>NC_083095.1:156738787-157101155 GCF_949774975.1 Lagenorhynchus albirostris | reverse complement strand
GGTCCATGTGAAGGGAGGTGGCGAAGGGAGGTGGCGAACGGAGGGGATGGCGGAGAGACGCCCTCAAGACCCTGCTGAGCACGAGCACGGACTGCCTGCCACCCGAGCTCCCGTGTCCTTGAGAGGTAAGAAAACGTCCTCACTGCCGGCGCCGCTGCTCACTGGACGCTCGGGCAGCACAGCTCCCATCGGTCCAGCAGCCTTCTTTTGACCAGCGTGCCTCTGAGCCGGGTCTGCAGCTCAAGGTCGCCCACAGGGGGCTCCTCGGGCTTCCGGGCTCCCCGGGGGCAGGGGAGCCGGCAGGCCACAGCGCCTCCGAGCCCCGCTCATGGAGAGGGGGCGCGTCGTCCGAGCAGGCCACCCTCATGGCCACCAGCTGCGTGGCTGATGGTGACACGTGGCTCTGAGGCTGCCGCTTCCGCCTCGCGACCCGCCCCTTCCCGGCCCCGGACCAGGGTCTGCTTTCTTTCCAGGTCTGGACGTCCTGTGGGGCTCCACCCTCTCCCCTTCTGTCCCCGGATTACCTCCCCCCACTCCCTATCCTGGGCGAAGTTGATCGTTGTCACGTGCTGGCCTCGTGTCCTCAACTTGGAAACATTGGCACAAGGTTGCCTTCGTTTTACTCCATCTAGTTTCTGGAGTTGCGGTTCTTGTCTGGGAATACACATAAGAAAGGATGCTCTGAGACTGGTCCCTGGAGGGGGCACGGGGTAAGGCGGTGACCGTAACGGGACACGGGGAAGACCCGACTCTCCCCGAAGGCGTCTGACCTTCTGTCCGTCAGGATGTGCAGATTCCTCAGCCTGTGCACGTGTGAGGAGGGCTCTTTTCCGGACCCGTGTAACACGACAGTAAACAGGGTTTTGTTTACGGTTTAAATAAAGGGAACAACCAGAGGAGCATTTCGCTTTGGTGAACAAAGAGGACACAGATGCGGGTTTTCCTTGGGGCCCAAATCCACTCCCAGCCAGGTTTCGTGGTGGCAGCTGGAGGGAGCCGTGGGGACCTAGATGTCTTTGCCGCTGTCCGTGCCTTTCTTCCCCGTGGTGCCCTCAGGGACTGCCCCTGGATCTGAGTTCTGACTGTTTACTGCTCTGGAATTTCCGTTTTGCTGGTTTGTGGCGTGGCTGCTGCAGCCCTGGGGCTGTTGGGTGTGGGTTTCCTCAAGCACGGCGATGTTTATATCCATACATGGCTCTGCAGCATTTTTTGGAAGAGAATTAAAACCAAAGTAACTGCCATGATAAACGTCCATACCCTTGGCTCTTACCAGACCTTCCGGTAGAACTTGGAACTGGTCAGTTCCGAGGAGGATAAAGTTAATGATAATAATACTTTGCACTTGGTCTAGCAAAAATATTTTGAATACGGTGGAGGCAAGGATATGAATGTTTGCTTGGCACTGTTTATCAGGAAGTGCTTCTGCTTGTTTGTTATGTTAGGGCTTTGTATACAGAAATCAATTTTTCCTCTCTCACCAATGGGGGGCCACATTTCTTGCCAGTTGCTACATCCAAAGTTTAACAGGAAGTTGCCGTTCATATTTAAATGGTATATTTTAAAAACATATCTGTAAATAGCTGAAGACAGGACGGCTGAAGGTGTGGAGTTGTTTAATATTCTCCCTGACAGATATTTTTGCTCGTGAAATTACATTTCAGTAGTTGTAAAACAGGAAATTTAAAAGCACCAAATCCAGGAGATGGTGACATTTTGATGCTTATCCATCTTTGAATCTGTGGAGGTTCAGAGTTACTCAGGGGATAAGGATTTTTTTTGGTGGGGAGAGGGTGGCTCTGAAGAATTATTCTTAGTTGTATCCAAACATATAATAGGAGAGCAGGAGATAACCTGGGAAAAGCAAAGTGCATACCAGTATTCTCCCCTAGTTGAAAGGGGGGGAGAAAAAGCCCCTTTATATGCAGCATGGTAGCTGTCTTTTCTCCAACAATTATGAAGAGTTTTCTTGCATATCTTTCACTTCCTCCAGGGGCCATCTCCCCGCTGTGTAATAATACATCACCTATGGGGACTCTTTGGCATCAATAAAACAGCACCAGAATGATGGGTTGGAACTGTACACATCCCAGCAACAGGTCCCTTGGATGGGTATTAGGGCAATCCGTCTCCAGCACAGGGCTCGGGTAATGTATTATTCACAGGATAGAATCACCCAAGGACCAATACACTCTGGCTGTAACTCAGATCAACCCAAGATGCAGCTCCAGGTTGCTTATTGGGTCTACACAGCAGTAATTCAGTATTTTGTAATCCTTTGGAGTCAGAGATCTTGCTACAGCAAATCTGGCTTCAGATCCAGGGGACTCTGTTACCCCCACAAACCAGCAGACATCAAGTCTGTGCACCACAGACCCATGGCACCGGCTGGCTCAAGAACTTGGAACGTTCTTTGACTGCTACTTAGACGTTTGTCTCAGTTAAGGAAAAACCAATTATGTGTTTATTCTGCAGAAGCTTAAGGGCTCATAAAACTGGGGAAAAACAGACTTCTGGTTTAAGATGGTGGATTTTTCACATGGATTTTTCTTTTTCCTTCCAAATCCAATGAGGAGTTACAAAATGAAAAAATATCCCCAAACAGGAAGGGGGTTGGAGAAAGGGTTATAGGCAAATAAGACATTAAAATGGATGTAGGGAGATAGAGAGCAGAAGGCATAGGTAACAGATGGGAAAAAGCCAAGGATCGGTGTGCAGTGCAGAGAACATGGCAGTGGGGCTCACAGCAGTGGCCAGTCCTCCCAACTGAACACAGAGAGACTGGAAAGTGAAGGAGGGCATCAAACAGAATGTTTAATTAAAGGTTTGTCAACAGTTGTGCCAATCGGTCCCTTCTCTAAATCCCCGCTCACTTCACAGGGAGAGACCAACATTAGATATTTACTCCTAAGCAAACTAAAAAACCAGAAGGCTCTTCCTAAAGACATTTGACCAAGGAGATCCAAGGTTCCTAGTGTCAGTATTGGTGACTTCCCATTCTAATATCAAAGAATGGTCCCAAGAGCACCAGCATCCTACTTGTGAACCCTAAAGCAAAGTCTGCTGGTGCACAAGGCCAACCCCACACATGATACTCCGGTCCAGGCCTTTTATTAGCTCAAGGGTGTGGCTTGTTGACAAGACACAACATGCCAGCTACTGTAAATACGGTCCTTCAACCTCAAATATGAACAGAGGACTAAACATAACCAGACACATGGGGAAAGCTGGCCATCTGTAAAAAAAAAAAGACCAAGAATATTGAACAGAATAGCTGACTGCATAAGATTAAAAACACAACCCAGGGAAGAGAGGGAACCTGACAAATCTAGTTAGTATCCTCAGAGAAATCTGGGGGAGATTTTGCATCCACAAAATCAGAAGTGGATGCTGTGAAAAGAGAATGAGAAGGAGCGGTTTTTGTTTGTTTGTTGTTTGGTTTCTGGCTTAAAACAACAAAAATTCTTTCCTTCACAGTTCTAGAGGTTAGAAGTTTGAAATCAGGTGTTGGCAGGTCTGTGCTCCCTCTGAAGGCTCTAGGGAAGAACCCAGAAGGCATTTTTTGAAGCTAAACATTCAGATGAAGAGCTGAGAGATAAAGTTGAGGAAACCTTTTGGATGTGAAACACAAGAACAAAGATATAAAAAATATGAGAGAAAACATAAGGGACCTAAAGCATTACTCCAAGAGGGCAGCACCCAACTACTATCCATTTTCAGACAGAAAATGGAGAGAAGAATATTACCAAAGAAAAATAGAGATTTTTTTTGTTCTTTTTTTAAAATTTTTTATTGAAATATAGTTGATTTACAATGTTGTTTCAGGTGTACAATAAAGTAATGCAGATGTATATATATATTTCTTACATACTCTTCCATTGTAGGTTATTACAGGATACTGAGTATAGTTTCCTGTGCTGTATAGTCTGTTCTTTTTGGTTATCTATTTTATATATAGTAGTGTGTATATTTTAATCCCAAACTCCTAATTTATCCCTCCCCCCACCACTTTGGTAACCATAAGTTTGTTTCCTATTTCCGTGAGTCTATTTCTGTTTTGTAAATAAGTCATTTGTATCCTTTTTTTTAGATTCCACTTACATATCATACGGTATTTATCTTTCTCTGTCAGACTTACTTAGTATGATAATCTCTAGGTCCACCCATGTTGCTGCAAATGGTATTATTTCATTCTTTTTTATGGCTGAGTAATGTTCCATTGTATATATGTACCACATCTTTGTCCATTCATCTGTCGATGGACATTTATGTTGTTTCCATGTCTTGGCTCTTGTAAATAGTGCTGCAGTGAACATTGGGGTGCATGTATCTTTTGGAATTATGGTTTTCTCTGGATATATGCCAAGCAGTGGGATTGCAAGATCATATGGTAGCTCTATTTTTAGTTTTTTAAGGAACCTCCATGCTCTTCTCCATAGTGGCTGCACCAGTTTACATTACCACCAACAGTACAGGAGGGTTCTCTTTTCTCCACACCCTCTCCAGCATTTATTGTTTATAGACTTTTTGATGATGTCCATTCTGACTAGTGTGAGGTGATACCTCATTATAGTTTTGACTTCCATTTCTCTAATACTTAGCAAAGTTGAGCATCTTTTCGTGTGCCTCTTGGCCACCTGTATGTCGTCTTTGGAGAAATGTCTTTTTAGCTCCTCTGCCCATTTTTTTTACTGGGTTTTTTGTTTTTTTGATATTGAGCTGTATGAGCTATATGTATATCTTGGAGATTAATCCCTTGTCAGTTGCATCGTTTCCAAATATTTTCACCCATTCTGTAGGTTGTCTTTTTGTTTTGTTTATGGTTTCCTTTGCTGTGCAAAAGCTTTTAAGTTTAATTAGGTCCCATTTGTTTACCTTTGTTTTTATTTCAGTTACTCCAGAAGATGTAATCCAAAAAGGTATTGCTTCGATTTATGTCAAAGACTGTTCTGCCTGTGTTTTCCTCTAGGAGTTTTATAGTATCTGGTCTTGCATTTAGGGCTTTAATCCATTTTGAGTTTATTTTTGTGTATGGTGTTAGAGAATCTTCTAATTTCATTCTTTTACATGTAGCTATCCAGTTTTCCCAGCACCACTTATTGAAGAGACTGTCTTTCTCCATTGTATATTCTTGCCTCCTTTTTGTAGATTAATTGACCATAAGTGCATGTGTTTATCTCTGGGCTTTCTATCCTGTTCCACTGGTCTATATTTTTGTTTTTGTGCTAGTACCATACTGTTTTGGTTACTGTAGCTTTGTAGTATAGCCTGAAGTCAGGGAGCCTGATTCCTCCAACTTTTGTTTTTCTTTCTCAAAATTGCTTTGGCTATTCGGGGTCTTTTGTGTTTTCATACAAATTTGAAAAATTTTCATTCTAGTTCTAAGAAAAATGCAGTTTGTAATATGATAGGAATTGCATTGAATCTGTAGATTGCCTTGGTAGTATAGTCATTTGGACAATATTGATTCTTCCAATCCAAGAAAATGGTATATCTTTCCATTTGTTTGTGTCATTTTTGATATCTTTCGTCAGGGTCTTATAGTTTTCAGAGTACAGGGCTTTTGCTTCCTTCGGTAGGTTTATTCCTAGGTATTTTATTCTTTTTGATGCAGTCGTAAATGGGATTGTTTCCTTTATTTCTCTTTCTGATATTTCATTGTTAGTGTATAGAAATGCAACAGATTTCTGTTTGTTAATTTTGTATCCTGCAACTTTACCAAATTCACTGATGAGCTCTAGTAGTTTTCTGGTAGTGTCTTTAGGATTTTCTATGTATAGTATCATGCCATCTGCAAACACTGACAGTTTTACTTCTTTTCCAATTTGGATTCCTTTTTCTTCTCTGATTGCTGTGGCTAGCACTTCCAAAAGTATGTTGAACAAAAGTGGCAAAATGGGACTCCTTGTTGTGTTCCTGATCTTAGAGGAAATACTTTCAGCTTTTCACCATTGAGTATGATGTTAGCTGGGGTTTTGTCATATATGGCCTGTATTATGTTGAAGTCAGTTCCCTTTACGCCCACTTTCATGATAGTTTTTATCATAAATGGATATTGAATTTTATCAAAAGCTTTTTCTGCATCTATTGAGATGATCGTATGGTTTTTATTCTTCAGTTTGTTTATGTGGTTTATCATACTGATTGATTTGCAGATATTGAAAAATCCTTGCATCCCTGGGATAAATCCCACTTGATCGTGGTGTATGATCCTTTTCATGTATTGTTGGATTCAGTTTGCTAGTATTTTGTTGAGGATTTTAGCATCTATGTTTGTCAGCAAAATTGGCCTGTAGTTCTCTTTTTGTGTGTGTGTGGTATCTTTGTCTGGTTTTGGTATCAGGGTGATGCTGTCCTCATAGAATGAGTTTGGAAGTGTTCCTTCCTCTGCAATTTTTTGGAATAGTTTTAGAAGTTTAGGTGTTAATTCTTCTCTAAATGTTTGCTAGAATTTGCCTGTGGAGCCATCTGGTCATGGACTTTTGTTTGTTGGAAGCTTTTAAATCACAGATTCAATTTCAGTACTTGGAATTGGTCTGTTCATATTTTCTGTTTCTTCCTGGTTCAGTCTTGGGAGATTGTACCTTTCTGAGATTTTGTCCATTTCTTCTAGGTTGTCCATTTTATTAACATATAGTTGCTTCTAGTAGTCTTTTATGGTCCTTTGTGTTTCTATGGTGTCAATTGTAACTTCTCCTTTTTCATTTCTAATTTTATTGATTTGAACCCTCTCCCTTTTTTTCTTCATGAGTCTGGCTAAAGGTTTATCAATTTTGTTTATCTTTTCAAGGAACCAGCTTTTAGTTTCCTTGATCTCTTCTATTGTTTTTTAGTCTCTGTTTCATTTATTTTTTCTCTGATCTTCATGATTTCTTTTTTTCTGCTAACTTTGGTTTTTGTTGGTTCTTCTTTCTCTTGTTGCTTTAGGTGTAAGGTTAAGTTGTTTATTTGAGATTTTTTCTTGTTTCCTGAGGTGAGCTTGTATTGCTATAAACTTCCCTCATAAAACTGCCTTTGCTGCATCCCATAGCATTTGTATTATGGGTTTTGGGTTGTTGTGTTTTTGTTTTCCTTTGTCTCTAGGTATTTTTTGACATTTCTCTGACTTCTTCAGTGATCCATTGGTTGTTAAGTAGCATATTGTTTGGCTTCACGTTTTTGTGTTTTTTTTTTGTTTTTTTTTTTTTTGCGGTACGCAGGCCTCTCACTGCTGTGGCCTCTCCTACTGCAGAGCACAGGCTCGGACACGCAGGCTCAGCGGCCATGGCTCATGGGCCCAGCTGCTCCACGGCATGTGGGATCCTCCCGGACCGGGGCGCAAACCCGCATCCCCTGCATCTGCAGGCAGACTCCCAACCACTGCGCCACCAGGGAAGCCCTGTGTTTTTGTTTTTTTGCAGTATTTTTCTTCTCACACTTGATTTCTAATCTTATAGCATTGTGGTTGGAAAAGTTGCTTGATACAATTTCAATTTTCTTAAATTTACTGAGGCTCACTTTACGGCCCAGCATGTGATCTGTTCTGAAGAATGTTCCATGTGCACTTGAAAAGAATGTGTATTCTGCTGATTTCAGATGGAATGGTCTATAAATATCAACTAAGTCCATCTGGTCTAATGTGTCATTTAAGGTCTGTATTTCCTTATTGATTTTCTGTCTGGATGATCTGTCCATCAATGAAAGTGAGTGTTAAAAGTCCCCCACTATTATTGTGTTACTGTCAGTTTCTACTTTTATGTCTGTTAACATTTGCCTTACATATTGATATGCTTTTATGTTGGGCGCATATATATTTACAATTGTTATATCTTCTTTGTGGATTAACCCATTTATCATTATGTAGTGTCTTTCTTTGTCTTTCGTAACAGCTTTCATTTTAAAGTTTATTGAAAGTCTATGCTGCCTTGGAACTTCCCTGGTGGTGCAGTGGTAGAGAATCTGCCTTCCAATGCACCGGACAGGGGTTCTATCCCTGGTCAGGGAACTAAGATCCCACATGCTGTGGGGCAACTAGGCCTGTGCACTGCAACTACTGGGCCTGCATGTCCTCAACTAGAGAGCCCGCATGCCACAAACTACAGAGCCCACATGCTCTGGAGCACACGGACCACACTACAGAACCCATGCTCTCTGGAGCCTGCATGCCACAAGTAGAGAGAGAAAACCTGCATGCCACTACTAGAGAGAAGCCCGTGCGCCACAACAGAAGATCCCGTGTGCCACAACTAAGACCTGACAGCCAAAAATAAAAATAAATAAATAAATAAAATAAATAAATACTAAAAAAACAATAAAGTATATGCTGTGTTGTAGAGAGCATATATATGAGTCTTGCTTTTGTATCCATTCAGCCAGTCTGTGTTGTTTGGTTGGAGCATTTTATCTGTTTATATTTAAGGTAATTATCAGTATGTATGTTCTTATTTCCATTTTGTTAATAGTTTTGGATTTTTTTTGTAGGTCTTCTTTCTTCCTTTCCTCTTTTGTTCTCTTGTGGTTTGATAACTGTTTTTAGTTTAGATTCCTTTTTCTTTTTTGAGTGTGTATATCTATTATAGATTTTTGGTTTGCAGTTACCATGAGGTTTTGCTATAGCAGTCTATGTAAATACATGATTATTTTAATTTACTGATCTCTTCATTTCAAATGCATTTCAAATATCCTGTATTTATACTCTCCTCCTCTTATGATTACTGGTTTTGATACCATATTTGTGTGTATCCAACCTTTCCTACCTTTACTGTATGTTGGCCTTTACCAGTGAGCTTTCCCATTTTGTACTTTCCTTGTTTCTCATTGTGGCCTTTTCTTTTCTGGCTGGAGAAGTACCTTTAGCATTTGTTGTAAAGCTGGTTTGGTGGTGCTGAACTCTTCTAGCTTTTGCTTTTCTGTAAAGCTTTTGATTTCTCTGTCAAATCTGAACGAGAGCCTTGCTAGGTAGAGTACACTTGGTTGTAGGTTTTTCCCTTTCATCAATTAAAAAAAAATATTTCTTTTACTTAGTTGTCTTTGGCTGCACTGGGTCTTCGTTGCTGCATGCGGGCTTTCTCTAGTTGTGGCAAGTGGGTCTACTCTCTGTTGTGGTGCATGGGCTTGTCATTGTGGTGACTTCTCTTGTTGCAGAGCACGGGCTCTAGATGCACAGGCTTCAGTAGTTGTGGCACGCGAGCTCAGTAGTTGTGGCTCATGGGCTCAGTAGTTGTGGCTTGTGGGCTCTAGAGCGCAGGCTCAGTAGTTGTGGCGCACAGGCGTAGTTGCTCTGCGATATGTGGGATCTTCCCGGATCAGGTCTTGAACCCATGTCCCCTGCATTGGCAGGCAGATTCTTAACCACTGTGCCACCAGGGAAGCCCCCCTTTCATCATTTTAAATACATCATTCCACTCCCTTTTGGTCTGCAGAGTTTGTGCTGAAAAATCAGCTGATAAACTTATGGGGATTCCCTTGTATGTCATTTGTTGCTTTTCCT
Organism: Lagenorhynchus albirostris; assembly: GCF_949774975.1. Classification (NCBI taxonomy): domain Eukaryota; kingdom Metazoa; phylum Chordata; class Mammalia; order Artiodactyla; family Delphinidae; genus Lagenorhynchus; species Lagenorhynchus albirostris. The sequence goes on along the minus strand of NC_083095.1, from coordinate 157,091,689 downwards.
TTGCTGCTTTTAATATTTTCTATTTATCCTTAATTTTTGTCAGTTTGATTACTATGTGTCTCAAACTCAAAGCGTGGTCCTCCTTGGGTTAATCCTGTAAAGGACTCTCTGCACTTCCTGGATTGGGTGACTGCTTCCTTTCCCATGTTAGGGAAGTTTTCAGCTATTATCTCTTCAGATATCTTCTCAGGCTTCTTCTCTCTCTTTTCCTTCTGGGACTCCTGTAATGTGAACATTGGTGCATTTGACATTGTCTCAGAGGTCTCTTTAAACTGTCCTCATTTTTCATTTTTTTTTTATTCTGTTCCAAGGCAGTGATTTCTACCACTCTGTATTCCTGGTCATTTATCCATTTTTCTGTCTCATTTATTCTGCTATTGATTCCTTCTAGTGTATTTTTCACTTCAGTTGTTTTATTCTTCAACTCTGTTTGGTTGTTCATTATTTTTTTTTATTCTTTGTCAAAAACTTTGTGGGGCTTCCCTGGTGTGCAGTAGTTAAGAATCTGCCTGCCAATGCAGGGGACATGGGTTTGAGCCCTGGTCCGGGAAGATCCCACATTCTGCGGAGCAACTAAGCCCATGAGCCACAACTACTGAGCCTGTGCTCTAGAGCCCATGAGGTACAACTACTGAGCCCACGTGCCACAGCTACTGAAGCCTGCGCACCTAGAGCCCATGCTCCGCAATAGGAGAAGCCACCACAATGAGAAGCCTGTGCACTGCAATGAAGAGTAGGCCCCGCTCACTGCAACTAGAGAAAGCCCACGCACAGCAACAAAGACTCAACACAACCAAAAATAAATAAAATAAAAAGTATATAAATTTTTTTAAAAAAAGCTTTAAAAATAACTTTTTATAACTTCTTGCTCTATGCCTCCATTCTTTTCCCAAGTTCTTGGATCATCTTTACTATCATTACTCAGAACTCTTTTTAAGGTAGATTGCCTGTCTCCACTTAACTTAGTTGTTCTTCTGGGGCTTTATCTTGTTCTTTTGTCTGGAACATATTCCCTTGCTGTCTCATTTTGTTTAAACTTATATTTGTATTTTTTATATATGTATTTTTATATAGTAGCTTAGTTATGCTTCTTGACCTTGGAGAAGTGGACTTCTGTAGGGCAAGTCCTATGTGTCCCAGCAGTATACTCTCCTCTCATCACCCAAGGACCAGGGACCAGCTGGTCTCAGGGTAGGTTCTGACCTGTGTTTACAGACTCAGTTCTGCAGGTTAAGGAACATAGTTTCCTTTCTTCTGGTGTCTGCTCCCTGGTGGGTGAGGCTGGACTAGAGGCTTGTATAGGCTGCCTGGTGGGAGGGACTGTTGCCTGCCCACTGGTGGATGGAGTTGGGTCTTGGCTCTCTGGTGGGCAGGACCATGTCACGGGGCATGTCTAGAGGTGGCTGTGGGCTCAGGATGTCTTTAGGCAGCCTGTCTGTTGATGGGTGGGACTGTGTTCCCACCCTGTTGGCTGTTTGGCCTGAGGAGTCCCAGCACTGGAGCCTACAGGCTGTTGGGTGGGGCCAGGTCTTGGTGCTAATGTTCCAAGCAAGATGTCAGCCCTCAGATGAGTACTCTGTGTATGTTCGCCACCAGCTTTTATGTCCCAAGAGAGAGCCACAGCTGCCCCTTGCCTCCCCAGGAGACCCTCCAAGACCAGCAGGTAGGTCTGACCCAGGCTCCTTTGAAGTCACTGCTTTTGCCCTGGGTCCCAGTGTGCATGAGATGTTGTGTGTGCCCTCCAAGAGTGGAGTTTCTGTTTCCCTCAGTCCTGTAAATTTCCTGCGATCAAGACCCGCTGGCCTTCAAAGCCAAATGCTCTGGGGGCTCCTTCTCCTAATGCCAAACGTGGGGCTCAGAACTCTTCCGTGGAAGAACTTCTGTGATATAATTATTCTCCAGTTTGTGGGTCACCTACCCAGGGGAGTATGAGATTTTTTTCTATCATGAATGTGCCCCTCCTACCATTTCATTGGCATTTCTTCTTTGTTTTTGGATGTACAGTATCTTTTTTGGTAGGTTCCAGTTTTTTTTATTGATGGCTGTTCAGCAGTTGTGATTTCGGTGTTCTCATGGGAGGAGGTGAGCTCAAGGTCTTCTACTCTGCCGTCTTGTCTTCAATCTCAAGAGTATATTATTCTTATTCAGGATACCCGTGTTCCTCTGCCTCACGGTGATGTTGTTGCCTTGGTTAAAATCCACACTGCGAATGGGAAGTCCCTCACTGAAAAACAGAGACTCTCAGATTGGCTTAAAATTCTGCCATATCCTGCTTATAAGGTACATGCCTTTGCTCTCAGTGCTGGGCAGTCTGAAAGCACCACATAACAGAGCAGACAGAAGTGTCAACAGGATGACCAGGTCCAGAGAAGGTAGGGAAACCGGTGGGGCAGTCAATCATCAGGGAGGCCCGAGCCCCAGTGTACAGCTGCTCATGCTGCAACCCCGGCTGTGCTCCAAATAGAGATATTTTAGACATAGATCTATCTTCTGGTTTAACATGGCAGAGAAAACACCTGAATTTATGGTTGCTTTCTCATAAAGGAAGCAATTTCAATAAAATGAAAATGGGGGGATAGATCTGTAAGGGCAAAGAGAATGCGAGGAGAGACTGAAGCAATCTGTTTGGAAGCTGGGAGGTAGATGGCTGAGGAATAACTGTTAATGGACCCATGAAAGCTGAAGCCTACACTAGGGGAAAATCTAGAAACTGAAGAACTACCAAAAGACTCTGGAGTTGAAAGCATCAGTTAACTCTGAATGAAGGGATTAGGTGAGGCTCAAATGAGGAAGAATGTTTGAAAATCTTTACATGAAGTAGGTAGACCTCCTGGGATTCCCTCCCTCATCCTGTGCATCCTGATGAGCATCACCCTCTTGTGATGAGCAGAAGAAAGCTTAAAAAATCATAATTGAAATCTTGGAAACAAATCTACCCATCAAACAGGATTACTGGACTTCTATTTTACCTGATGATAAATGTAACAGGAATCAGATTTATCCTCTCTTCTAAAACAACTAAAAATCTGGAAAAATGAATGAAACTGAATTGTAGGGCAACTTGAAATGGCCTATTGTATGTAATTGGAACTCTAGAAGGAGAAGATAGTGGGGTGAGGTTGTGGTAGGAGACAGAAAAAACATTTGAAGAAATAATGGCCGTAATTTCCCCAATTTTGATGAAAATTATAAATCCACAGGTCTAAGGAATTTGGTAAACCCCAAGCACAAGAAATGTAAAGAAAACTACACAAAGACACATCATAATCAAATTGCTTAAAACCAGAGGTAAAGAGAAAATCTTAAGAGCAGCCAGAAAATAAATACACTGCTATTAGATACAAGTGATAGCAACTTCTTGTTGGAAACAAAGCAAGCCAGAAGACAGTGGAGCAACATATTTATGTACCAAAAGGAAAAAAACATTGTCAAACTAGAATTTTATACATGGAGAAATTGGGAAACACTAAAGCAGAAAAAAGTTACCACTTGCAGAAACAAACTAGAAGAAGTTTTAAAAGAAGTCATGGAGACAGAAGGAAAATGATCCTAGAAGAAAAACTGGATCTGCACAAAGGAATGATAAGCACCAGAAATGATGTGTATGTGAATATAAGATTTCTTTTTTTGTTTTTAAAAAAGTCTTAATTTTAAATATAAAAATAGTAACCATAGAGTTTATAACATATGTAAAATCTAGACAAAATATAGCGCAAAATTCAGGGGAGGAAGAATGGAAATATACTGTTGTAAAATTCTTATACTACACAGAGAATGGTATAATATTACTTTAAGTGAGACTGTAATAAGTTAAAGATGTATACCATAAACCCTAAAGTAACCAGTAAAATAAGAAAGTAAAGGCTTACAGCTAATAAGCCAAAAGAGGAGATAAAACTAAATTATAAAAATACTCAATCTAAAAGAAGCCAGCACAAAAGGAAAACGGGAACAAATAAAAGATGAGACAGGGGCTTCCCTGGTGGCGCAGTGGTTGAGAGTCCGCCTGCCGGCGCAGGGGACACGGGTTCATGCCCCGGTCCGGGAGGATCCCGTGTGCCGCAGAGCGGCTGGGCCCATGAGCCATGGCCACTGAGCCTGCATGTCTGGAGCCTGTGCTCCGCAGCGGGAGAGGCCATGACAGTGAGAGGCCCGCATGCCACACACACACAAAAAAAAGATGAGACAAATAGGAAACAAATATCAAAATGATGTATTTAAACCCAAACACATTAATAATCAGACTAAATGTAAATGGTATAAACATCCCCAATCAAAAGGCAGAGGTAGTCAGAATGAATAAAAAAAACAAGATAACTATTTGCTTTCTAAAAGAAATCCATTAAAATATAAGGACACAAACAGGTTAAAAGTAAAAGTTGAAAGAAGGCATACAAGGTAAAAAATAGATTTTAAAAATTTAGATCCAGTAGTCAAACCAATTTAAAGAAAGAAGGAGTGGCTCTCAGAGAAATTAAATTTCAGAGTGAAGAATATTATTAGGGATAAAGAGGATAATTTGGTAATGATAAAAGAAGCAAGTTACCAAGAGTGTACAAAACAAATGGAAGCATTAATGCACACCATAACAGAACTTCAAAATTCTTGAAGCAAGAGTGAATAGAATTGTAAGGAGAAATGGACAAATCTTCTACTCTCAATAATTTGAATAAAAAGTAGATCGAAAATCAGTAAAGATATAGAAGCCTTGAACAATACTTTCAACCAACATGTTCTAATTGATATTTATAGAACTTTACACTTAACGACAGAAGAATGCACATTCTTTTGCAGTACATATGGAACGCCCACTAAAATAGTATATTCTTGGGCAATAAAAAATTCAATAACTGTATAAGAATTTAAATCAAACAGTCTGTTCACTGATCACAGTGGAATTAAAAGTTAATAATGTAAGGATTGCTGAATATCTTCAAATATTTGGAAATTAAACAACACATTTTAAAATAACCCAAAGGTCAAGGAAGAAATCAAAAGGGAACTGAATCAAAATGAAAATGCAACCTATCAAAATTTGTGGGATGCAAAATTTGTGGGATGCAAGTATGCTTTAGTTAGGGGAAAATTTATAGTACCAAATGCATATACATTAAGTCTCCTACATACGAATGAGTTCCATTCCAAGAGTGCGTTCGTAAGTCCAATTTGTTCATAAGTCCAACAGAGTTAGCCTAGGTACCCACCTTTTACAGATAATGCCAGACGTGAACTAACTTACATGATTGGACATGCAAATGCATGTTTGCCTCTTTGAAAGTTCACAACTGGAAGGTTTGTATGTAGGGGACTTACTGTATTAGAAAAAAGAAAAGTCTCAAATAAATTACTTCAGCTTATACTATAAGAAATAAGAGGGCTTCCCTGGTGGTGCAGTGGTTGAGAGTCCGCCTGCCGATGCAGGGGACACAGGTTCGCGCCCTGGTCCGGGAAGATCCCACATGCCGCGGAACGGCTGGGCCCGTGAACCATGGCTGCTAAGCCTGCACGTCCAGAGCCTGTGCTCCGCAACGGGAGAGGCCACAGCAGTGAGAGGCCCGCGTACCGCAAAAAAAAAAAAAAAAAAAAAAAAAAAAAGAAATAAGAGAAAGAAGAAAAATTAAACTCAAAACAGAAGAAAAGAAACAATAAAGAGTATAAATAAATAAAATAGAGAATAGAAAACAAAAGAAAAAATCAGTGAAACCAAAAGTTTGTTCTTTGATAAAATCAATAAAACTCAAAAGCTTCTTGCCAGAAGTATCAGAAAAAAATATCAAAGATACAAATTACCAATATCAGGAATGAGAGAGGGGACATCACTACAGACTTTATATATATCAAAAGGAAAATTATAAAGTATTATAAATAACTTCATATGAGTTAGTTTAATAATTGAGCTGAAAGAGACTTCCCTTGAAAGATATAAACTTTCAAAGCTCACTCGGAAAGAAACAGCCATAATAAAAAACAACATTCTGATACTTGCTACAACATGGATGAACCTTGAAAACATTATGCTGAGTGAGTAAGCCAGACACAAAAAGACACCTGTTGTATGATTCCACTTGCATGAAATATCTATAATAGGCAAATATTATAGAGAGGAATAGAGGTTACGGGACTGAGAGGAAGGGGAAAAGCGGTTTACTGTTTAATGGGTACAGAGTTTCTGTTTGGAATGATGAGAACGTTCTGGAAATAGTGGTGATGGTTATGGGACATTGTTTATGTGCTTAATGCCCTTGAATTGTATATTTAAAATATTTGAAATGGTAAATTGTACATTATGAATATTTTATCACACACAAAAAATAAAAAGAATCTGAATTTGAAATAGATAATCTGAATCAAAAATACATAATCTGAATATGAATAAATCTATTAAAGAAATTTAATTTGTAAGTAAAAATCTTTCCAAAAAGATGACTCCAGGCACAGATGGCTTCGCTGGTGTATTCTGCCATACATTTAAGGAAGAAATAATATCAGTTCTATACAAACTCTTCCAGAAAATTGAAAAGGAGGAAATACTTTGCAACTCATTCTGTGAGGCCAGCATTACTCTGATACCAAAACCAGACAAAGACATTATAAGAATACAATACTACAGACAAATTCCCTTCATGAATTTAGATGCAAAAATTTTTAACAAAATTAAGCAGAGTGAATCTAACAGTAAATAAAAATTACAATACATATTGCCAGGTGGGATTTTTCCCAGGAGTGCAATGTTAAACATTAAAATCAAGTAACTCATCATATTAGCAACCTAAAAAAGAAGAATCACGTGACCATCTCAGTATATGCAGAGAAAGCATTTAACAAAATCTAACATCCATTCCTGGTCACAACGCTCAGCAAAGTACAATTAGAAGAGAACTTCCTTGACCTGATAAAAGGTGTCTATGAAAAAACTATAGCTAACATCAAATTTAATGGTGAAAACCTGAATGCTTAAAGCAACAATAAGATACTGCCACACACCTGTTAGAATCTAAATCCAAAACACTGACAACATCAAATGTTGGTGAGGATACAGAGCAACAGGAATTCTCATTCATTGCTGCTGGAATGCAAAACACTAAATCCACTTTGGAAGACAGTGGTAGTTTCTTACAAAACTAACCATATGCTTACCATACAATCCAGCAATTGCACTACTTGGTATTTATCCAAATGAGTTGAAAAGTTACATCCACACACAAAAACTGCACACAGATATTTATAGCAGCTTTATTCATAATTGCCAAAATTTGGAAGCAACCAAGATTTCATTCAGTAGAAGAATGGATAAACTGTGGTACATCCATACAATGGAATATTATTCATCACTAAAAAGTAATGAGCTATCAAGCCATGAAAAGATATGGAGGAAACATAAATGCATATTGTTAAGTAAAAGAAGCCAATCTGAAAAGGCTGCATACTGTATGATTCCAACTGTATGACATTTTGGAAAAGGTAAAACCATGGAGACAGTGAAAAGACAGTAACAGATGTCCCACTCTGGGGCAGGATGTTGATAGTGGATGAGGCTGTCCATGTGTGGGGGCTGGGGTGTATAAAGGAATTCTCTGTACTTTCTGCTCAATTTTGCTGTGAGCCTAAAACTGCCCTGAAAAATAAAGGCTATTTAAAAAAAAAAAAAGGAAAAGCACCCACAATGTTATGTTTCAGTATGTTGTGCTTTGTTAGAAAAATTCACCTTTCCCTCACAAGATTTCTTTTGTGATTATTACGTTGTACCTCTAAGAAAGTGATCTTTTAAGTTTAAAAAAAAAAAAACTGAATGTTTTCCCTCTAAGACAAGAAACAAAGCTAGGATGTCTGCTTTCAGTATTTCTATTCAACCTTGTCCTGGAAGTTCTCGTCCATTCAATAAGGCAAGAAAAAAATATAAGGCATCCAGATGGGAAAAAAGAAGAAAAACTGTCTTTATTTATAGACATGATCATCCTTGTAGAAGTCTTTACAAAATCTACAAAGAGCTACTAGAGCTAAGAAGTAGTTACAGTAAGATTATAAAATATTTGATCCATGTACAAAAAAAGTTAATGTGTTTCTATATACTAGCAATGAATAATTAGAAATTAAAGTTTCAAAAACAATACCATTTACAGTAGCATCAAAAAATTAGATATTTAGGGATAAGCTTGATGAAAGATGTGAAACACCTTTATGCTAAGAGAAGTTAAGGAGGATCTAAACAAATGGAGAGATAATGCCTTGTTCATGGATCAGAAATCTCAATATTATTAACAGGATGGGTCTCTCCAAATTGATGTATAGATTTAACACAATCAGAATCCCAGCAGATTGTTTTGTAGATATTAATTCACTATTTCTAAAATTTATATGTAAATGCAAAGGACCCAGAATGGCCAAAACAACTTTGAAGAGAAGAACAAATGAGGAGGGTTTTCACTACCTGATTTTCAGACTTATGATGTAGCTACAGTAATCAAGTAGGATGGTATTGGTGTAAAGATACACAAGCAGATCAGTGGAGGAGAGGAGAGTCCAGACATAGACTCACACATGTATGGGCAATTAATTTTTGAGAAAGACCCCAAGGCGATTCAAGGAGAAAGGGATAGCCTTTTCAATAAATAGCACTGGAACAATTTGATACACATACGCAAAAAAAAAAAAGAACCCTGTTTATTGGTTTACATTGGATCATAGACCAAAATGTAAATCCTAAAACTACACATTTTCTAGATAAAGAAAACATAGGAAAAAAATCTTTGTGAGCATGAGTCAGGTAAAAATTTATCAAAACCGTAATTCATCTAAGAAAAAATTATTATATTGATTATGGTGATGGTTTCATCGGTATATACATATGTCAAAACTTATCAAATTGTATATTGTATATTGACAATTACATATTAATTATACTTCAATAAGGCTGATCAAAGAATATTGCTGTAGAAAGGAGGATTTAGAACACAAAAATGATTTTGGAATTTAAAAATAAAAAAGCAGAAATGAAATATTTAGTAGAAGCCTGGAAAGAAAGTTGAGGAAATCTAATAATTAGAACAACTCCAACAAAGAAATGGAAAATAGAAGCTAAAAGCTAAGAAAATTAGACTAAGCAGGAAATGGAACAGTTTAAATTATAGAACTTTCAAAAATAGAGAAGAAAGAAAATGGAGGGGCAATATACCAAAGAAACAACTCAAGGAAATTTCTTGCACACAAAAGACTGGATTTCTAGTCTGAGGGGTTTACCACTTGTCCAGCACGATGAGTGGAAACAAAGCCACACAAGACACATCAGTGAAAAGTTTTAAAACACTGGGGACAAAAAAAAGGCACTAAAGTTCCCAGAGAGAAAGAATAGGCCCACAAGGCCTAGTATTAGTCCTGTATTAGACTTCTCAGCAGCAAGGCTGAAGGTAAAGGATAAGAAAGACCTTCACAGTTCTTGTTGAAAATGATGTCTTAGAATTCTGTATCCTCAGACTCTCATCATGCTGTTACTAATGGACACTTTCAGATAGGCAGTGTCCTGAATTTTAAAAAAATTGCTCATATTTTCTTTCCCAGGAAAGAGGAGATTTTTTTTTCTGTTGAAGAGTTTGGGGATGAATTTGTGATAGGTACATAAAAAAACTAAACAAATGGAAAAAAAAATTGCCTCCAGTGAAAACAAAAAATTGTATAAGAAAGAAAATTTTAATGTACCACATGCTACAGCCTCAAATAATATTTACAGTCATAATAATATAAATGCTAAATATTGATTTGTCCAAAAATTATTATACCATTCTATTAGAAGAATGGGAAGGGAAAGAAATGTATTTTAGGGTATGGGAGTGGAGTGCGAGAGCTGAACCCTTATTGTCCATTGTCTGAAGTAAATACATTATATTTAAAATAAACAAAAATCAATACGTTGGAATTTAAGCATGTGATTTACAAATACAGAGGCAAATATCAGAGGCTAAAAACATCAGAAGTAGTGGCTTCTGGGGTGTGGAAAGGAAACAGCTAACTTCATGTAAGACCTATAGAACTATATGATTTTTAAACCATGTAAATGTACAACTTTTATTAAAATTAAAAGAATAAAGACACTATAGAAGAAAGTTTCTCAGAACTGAAGAAACATAGTTATCTCCGGACTAAAAGACCCTCCAAGCTCCAAGTAGGACAGAGAATAAAAGATTCATGCCTTGATGCAGACTCAAGAGATTTCAGGACATCACACATAAAGAGAAATTCCCAAAGCTTCCAGGAGAGAAGAAGTCATCCTTGAAAGAGCAAAAGTAATGCTGGCCTCAGACATCTTACCAGGAACATTGGATATTAGAAGAAGAAAAAATTCTGAAAAATATAATTTAAAACCCAGTATTCTATATGAAGAAAATTGTTATGCCTGTGAGAAAACAAAGAGTTTTAGATTTATAAGTACTCTAAAAACTGATCTCTAAAGCGCTCTTTCTGTTACTGCAGGATATATTCCAGCAAAAAACTTCAAGAAATAGTAGAATTAAGAGGCTTGGTAATCTCAAAGATCCAGCAAAGAAAAAATAAGGCAAATAAATATTCCAAGAACAAAAAGTTATGTGAGAAGCTCATGTCTGCGTCTAAATGTGAAGGAAGCAAAGTGACATGAATTTAATGATTGACCAGTTGTGATTCTTGTAGTTAATGACACTGGACCCACAGAGAAGGAAATAAAATCCTACTATCCTGACTGACTTTGAAGGAACAGTATTTACTAACTCATAATAGCGTAAACAGTGTTTATTGTTTTTTAGGTTTTAAGAATCAGCTTATGGACAAAACATGAAAGAATTATGTTCATAAAATAGTATATAAAATTATCAACTCTGACAATTTAAATGTTGTCAGGGTATAGTTGAGAGAAATTAAGAGATTGTCTGAAAACAATAGAAGAAGTAAGATTAGGTGTGAGACAATGTTTCAAAGGTAGCCAACAGAAAAATTTAAATAGTAACTCTTAAAATTTAGAGGAGGGAGTAGTGTGTTAGCTAAAGCCTGTGTTTCATAGCAAAGAGTCAAGCTGAATATCAAGATAGAGCCATAGTGTGCTAAAATTAAGATGCTAACCACCAGAAAAGCCAAATGCAGAAATGGTTAAAGATGGCCCCAAAAAAAAGGATGGCAGCTTCTGGGACTGTGGGTGGGGAAGGGAACGGAGTGGGTGGCCTTTGCTTTTCATTATGTGGCCTCTTCTACCGCACGTATTCAGAAAAGCATTTTGAAATGCTTTAAATGAATAAAATAAAATAAAATGTTGATGTAGTGCAAGCCCAGACAGTTTTTCGTTTCTGTTTGTCTTTTCTGTTTTGCATTGCAAGTGCCTGACTTACTCTCTGATCGCCTAGGCATCCACTTCAAAGACGGCTGTCTCGGTAAACACACAGCCAGCCACAGGGCTGGATAGAGAGCCAGACTGCCTCCTTCACTGAGGTTCCCCGTTTTAGAGATCTTGGTTGATTTCAATAACTAACCATTTGGGCCACTTGGGTTCTTTTTTTCCCTTCCTGCTCTTGTGTTTTAAATTCAGCAATAGTGAGCGAGCCTGTGAAACCCTAGGCCCCTCCCTCAACCCCAGTAAAAGCAGAACCCCAGCACCGAGAACTCTCTGTGTGGCTGTGTAATTTCCAGGTCCTGTAGGTAATGAACCTTTATTTTCTCCAAGTTTCCTGATGGCTGTTGCTGAAGGGTATCTTGCAGTCATAATAAGAACCACAAGGGCCCATCCATCCACAACACTGGTTATTGATAGGCGGAGACAGGCACAACACAGTTGCATTGTGAATAAATACATCCTTGTTCTGAGAACTAGATGTGAAAAAGTTGATAGTGAAAAGCAGTGTCTTAGACCATCAGGACACGAGGGTCTTCAGCATTTGTCATCCATTTGTCATCAGGCTTCAGGATGGTGGCCTTGCTGGGAGTAGGAGGGACAGTCCCTTCCTCATTAGGACTTCTGCAAAATTAAGGATAAGCTTACTGTGGACACAGGGTGTTGTTTTGATGGCTGTGTGTGTGCACGCGCGCATGGGTGTGCGCATGCGTGTGCCAGGTGGATGATAAGAAAAGTGTCCGAGTTATGAATCAAAGTGGCCGAGTGGTTTTGGTAGAATGTGATGTAGAAGACCTAAGAACAGAACAAGACTAAGTATAGAAGAAAGTCCATTATTATGACCTTTACTGATAGAGCCAACTGCCAGCTGGAACTCTCCCCCAGCCCCTCCACCCGCCGCCGCTCTGACAGATTTCTGTAGTGGCCTCTGCTCGGAGAGGGTCCCTTGCATGCTGGTCTTATGAGAGAATCATGTAAGAAAGCCCAGGTTAGTTCAGAAGACTTGGAGACCCTTTTTGCTTCCTGTTTACCCGCCTCCTCACCCCGACAGCCACCTCTGGGTTCCAGCAGACAGACCCCAGTGAGCTGGCAGCTGACCCGCCACCTGGCAGGTGCCCACGGCCTCCTGTTCTCCCAGTTCCCTTCCCGTCTCGTTGTGGGAGGTAGTTCCTACATTGCATGACCTCTTACATGCCAAGCTAAGCCTCCAGTGGACCATGTCTAACAGCCCAGGTCACAGGCCCAGTGTCCGAAGGCCTCGGAAACGGCAGGCATGTGGGCCCAGCCCCAAGGGATCGCCCTCCTCATGTTCACCCCTACCACCCCAAGAGCCGAGGTGCATAAGGATGGCGTGGACAGCCTGGGCGACCCCTGAATTTCAGCATCAGTGAATGCTCTGACCCTTAGATCCAATCTGGTGTTCAGGGTTGGTGGAATCTGTACATCGCTTACATATTTCACATGGAAAAAATCCTCACCTGGGCAAAAATGCAGGCCATCTTGCCAGCCCCTTCAGGCTATTTTCAGTGCCACTGTCTTTTCCACTAGCACTTAGACTCTTATCTTGATTGCATTTGTTCAGTTTTAACGACCACTTGGTTATCTTTGCCTTTGGGGCTGTGGGTCGGACCCTTTTGGCATCTGTGGGAAAAGCTTTGAGTGATGTATGTCTGCACGGAGGTAGTGTGCATCTCGGTCTCACTTAAAACGAGAAACCGCGTCACCTTTGTGTGAAGCTCTGAGAAGAGCAGTGTCAGGGCCGTGTTAGAGGATCTGGGGCCAAGATGGGCTATTAACGCTTGGTTGGTCTGAAAGGCTCCCAGACACCCACTGACATGGTGCATCCTGATTGCTCCTCCAGCACGAGGGATGACCCCTCACCCCACATCAGGGTTTGGTCCAGGTCCCTGGTGACGGCCAGCGGGAGCACCCCCCTTGCCTGGTGAAGCACAGGGAGGGGTCGATGTCACTGCAGATGCGCTCGGCTGGAAAAGCGTTCAAATGATGGGCTGGTGGCAAAAGTTTGACATTTCGATATCTCTTTGCCTTTTAACGTGCTCATGTGGGGACAGCCTGTACCTGCTTTTCTGCTTTAATCCATCATTTTTCTCTGGGCAAAAGCACAAAATAATACAGAATAGGAAGAATTTTGGGTCCAGCGATGGTAGGTACAGCCAGCTCTCCATGAACCTGACAACACGTAGATTAGTCAGAACATGGTTGGCTCCCTGTTCCCGTGTGTGGCAGACGTGGATGACAATTTTCATGTAATTAGAGAACAGTTCAGTAAATTACTGTATCGTAGATTCTCTTTAACCCGTGGCTCAGACAACCCTAGGACTGCTTACAGCCTTGACACCGACAGTCCAAACATTGTCATTATTCTATAGATCCCCAGAAGGGCTGGTTAATGTAGAACTGCAGTCGCTAACCCTTAACCCTGCCCCCTCTTTTGGACTAGAAGACAGTGCTGTTGACATTCCTCCTGGACTCCTCCTTGCAAAGCGCGGTGTGTGTCCCCACGGCCTCCTGCCTGGTGTCCGAGCTGCCCCACGTGCTGTGTCTCTCACCACGCCTGCCCCAGCAAAGCAGAGTTCACGGAAAAGTTCACGGGTGCCTAGTCCCATGGGGCAGAAAGGGCAACAGACACAATTCACGTTGGGTTATATATAGGCATAGGTGTCTTGCTGACGATCAGAAAAACATTACTGGGGGGAAAATAAGTAACAAGAAAATGGAGGAAAAACAATTGAAAACTCAAGAAGACAGATAAGATGTGAAAGGAAATGACAAAATAGAAGAAGTAGGAATTGTTTGGGAGGGGTGCCTGTGACTTGGACAATTGTCCATTTTGCTGGGGTGTCAGGGTGGGTAGTGGGAGCAGGGAAGGACCCTGGGGGGCGGGGAACGAGCACAGCAAATGGGTGCTGCGGCACTCCTGGCCTGGGCAGATCCCGCTGGGGCCAGGATGGGAGGGGGACTGGCAGGCAGAGGGGTGCTTCCCGGGTCACCCAAATACTGCCTGATACACCAGCTCGCAAAACCTCCCTGGCACGAGCCACTTCCGAGCCACCACTTCTCCCACGGATGCTGCTGCCTGAGGCCCCAAGGGTTATTACTGTAGTCTCAGATGTTTCATTTAGTCTTATCTCCCTCCCTGTCGGTGTCTTTCTTTGTTTTTATTTATTTTTACGTTATTTTAATCTGTCTAGATGCCTAATGGCCTGTATCTGAGCTCAGCAAGATACTTTGAATGGTTTGAGTAGCTTGATTCCTGGCCCCATCAGAAGGTGTTCTGAATTCTTAAACCAAAACCTTCGCCTGGCACTTCTTAAAGTATTAGTGATACCCTGCCCTCCCCAGTTCCAGCTGAAGCATTTGGTCCCCATCAAGAGTTGCCAGGTTTAGCAAAGAAAAATACAGGACAGCCAGGTAAGTTGGAATTTCAGATAAATAGCAAATCGTTTTATAAGTATATCCCAACTATTGTGTGGGATATACTTCTACTTAAAAAAATTTTTTTTCCCATTCTTTATCTGCAATTCAAATTTAATTCAGCATCTAGTATTTGTCTGGCAACCCTGCCAACTAATCCTTCAGCCATTCTAGGAAAGCACTTAACCTGCAGGCTCATACACACTAGACCCATGTAGTCCTATTTATCGCCTAGCAATCACCCATATTGTTTGTTCATGGTGTGCACATCTCTGTCTGGATGCAGACAGCGGGCTCCAGGGGAAGGGGCTGATCGCACAGCTCGCCTTTGAACAGTGGTAAGGCCACTGGAGGGGAAGATGTGGGGCACTCACCAGCTCTGCCAGAGGTGGGTGGGTGGGACTTGAGGCTCTCTACACTGAGTTCTGGAATTGGGGAGCTGGCCCTGGGAGTCAGTGTGAGCTCAGCTTCCTGAAGGGTGAAGGAGGCCCCTCCTCACCATCTCCAGCAGGTGCTGCCCCAGCTCTTCTTGAACCCCTCCCGCTCAGGAGGCTCATCACCGCATGGGAGCACAGCACCTGTGGGAACAGCAGTACCTGTCGGTCTCCCCTTCAGCCCAAGTCCTTCATTTTCCAGCCAGGGAAAGCCTGGCTCAGGAGGGAAGGGCATTTCCCTCAAAGCAGGGTGTCCAGTGAGGCCTTCTGATCTCAAATCCTGCTCCTCTCCCAGTGAACTCTGCATTCTGTTTCCTTCCTTCCTTTCACCTTCCTTCCTTCCTTCCTTCCTTCCTTCCTTCCTTCCTTCCTTCCCTCCCTCCCTCCCTCCCTCCCTCCCTCCCTTCCTCTCTCTCTTTTTTGTTTTGCCTATTAGAAGACCATAAACAGTTGTTATTTTTTCATGTCAAAAAGGACATGTGTCCCAAAGATGTGACTAGAGGTCGTGGGAGGTTTGTGTGGACTAGTGGGGGGACCCCCAAGGGGTGGAGTGGGGCTGCTCCCCAGGTGACAGGCATGTAGTTACTGCCGCTTCGCAGCCCGTGGCCGACAAGGGGAGCGCAGTGACTTGACAGGAGGATTTATTTCCACCAGCGAGAGAATGGCTTATAATTTACAGCCCACTGAGCCAGCTTCCACCACATCATTAGAGCCTTTATTACTGTAGACAGTAATAAATTGTCTTATCACCAGTGCTGACATAACATGCTCCTTTTTAAGTACACCATAATTTTATTTTTAAGAGAATATTCATACTTGATAGCCTAGCTCATGGGCATGTGAATGCTGCCCCGGAGAGAAGACTTTTTCTTTTCTGTTTTAAAAAAGAAGGTATAATTCAATTTCCAAATACCACTGGCAGGGGGTTGCCTTCTAAACAGACATTGGGGGCAGAAAGATGTTTCTAGACTCTTGATAGACAGAGTGCCTTGTCCTTCGGTAGGGAGGCATCAAAAAGATGAAAGCAAGACACTTTGAATGGTTTGCATTGCCTTGATTCCTGGCCCCATCAGAAGGTGTTCTGAATTTTTGAACCAAAACCTTCACCCGGCACTTCATTTGTAAAGTATTAGTGATACCCTGCCCTCCCCAGTTCCAGCTGAAGCATTTGGTCCCCATGTAAAGTTGCCAGGTTTAGCAAAGAAAATTACAGGACAGCCAGGTAAGTTGGAATTTCAGATAAATAATTGGTATAAGTATATCCCAACTATTGTGTGGGATATATTTATACTGAAAAGTTTTTTCATTGTTTATCTGAAATTCAAATTCAACTGGGCATCTAGCATTCATCTGCAAGCCTACCAGCTAGTCCTGCAACTGCTCTGTGAAAATGTGCACCCTGGGCTGGTGGGCGGTGCCCGTCCTCAGATGTGGCCACGCTGCTGCCTCTGGAGGAAGGCCATGGGGTGTGGGTGCATCCTTGGGCTTTGTGTCCCAAAGGACCAGTTTTGCCCCCACCCAGGGCACTCACTTTCTTGAGTTCCTCTGACAGGGAGGTGACACAGGCAGAGAGTGGAGGCAGCTCCGGGGCTGGTGGGCACCCCACCCAGGGGTTCCCCAGCTTGGAAACCCTGGCCTCCCTCCTGGCCTCCCTGGGCCGGCTGCTCCAGACACGGCTCCTCCCTCCTCTGTCTCCTCTAGGGGCAACGGTGTAGCCTGCTGACCCCGGGGGCAGTTCTGGAGGGACCCTGAGTGCCCAGGAGCACAGCCCTGGGGTGGGGATGGCAGAGATGGTCACCATCAGCCAGTGACTTCCCCAGGCCTGTCGCCCGTTTCTGCCGACCCCCAGGTGGACCAGGGGAGGGTTCTGCTTCCCCGCCCTCCAGGCCTCGCGGGCCTTGCCCGTCATCCAGGGATCTCGCTCACTGTCTGCGGGACAGGACAGGCACCTCTGGGCGTGACTTGGCTTCCTCCTCCACCTTTGTCTTGTGCCTTCACAACCACCCCTCCACCCTGACTACAACATTCACTTTTATCTGTAAAATGGGAGGAATCATAACCACTGTACGGGGCGGCTTTAAAAACAAATGAGACACAGATGTACGTGAAAGCCTGGCAGAGGCCTCAGTAGGACATGAGTGTTTCTCTTCCTTGCCCCCTCTTTGTCCTGCCTTCCTTGGCCCCCCCTTCCTCCTTCCTTCCTTGCCTAGCTCCCTCCTGACGGCCCTGGGGCTGTCTGTGCGCTGCATGCTCCTTCTGTGTCTGGGATGTGGAGCATCTGTCTCCGTGGAGCGGCGCCATGGGGCTGGCCGGCCTGGAGCACATTTGTGCTCACACAGCCGCACACAAACTTCTGCAGCATGTGTTTACAGGTAGCAGTCAGATGTCTGGCCTCAAAATCACACCTCTTACGTGATGCTGTCTAAGCGCAGGGCACAAGTAAGAGCACTTTATCTACCTTGACTCATTTGAGGTGAACACAAATTATGTGCCCATTTTATCCTCAGTTGGGAAAACCTAGGCCCAGAGAGGTTAACTGACTTGCCTGAGGTCACACAGCTAGGAATGGCAGAGCTGGAATGAGAACCTAGATGGTCAGTTCAAGAATCTCTGCTCTAATCACAGTGCTCCACTGCCTCTCCTTCTCCTGCCTGGGCATCTGCTCTGTCCAGACCCTCCCCTGCCTGTTCCAGGAGACAGGACCTGAGCTCACTTCCTGCTGTGCTGTCTTGTGGTACTGCTTGTGCCCCAAGCCCTCCATGAAGTTTGGCCTGAGAGGTGCAGCATTTTGGCTGTGAGCGAGAAGGTTCCCAAGGGTGGGGACTGAGAGAACGAGGGTGACGACCTGTGACCCATGATGACTACATGCTTGGGGGGAGCACGCTGCTCCATGTTGCTGGTTTGTAATGAAAGATCACCTTACAGGATTGGGGTAAAAGGGGCTTAGGAGAAAGAAAAATAATAAGGGAATTAGCCCTGATCCAGATGAAGACAGCTAGACGCAAAATCGTATGGGTCACAGAAATATTGTTTGGTTACCAAATTTTCCACCTTTTGGAAATGACCGTATGGAACGGCAGGCTTGGTGGCGTTGTTGGTGGGACTGGACATGGTGGCCAGTGGCCTCGCACAGGGCAGAGGAGTTCCTGGGTCTCGCTCCCTGAGGAGAAAGAGTGCTGGGCTTGCTGGGGCTGCAGTTCACGCTGCTGTGTTCCCTGCTGCTAGTGCGTCTGGGTGGAGAGAAAACACAGCAGGAATGATTTTGGCTGGGTTGGGGATTTGGGAGAGTTTAGACTATAAATAGTGAGTATATAAAAAGCCTCAAGTGGATTTTTGGAAGCCCTAAATTCACCACATAGATCCAAGCAAGATAACAGTAACCATTTAGGTTTTAGTAACATCTAAATGTAACTCGGCACAGCGCCCTGCCACCCCACGCTTCTGCTGTCACCACAACCCCTGCCAGCATCTGCCAAACCAGAGACACACGTCTCAGGAGCTTTGCTGTCAGCCTGCTGGCTGCCCTTGAGGTCCTGGCCCTGCATGAATGATCTTGCCTCCTCTCCATGGAGGGGCCGTTTTAAGTCTCATCTACGGCGGAGGAAACTGAGGCCTAGCTGGCGAGGTGACCTGTCCAAAGTGACACAGCCAGCAAGCACTGGGCTGGATTCCACCCACTACCCAGAGCCCACCCCACTGCCCGCTGCCCCGCCCTGCCTGAGACCGGACTCCGGGGCCCGCACCAGGGCAATGCTGCAGGAAGCTATGTTCAGGTCAGCAGAAAATTGAAGCAGCATGTGGAAAGGAACGTGGGTGCCTTTGCGTCTTGCTTCTCGGGGCCTGTGGTCACCAGGCTTCTCTTGTCTCTAGGCCCCTTGTTTCACGTGATACACCGACTTGTCATAAAGCCCCTCTGCGCTCCTGCAGCCCCGGCTCGGCAAGCCCAACGCCTGCCCTGGTCCTAGGGCTGCTTGGCGTCGATGAGACCCGGCTCTACTGCCCTTGGCCCTGGATCTGCTGCTGCTCTTGGCCACCTACAGTCAGGTCTTCTGGTCTTGATTCTTTTAGCAAAATCATTGTCACCTGATACTGAGGGCTAGATAACCTGGATGGTGTGACATTTAGGATGACAGCAGTCATATTTATAGGAAAAACCCAGGGCTCCAATGGATTGTATTTAAACCTGTAGGATTCCCTTCACAGTCCTACCTGCCCACGTCAGACTAGCTTATCCTCCTCCAAGGTTCTGGAAGAGACTGCTGTAGGAAACCCCAGAAGGAGGTTCTAGCTTGTTTGTATAGGGAAAAGGCACCAGGTCTGAGGCTTCTTCCTACCAGGGAGGAAAGGGAGGTCCAGGGAGCCCCAAGAGCTGGAAAGCAGCTTCTGAGACTCAGCCCCCAGTCGGCAGCGAGCTGGGTGTGAGAGATTCCAGAACCAGAACATAAGGCAGCACAGCCAGGTGAGCAGCTCTGCCTGGGGACAAGAGGGAGAGGGCTGGGGCAGGGGAGGGGTGCTTTTGGTGAAGGAAGGCTTCACAGAGGAGGTACCCTGCGGCAGGAGGAATTTGCATGTGGGGGCGGGGAGGGGAGAAAGGCACACCCAGGGAGGAGGTGTCGAAATCCAAGCAGCCTGGGCCTGAAGGGCTGGTCCATCTGGGAAGGTGGTTGGCCCACGATGGGGCAGGAAGAGCAAGAAAGACAGCGCCAGCTTGCTAAGGCCATGAGGGCTCTGCCTCATGGAGTTTGGTCTCCACCCTGTTGGCTGCAGACATTCACAGTGGTCTTATTAGTAGGCTCCCAAGAGCACGTGGGAACCAAGCCTCAGGTCGAGGGTGGGGTTAGAGGGGCAGTGAGCTGGAGCAGAGAGCCAGGTTGGAAGTTATCCTGACAGTCTGTGTGTGCAAGGTGAGGCCTCCGCTGGGACGGGAGCCCAGGGGGTGGGGAAGGATGGAGAGCCAGGCAGGAGCCAGGTGAGGGAACAACACTTCCATGGATGTCACAGGGAACGTTTGAGGCCAGGGTCTGGGCAGGGCAGAGGTGAGCAGGCTGGTGTTTTTAAGAGACCAGAACAGTGAGGGTGTTGAGTAAAGAGCTAAAGGTGTGGGACCCAAAGTGTGTCCTTCTGAAGATGGGAAGGGCTGCAGAGAGCCATGAGGCTTGGCTGGTCGCAACAGCGGGAGCGTCTCTCCTCTGCTTTCCACTTCTCTTGGCATTAAGTCCAAATTCTTGCCAGGGCTGGTGAAGCTGCCCCAGCCTGGCCTCGTGTCCCTTCTCAGGCCACCCTCCTTTCACTAGCAATGCCCCTGCCCCTTTGTTTCTCTTCTAGCTCTCCCACCACACCACCTTCCTCCTGCCTCAGGGCCTTTGCACATGCCGACCAACTGCCAGGCGCTTTGCCTGGAGCCGGGTGATACCGGGGGGTGGGGGAGTCGGTGTTAATGTCGGGTTGCCCCTCCCTTCCCCATCTCAGCTCTTCCATCATCCATGTCACCAGTTCCCTCCACTGTAAACACTTGGTGCAGTCTCTGTTTTCCTACTTAGACCTGACTGATGTCTGCTCATCTAGGTATTTCCTGTTTATTTCTTTGAGCTCAGCTTAAAAGTCACTTCCTCCGGGAAGCTCAAACCATCCAGTTCAATGCTCTTCCAATATCTGACCAACGGGCTGTGCATGGTGGGTGTGGAGGCTGGCGTGGGTTGTAAGGGACCTCTGGGGCTGCAAGGACTTTGGTTTTGCTCTGTTTGAGCCTGGAAGGGCTCTAAGCTGGGGAGTGGCCTGTGTGACTCTGTTTCACATGATCCCCCGTGTTGAGGGCTGATTCAAGGGGCAAGGGCAGAATAGGGAGGGCATTTAGGAGACTGCTGAGTTATACCAGGGGACATGTGAGCGTGGCCTGGCCCAGGGCGGTAGCAGTGGGAGTGGTGAGAAGTACTCAGGCTCTGGATGGATTTCCAAGGTAGAAATGACCAGATTCCCTGAGAGCCTAGACTCGGGGAGGGGTCAAGGGGGCTGCAGGCTTTGGGGCTGCCCTTTACCATGATAGGAAATCTGGGGGTGGGTTAGGGGGCTGGGAAGAGCAGGAGCTCAGTTTGTGTGATGAGCCTTAGACGCAGAGGGGAGATGTCTTCAGTGTCTGGAGCTCAGGTGTGACGTCCAAGCTGGTGACACAGGTTGGGAACCATCAGCTGGTAATGGGCACCCGCAATGATGAAAATGACTGATGTCTCCGGTTGGGCGGTAGAGGTGGGTGGGCGGGGGAGAGGGAGGAAGCCCAGAACTGGGGCTTGGGGCCCTTGATGCTAAGAACCAGCAGTGGAGACTGAGGAGCAGCCTCTGTGCTGGGGGGACCAGCGCGGTGGGGAGGGGTGTCCCGGAGGCCACGTGGGAAAGGCTTCAGGGATGAGTGGTCACATGCTGCAGGAAGGGCTCGGGGGACCAGGGCTGAGAACTGGCCCCTGGCCTCTAGCCACCCGGGGCAGTGGTGACAGCAAGCAGGGTGTGGCTTCAGGCAGTGAGGGGTGATCTGATTGGCATGGGTTTGAGAGCGCCAGAGAGAAACTGAGACACTGGGTGGAGACAACTTTTTGAGAGTTTTGTTTTCCTATAAAGGGAGGAAGAAAAATGGGAGGGTAGCTGGAGAGTTCGTTGTTATTGCTGTTTTAAAGATGCTGGAATCACAGCAGCAAAGAGAGAACTCAGCAGCTGGTGCAGGGACACCCTTGAAGAACCACATGGCGGGGCTGGGGGCGGGGCGGCGGGCGCAGGGGGGCGCCCAGGAAGGGAGTGGGTTCCTTGGCAGGAGCGGGGCCCCCTCGGGCAGCAGGGTTGGGAGACAGAGCCCACGGGTGCAGTGGGAGAGGACGGTTTTCCCTGAGAACCTGATGAAGAAAGACGCGGGGCCTTGGGAGAGTGAGGGTGGGGACAGGGTGGGAGGTGGAGAAAGGAGCATGGGGATTTGCACGACTGCGGAGGTGTGGATGGTGCATGTCAGGGAGACGGGTGGCTGGTTCTCCATCTGCCGTCGGCTGCGGTCGCAGGTGCCGACTCAACGGAGAGCCAGGCGCAGAGTGACCCTTAGGTGAAGAGCCAGGTGACCTTCTCCAGGGCCTGGGGTGGGGGGTGAGGGAGCCTGTTTAGGGTGGGGGGCGGGGCGCTGGGAAACGTGCAGATGAGAAGGATCTGGGAGAGGAAAAGATGAGTGTGCTTAATTGCCAGAGCAGGAGCCCACGGGGTGGGGGTGGGGGTGGGAGGGTTCCCTGAGGAACCAGGGAGGGGCAACCAGGGAGGGGCAGCTTGGAGGGGGCGGGGGGACAGAGGAGTGACCGACCACCGCGTTGCTGCCTCCGGCTGCAGCAGCCAGTTCCTCTGCTGCACCCAGCCCGGCCCCTGAGATGCACGTTCCCCATTATCTCTTTATACACTCGGGTTCCCGAGACAATGGTTGTCTAGAAAGGACTGGATTTCAAGCTCTTCTCTCCAGCTTGTGCCTCGCTCAATTTGCAGAGAGTGGGGTGGGCGGAGCCCAAGTTCCTAATTTATTCTCACTTGGAAAGAGTGCTCAGGCAACGAAGCCAAAACTCATCCTGGCATCAAAGGAATGATGTCCTCACCCAGGAATAAGACGCAGATCCCGCTGCCCGTCTGCTGGGCTCGGGTAAAATGCAGTGCGATCCTGAGGGTCTGCTTGGCATGGGGGGGGGCTCTTCCTTCCCTCCCTCCTCCTTTGTGTTCTTCCTTTCAATAAATATGCATTTGCAGTCTGAATCTATATGAAGGTGATGGAATAGAAAGGGAGGGGAGGAGATGGTAGGCCCAGCCAGCAGCCTTCCTGGACCAGCGTCTTGCTAGCAGATCTCTGATTTTACTCAGTCTGGGGCGGTGATGTTTCCCCAGGAGGAAAACCAAGACTGATGCAAACCAACGTGGGTGACCCCGCTTACTCTGTCAATGATTACCTGAGAGGGGGAGGGTTTGTGATCCAGTTCGGGTCAGTGGGGCCTGAGGTGAAATGGACTGGACATTGGGTGTGTTCCCCTAAGGAGATGAGACAGTCAGGAGAGGGAAGGTCGCTCCTGCCATTCCTTCCTTGGAGGCCATCTTGAGATGCCCCAGTGTGGGGCAGTTGTCTCTGTCCATGAGGAGAAGGCCAGGCAAAGGACAGGAAGGCTATCTTGAGCCCTGCTGTCACTGAGCTGCTGAATTAACAACCCTGGATCCAGCTCTCACCAAATTCCTGTTCATGGGATAGTGAGTCATCTTTATTGTCCACGTGCCTTTTACTTGGATATTCCAGTACTTGTAACCAGAGGCATCCTAACTGCTGCGGCAAGGAGAAAGTAAACCATTGTGGTTTTCTATCACATGGGGCGCGGAGCCTCCTGGGAGCCAAGGCAAGAAGGGAAAACAGAGAAATGGCAAAGCTTTCATTCTTAGTTGGGAAGAGCTTCTGAGGGAGTTTCAGCTGTTTTGCTCCTAAATTCCTTGTTTGACACTAAATTTTTGCCTGGGAGTTTATGAAAGGAACACTGAGATACATAATTGCTAGATTCAGGATAATTGTTTTGCAGGAGAAGCAGTTTTCACAAGACTCTTAAGACAACGAGGATCTAGGTATAAAGGGAGAGTCTAACCAGAGAGGCAAAGAGTGGGTGGGAGTGGGGTGGGCAGAGAGCTGCTCCACGCACCCCCCAAGATGGTCAACCCCCCACCTCGAAAGGAGTAAAGCCCAATATGAATCAGAGCCCACACTGAGGAGATGATGAGATAAACTGGCAATAACACAGAGTGGAAGGTGGAGCAAGACGGAAAGGGAAGACCCCTGACCCACCAGAGTGAGAAGGATTTGGGGTGAAAAGACTTGGAGTCATTTGGGGGACCCCTGGTTTGTAGAAGCCCTGGGCCTGGATGCTTTCTCGGGACCGGGGGTGGGGGTGGGGTGAGGAGACGGGGTGTGTGTGGAAGGGGTGGAAGGAGGCAGTGGTCTACTCTTCTGCGGGCCCACTCTCATCACAGGCCCACTTGCTATGTGGCGTCTGTGTCAGCATCTCCTGTCCCCCAGGCTAGGGACCATGTGTGTTATCCAGGCTTGGTGTCAGGGCTGTCAGCTCTACAGAATGCGTCCTATCGGGCATCACACCTCTGAATGCTGTGTAGTCTAAACCATCCAGGTGTTCTCCTGAGAGAAGGGTAGAATTTGAAAATTCACACTAACCAGGCGATGGGAGACCTTTGCTTTGCCAAAGGAGTCAAAACAGATTTTCATTAAAAACACGGCACTTTCTGTACCTCTGCTGTAGAATGTTAATAGATGCCACAAAAAGAAACATCAGAGCCATTTGAGAGAGTCAAATAGGCATCTCTACTGCAATACGTCTTGGAGGCATTAATGCCATATTCACCAAATCCAAGAGACACCCTTAAGTGGAAGACGCGTCAGGAGTTGACATATTACTGAGAAAGCAAAAGTGTCCAAGTTGGGAAGTGTCATGGGGACTCTTCCATTCATGTGCCAGTGAAAGGCTGCACCGTTGGTGCAGGAGAAGATGAGAAATAAACCCACCACCAGAGAGGGACAGCAGGGAGCCCCCTGGCCTGTCCCCTGGCCATGGTGGAGGCAGGGAGAAATGCTTGTACTGATCATTTGAACCATAAGGTGGTTCTCAGCTGGGGGTCACACCACCCATGTGGTCCCCAAGGGGTCTCAGGAGCTGTGTCCCAGACCACTGGGGGGAGCAAACACAAATCCTCTCAGGAAGAAGTCAATTTCAGTCAATTTCGGTCCAGGCCAGTGGTGATCACAAGACACTGGACTGTGAGATTTTCCCCGATTTCAGGGATGTTAAGATGTGAGGAAATGTGCAACTAGGCCTGGTGGAAGGACAGGACATTTATGTGCCCGTGAACCCCACAGAGGGACAGAGTGTGCAGCCTTGCCCATCTTACCCCACTGGACGCTCCTGGTGCCCGGCGGCAGCAGTGGTCACCGGTATCACCATTTGCGCAGCGTGTACTTGGTGCCAGGCTGGGCAAGGGGCTTGGCCCCTGTCAGCTTTGACTGGCTCCACAGATCCCCTGCATCGGCACAGCATCATTACTGCCATTTTGGCAGAGGATACTGGAATAGCTTTGCCCAGGGTTGCACACAAGTGGCAGGGAAGCTCTGCTGAGTGCGTGCTCTTCTCCCACATCCTGAAGGTGGTGCCCATCAGATGTTCTTTGAGGGATGCCACCCCAACCTAAACCTACCGAACCTAGCACACTTCCGAAGTTTTAGAAAACTTCCCTTCAGAAGTTTTAGAAAATGCTAATACAAAGATGTGATATTTATGCTAGTATCTTCCCAAATCAGACAAGAGGAGGTGGCATCACTGGGAAGATGTTACTGAATTACAGTGTGTTCTCATGCCCACCATTGATCCCTTCACAGCAAGTACAGGATTACACAGCTGGGGCCAAGGGGTGCCCAGTGCTGCCCGGACCACTTGATAGCAGAAGACTTCACATAGCCACTTGGGGTGTGTTGAAACAGAATTTGATCCAGAAATTGCCTCCTTCCGAAGTGGTTAAGATTCCGCGCTTCCAGTGCAGGGTGTGTGGGTTCTATCCCTGGTCAGGGAACTAAGATCCCACATGCCGTGTAGTGTGACCAAAAAATAATTAAAAAAATAATAATAAAATTTTAAAAAAAAACCGAAAAATTTTCTGGCTCCAGTCACCTTTGTGGTCTATGTCCTATCCATCCGCAGGCCTGCTGACCTCAGACTAGGGAAGCAGCAGGCCCCCCACCCCCGTCCCTACAGAGCTGTGTGGCCCTCAAGGGCCATCTGGAGAGCTGGAGCTGGAGTGAGTGGTAAACCCCCTCCCTACAGGAAGACGAGGCAGGTCTTATTGCAGATCCAGTCACAGTGCAAAGGGCTGGTCCTTCTGGGATCAAGCTGTCCTGTCACCTTGTAAATCAATGAGCAACCCACAGCAGGTGCTTTAAGATGTTCATTTTGGGAAGCTGGGCTCCCGACAAAATTGAAGCCAAGATATTGTCTGGGCACATCCACAGTAAATGTAAAGTTTACCCCAAATGAGCAGATCTATTAATAAAATAAATTCGGATCCCTCCAAATAAAAATTCAGATGCATTTTAGTCTCCTCTCAGTTCAGTGGGCTGAATCCCTTAATCTACTAAATTATTATGGAAAAACCCTTATCTCTATCTGTCAAAATCACTGCTGCTTTGGCAGTATCCTCTGGGGACACATGAGCCGCTTCATAATAACTTAGACTATGTGCATTGTAGCCTTAGCTTGAAGAGGGTCACGTACTTGAAGGAGTACAACACAAGGTCCAGGACAGGGTCGAGGGACAGTCTGGCCAACAGGGGCCAGAAAGGTGACAAGTGTATTGCTGGTAAGTGACAGAGGGAGGCCTTTAATCCAGTGTCCCTCCTCTGTGGGCAGCCAGGGTGGCATTGGGAAGAGACAGGCTGTGAGTTCTGGGTACTGTTTCTGCCCTGTCAGGGCAGTGCGATTTCCCGCAGGGCAGCCCAGCCTGTGCTAGGGCCTCTGTCTCTCACGTGGGCAGGGTGAGGCCATCTGCAGGAGGGAAACTCAGGGCCTGCA
This sequence comes from Lagenorhynchus albirostris, assembly GCF_949774975.1. Classification (NCBI taxonomy): domain Eukaryota; kingdom Metazoa; phylum Chordata; class Mammalia; order Artiodactyla; family Delphinidae; genus Lagenorhynchus; species Lagenorhynchus albirostris. The sequence continues at coordinate 157,064,861 of NC_083095.1, read as the reverse complement.
TTCTGCATCGTGGGCTGAGCCCACTTGGCCAGGGGAGGAAAGGGAGGACAAACTGCATTTAGTGCAGAAAAGGGAAGGAAGTGTGGGAATTCAGTCCCCAGGTTCCAGAGGGGCCCCTGGCAGGAGCACTTGCGAACAAGAATTTGGCTGGTCCCTGTTCTCCCACCTCCACTGGGGTGACTCACGCCAGCAGAAAGGATGAATCATGTGGGTTATGAAACCAAAGGGCTCCTGAGAGGGAGGCTGGAAAGGACCCGGGGAAGCCATCGGCATGGGTCCTGCTCTGTCCCCACCTGCTCCTGCCCCTCGTCACCGACCTTCCACCTGCCACGCCACAGTCTCGCACAGTGAGCTCTCTACAGCAGCCCGAAGGCAAGGGGCTGCTCCTGGAGACAGACCATCAGGGCACGATTCCCTTCCCACCTCAAGGCCTTCCTGGCCTAGTTTTTGTTTCTTCACCAGCCGGTAGTAATCAGGGTAATAAAGGCTTGCTTTCCACATGTGGCCAGTTGGGACCAACACCCCTTGGGAGGAATGGGAGAAGAGATCCTGCCATTCACCTGTTGCAGGTGTGAACATTTCTGCAGCTCTCCAGGTGCACCAAATAAGTCTCTGTTGGGTTCTAGGCTGCTCCAGGCAGCAGGGGCCAAGATGATTCCACTTACTTTCCCACTGATTGGTCCCAGGTCAGCGGGAGCTTTTAAGAGTCTACACAGCTAGTGATCACCTAACATGCGGCAGGCTCTGCGCTCATATAAACATTTATCAACATCCGATTGCAAGGCCAGCGCTCATATCATGCCCTAAACAGCCCCACGGGGTAGATAACTACTGTCACCCGCTATCGCAGGTGGAGCCCTGTGCTCAGAAAGGACAGCAACTTGCCCAGGATCACACAGCTAGGAACTGGACAGCTCGGGATCCACAGCACCGTCTACCCCCCAGTGGGCTGCAACCTGGGGGCTGTCCCCCGAGGTTCCTCCCGAAGCCAGCTAATCTGCCAAACGTCTTTGCCCCCCTCACCAAGCCCCTTCCATCAGGCCTAGCTCTGAACGGGCCCTGACCTGTCTTTCCTTGTGGCTTCTTGCCCCAGAATCCAGGACCTAGGGCGAGCCGCTTGTCTCACGCAGGGACGAGCAAGAGCAAGGCCTCGCACGCAGGTCAAAACACCATCAGGCAAATGAGGCCCCCAGGCTGCCCTACCAGAGGGGGGCGCCGGCCCCCAGCCCGCCAGGCTGGGAACGGGACTCACCTGAGACGACCCGGGCCCTCCCGGACGCCAGTGGAACGCGTGTCCCGAGGGTCCCCGAAGTCTGCGGGAAGTTCCAGGCGGGAGCTTCGCCCCGGGCTCGCGAAGGTGGGGTGCGGGCCGCTGAGCGCGGGCCAGGGCGCCGCCGGGCCGCGCGGGCGGGAACGCGCGGCGGCCGTTCCCTCCTCCCTCGCTCCCGCCCGCAGCGGCGGCGGCGGCGCTTCTCCGGCGCGGAGCGGCTTTAAAAGGCGGCACCCCACCCCCTGGCGCACTCGCCGCTCGGGCGCCGAGCGAGCCTGCCGTTGCCATGCATCCGCGCGCGCCGCCCGCGCCAGGGCCCCGGCCGCCGCCCCGGGCCCCCGCCGCCGCCGCCTGGGACGCGGACACCGACACGGACACGGCCGGCGCCGGCGGGCCCGGGCTCCGGCCGCTCGCGCCGCGCCCCTGGCGCTGGCTGCTGCTGCTCGCGCTGCCCGCCGCCTGCTCCGCGCCGCCGCCGCCGCGCCCCGTCTACACCAACCACTGGGCGGTGCAAGTGCTGGGCGGCCCGGCCGCCGCGGACCGCGTGGCCGCGGCGCACGGCTACCTCAACTTGGGCCAGGTGAGTGCGACCGGCCCGCGCGCCCGAAACTTTCCCGGCCTCCAGCGGGCGCGGCGCGAGGGGCCGCCCTGCAGGGAATCGCCTGGGAGCGCGGCGCGCGGGGCCCTCGGCGGGGACGCCGGGGCAGGCCCGGCGCTACGGGGTCAGCGCCCCGGGTGCGGGCACCTGCCTAGCCGCGCGGGAGGAGAGCCCGTGGCGGGAGCCGTCCTCCGTGTCCCCCGAGCTTGTCCCGCCGCCGACCCCGGCCTCTCCGCGCCGGGCCCTCTGACCTCGACGGGCCGCGCGGGGCTCAGGAACCTTGCGCGGGGCTCAGGAACTTGTGCGCGCGCCGGAGGGGCAGGCGGCTGCGGGGGTGACGTGCGCTCCCTAGGTGTCCGCGACTCCCGGAGGGAGGGCGGCTGGTGCCTGCGCCCGGGAGGCGCGGGACCGGGCAGTCGCGTCGAGGGTCGGAGGCTGCGGTCCCGCGTTTGAAACCCCTCCAGGCTTCTGGCGGCGACGGCGGGGGTGGAGGGAGTTGGCTTTGTTTCTGGGCCTCCGCGCGGGGTTCTGATGGTAGTTTTTTGCGGACCAGATGTATGACCTTAGGCAAGTCACTTCCTGTCTTCTCCATCTGTCCGGACAGTGACAGTGCGTACGTGCGCAGTGGTTGCGACGATCCTGTGTTTTCTGGCCGCAGGGCACCTGCCGGGTCTGACCCTGGCCGGGGAGCCAGGCGTCCTCCCGTGGCCTCGCCCTCAGGACTGCTGTCAGTTAGCAAGAGGGGACAAACTCCGGGCACAGAGGCTGCATAACTCCAAAGGACCTCGGTGGCAGGTCCCTTTTTCCAGCTCCAACCCTGCAGGGTGGCAGTGGGGCAGGTTGATCCTGATTTATGGCGGGGGGAGGGGCCGCAGCAGGCTCAAATGTGCGGTCCTACCAGTGGATCTCTCTGTGCAGTGAACAAGTCTCCTACAAACTACACACTTAGAGGATCAAATGGAGTGACAGGGACGCGCGCGCTCATAACTCAAGCCCTACTGCCAAGTTGCGTTAAATTTAGTTTCATCGTTATCCGTGACAGAAGCCAGCAAAGTGTGGTGCGGCCCTAATGTAAATGACATCTCTTTGCATCCTGAGTCTAGTCCAGATGCTGCTAATGTGAGATGTGCCACCTTTGGGAAAAGTGGATTCTACCTGTTTCAGCTGTACTTCACACCGCAGGTTAGAGTGTGTCTGAAAGAACCCATCACATCCTTTGTATATCTTTTTTTGTTGTATTTTGACCACTCAAGTCTGTCCAAACATCCTGTGATTTAAGATTTGCCTTTGGGTAGCACTGGCTTCAATTCTCCCTGTGGTTCCTAAGTCTCCCTGGTTCACGGTCCAGACTGAAGAAGGGGCTCCTCAGGGTCCATCCGGCGCCTTGCTTGCCCTGTTGGCTTAGGGCCCCAGCTCCTGCTAAACTTGGCTGCTCTGCCCAGATGGTCCAGCAATTTGTCTTCCGCTAGAAGTGACTCTTAAATGGCGTGGTAAATTACAAATTACAAAGTGCCTGGGTTTCTGGCTCTTATAATTAAATGAGCAGAGGGGAACTGAAGTTGAGTGGAGAGCTCCTGGACATTGCAGGAGAGAGGCATCGTGACTCCCCCTCATGACTGCTGTCCTTGGGGATCAGAAATGCCAGTCCCCTGGCCACGCCCGATCTTTGAAACAACTTCTGTCTGACTCACTGAGTTGCTTGTGCATGAAGTCCGCTGTCCTCACTTTGCCTGTGGGAGAGAAGTTTGCTCAGGGTGTGCACCCCTCCACCCGGGACCTTCTGGGGGAGCGTTTCAGGGTCTCCCCACTTGGTCCAGGGCAGCCAGGGTGGACTGCACACAACGTGGTCGCTCAGCCTGGTGGGCGTGCTTCTGGGGCTGCCACTGGAGGCACTCTCAAACGGAGGGGCTGGTTGGTTTGGGATACGAGCTGTGTCCGGCGAGTGTGTGTGTGTGCGCGCGTGCACGTGCGCTTGCAGTTACTCAAGGAGGGCCTGTTATTCTTTATTCCCAAACCCGCTTTCCTGCCCACCTCCCCCAAGTGCATTGCTAATGTGGAAAAGGCCTGGAGCACTCCACCTTCTGCCTATTCACTAAGAACTCTTTAAAAACCTTATTTGCCTTTTTCAGCCAGGAGAATTTGTGACTCATAAATAAGATGTAGATATTATTAGCTTTGATTTATGGGTGAGTGAACTGCGGTGAAGCATGGGCTGGAAGCTGTTTGTGTTCACACAATAAGAGTGTGTCACCTCCAACAGTTGTGATTCGTCCACTTCGTCTCCTGCTACGTTCTCTGGTCCCGGGTCTCCTTTGGGCGACTCTTTCCCCCAACCCTTCATGGGCAGTTAGTGTTATGTCCGGTACCTGCCCTGACTCTTTTTCTCCCAAGTCTTTGCTGCGCTCAAGTTCTGGCTTGATTGCTTTACTTTCTTTCTTTCATACAACTGATAACCTGATTCTGTTTATTTTATGTGGTGCAAAGGTAAATTAGACCAATGGTTTTTCATCTTTCTTGAATCGTGGGTCCTTTTCAGAGTCTGATAAAGGCTCTGGATCCGCTCCATTTAAAAATATGCATCATCAGGAACAAGACAAATGAGCCTCTTTTGGCCCTGGGGGCCCCAGATAATGCAACACAATTTACAAAAAAAGGAATAAAAATTGGGAAGAGTCAAATGTCACTCTTGACAGATGACAAAATTAGCCACAAGGATAATCCGAGAGAACCTGGAGACCAACTAATGAGAGAGTTGAGTGGGTGCTTGATCAACAGGAGCTGCCCGACAGTGGCCACAGCTGCAAAGATGAGAGGAATTATAATTCCCTGCAGCATAGGCACTGTTAGAGACTTAGGAATAAATCTTAGAGTAGCGCGAGCCTTGCGTGGAGAAGATTACAAAACATTTAAAGAAGCATTAGGAGAAAGAAGGCCTGAATGATGGAGAGACAGATTATGTTCTTGATGGGAGGGCTGACTGTCACAGGTCCCCTGAATTAACGTGTAAATTGAGGGTTGTCTAATTGTGATACCGATAGGTTTTGTTTTTCTTTTTAAGCCAGGTATGAGCTATTTATTTATTTTTGATTTTGACAGTTTGGGAATTTTTATCTTTTAATAGTGGAATTTGACATACTGACATTTACTGTTCAAACCATGTGGTATTACTTCATTTTTTTTAACAAAGTATTTTTTTAATTAAAAAATTATTTAACATCTTTATTGGAGTATAATTGCTTTACAATGGTGTGTTAGTTTCTGCTTTATAATAAAGTGAATCAGCTATACATATACATATATCCCCATATCTTCTCCCTCTTGCATCTCCCTGCCATCCTCCCTATCCCACCCCTCTAGGGGTCACAAAGCACCGAGCTGATCTCCCTGTGCTATGCGGCTGCTTCCCACTAGCTATCTATTTTACGTTTGGTAGTGTATATATGTCCATGCCACTCTCTCACTTCGTCCCATCTTACCCTTTCCCCTCCCCGTGTCCTCAAGTCCATTTTCTATGTCTGCATCTTTGTTCCTGTCCTGTCCCTAGGTTCATCAGAACCATCTTCTGTTTTAGATTCCATATATATGTGTTAGCACCTGGTATTTGTTTTTCTCTTTCTGACTTATTTCACTATGTATGACAGATTCTAGGTCCATCCACCTCACTACAAATAACTCAATTTCATTTCTTTTTATGGCTGAGTAATATTCCATTGTATATATATGCCACATCTTCTTTTTCCATTCATCTGAAGATATATAGATTGCCAACAAACACATGAAAGGATGCTCAACATCACTAATCATTAGAGAAATGCAAATCAAAACTGCAGTGAGGTATCACCTCACACCAGTCAGAAGGCCATCATCAAAAAATCTGCAAACAATAAATGCTGGAGAGGGTGTGGAGAAAAGGGAACCCTCTTGCACTGTTGGTGGGAATGTAAATTGATACAGCTACTATGGAGAACAGTATGGAGGTTCCTTAAAAAACTAAAAATAGAACTACCGTATGACCCAGCAATCCCACTACTGGGCATATACCCTGAGAAAACCATAATTCAAAAAGAGTCATGTACCACAATGTTCACTGCAGCTCTGTTTCCGATAGCCAGGACATGGAAGCAACCTAAGTGCTGATAGGTTTTGATATGGAGTATGAAATCACACAAAGGAAGAGTAGGGTCTTGGAATACCAGAGACGACTCTGAGAAGGGAGATGGGCAGCGTCTCTGCCACCATAAGCCTTGGTGATCACAGCAGCTCCGCCTTGGCCCAGTGATGGTCTGGTCCATTGGTGGAGTTGACTCCAACCCAGGCATATGTGGGAGCTTGTATGTAAGCAGAAGAGGCTCATGTGGATGGGAAGTCTGGGCAGTTCAGTAAACGGCGCTGAGAGGGCCGACTCTCTGCAGGGAAGGGCAGCCAGACCCTCACCTCACACTCCATAACAACAAACTCCAGATGGAATGAGAGCCTGAATGTGTAACTGCCATGGAAGGCCTTTATGACATAGGGAAAGGAAAGGATTCCTTTTTTTAAAAAAACTTATTTTACTGAATTATAGTTGATTTTCAGTGTTGTGTTAATTTCTGCTCTACAGGAGAGTGATTCACTTATATATACATTCTTTTTCATATTCTTTTCCCTTATGGTTTATTCCAGGAGATTGGTTATAGTTCACTGTGCTATACAGCAAGACCTTGTCGTTTATCCATCCTATGTATAATAGTTTGCCTCTGCTAACCCCAAACTCCCAATCCATCCCTCCCCCACCTCCCACCTCCTTGGCAGCCACCAGTCTGTTTTCTATGTCTGTGAGTCTGTTTCTGTTTCGTAGATAAGTTCATTTGTGTCATATTTTAGATTCTACATATAAGTGATATCGTATGGTATTTGTCTTTCTCTTTCTGACTTACTTAGTATGATAATCTCTAGGTCCATCCCTGTTGCTGCAAACGGCATTACTTCATTCTTGTTTTATGGCTGAGTAATATTCCATTGTATATATGTACCACATCTTCTTTATCCATTCTTTTGTTGATGGACATTTGGGTTGTTTCTGTGTCTTGGCTATTGTGAATAGTGCTGCTACGAATATAGGGGTGCATGTATCTTTTTGAATTAGAGTTTTGTCCAGATGAATGCCCAGGAGTGGGATTGCTGGATCATATGGTAGTTCTATTTTTAGTTTTTTGAGGAACCTCCATACTGTTCTCCATACTGGCTATACCAATTTACATTCCCACCAACAGCGTAGGAGGGTTGAGAAAGGAAAAGATTTCTTAAACAAGATGCGAAAAGATCAAATAAAAAAGGGAAGAGATTGATCCATTAAAAGTTCTGTATAATAAAGGCTTCATAACAGTTGAAAAGCAAATAAGAGAGTAGGAAAAGTCTTTATAACATATAACAGATTAATGCGTAGATTATTTAAAAAGTTATAAATCAATAAGAAAAAGGATAAATGCCAGGTAGAAAAATGGAGAGGCATATGAATAGGGAATTGAATGAAAAGGAAACCTGGATGAGAAAAGATGCCCAGCCTCCCCGGGAGCTGTTGGGGCAATACACCTTCAGGCAGTAATCCCATTTCACACCTATCTGATTGGCAGACTGGGAACGTGTTAGTATGAAGTGTTACCAAGGCTGTAGAGGAGCTGGAACTTTCAGATGCTGCTGACAGAGTGGAAATGGGGACAACTACTTGGAGAGTAATCTGGGCTCAGGTCACATCAGCAAGTCCACATCTCAGCTTTGTCATAAGAAACTCTTGCACAGGTGCACCAGGAGACTTGTACCAGAATGAACACAGGGGCATTTTTAAACGAAGGGAAACACAACCTAAATATCCATCAGCAGAAGAATGGAGAGACATATCGAAATAGCCACACCATGGGGTACTCAACAATACTTAGAAATGAGTGAGCTAGGCATGTATCTACAGAGATAAATGTCAGAAATAATGTTGAGTGAAAGAGGCAAGTTCCGATGTACAATGTAATAGTATTTATGTAAACTTAAAAAAACACTGAGCCATTCTGTAATATTTATGAATGTTTACACATGTAGTAAAAGTATAGAAGCTTGGGCTGGAAGGATCCACAGCAAATTCTAGTTAGTAGTAGAATTTCAAACTTCATCTGCAGTGTTCTAATTCTTAATGCACTTTGTAGACATATATGTAATATATGCACTTGTAGGGACTGGTGGCACAGTGGTTAAAAATCTGTCTGCCAACGTGAGGGACGAGGGTTGGAGCCCTGGTCTGGGGGGATCCCACGTGCCGCGGAGCAGCTGGGCCTGAGGGTCACGGCTGCTGAGCCTGTGCTCTGGAGCCCGCAAGCCACAACTGCTGAGCCCACGTTCCACAACTGCTGGGGCCCGCGTGCCTGGAGCCCGCGCTCCGTAACAGGAGAGGCCGCTGTGGTGAGAGGTCCACACACTGCAGCAAGGAGTGGCCCCCGCTCGCTGCAAGTGGGGAGGGCCCGCACATAGCAAAGAAGACCCAGCGCAGCCATAATAAATAAATAAATATAAATATATATATATATATATATACACACACACACTTGTATACAGACATCCATATGTACATGCATATACACATGTGCATATTTATACGGGTATACACGTACACCTACACACGTGCACATACACAGAGATACACATGAAATGTTAAAGGGGGGAAAAAGAAAAGAAAAATGCACATCATACACACATACCGCTGTGTTCCTGGGCCACCTGTGGGCATACAGGTAGCTGTGGGCCCAGTAAGAGAAGCCCGTGCTTTACACTCCCCAGGCTGAGCTGATCCACTTGTCAAGGAAATGGTGACCCAGGGAAACAATGCCTGGCTGCAGCTCACGGGGCTGTTGGGAAAGAGCTGGACCCAGAGCCCAGGAACCCTGCTGCTGGCCACTGCCTTCTCCCTCTGCCAGACTTCTTTCTCCCTCAGGTCAGTTTGTGGCAGAGGTGGCCTCACTCCAACCTACATCGTTACCTTTGACATTAATGACTCTGAGAAAAGACAAGTTGTTTATTCACGTGAAGAGAAAGGCAACAAGCCATTTGCACAAACCAAATCACAGCAGCTCAACGTCTGCAGCTTTTAGAAGTGATGTTTATCTTTAAGGTGGCGCTGAGGCACCACGCTTGCCCTTACGTTTCTGCTTTGCCTGGGGAATTGAGCTAATTTGTTGGTTCTGAGTCTGAACATAAAACGGTAGGCTGGCTGTCAGGGCCCTAAAAGATCTAAGAGCCTTCAGTGATTTTGAACTTGCCTTTAATAGTTTTACTTAAAATAGCTGCTGAGTGGAGCATACCTGGCTCAGAATTTCAGGTGGGCCTTTGTCATTCACTTGTCAACAGAGGAAAATTGTCATGCTGCGGATGGCTTGTTCCTACAACTGAAAACAAGCTGAAGCTTTAGCCCGGTGTTAAAGTAATGAGCCAGAACTTGTTCCAGGGAGTGTTGGGGGCTTGGGAGGGGCAAGGGGAAGCCCTGCAGCTTCCCCAGTCACCTGCAGCATAGTTCTCTGGTATTGATTTTCGGCTGGAGGCTGTCTTTTATGCTCTGAACCAGGAGCCATGCTGGTGGCTGGCCTGCAAATGGCAAGGGAGAGGTTCTGGTGTGAGCTGGGGCTGGGGGTACAAACAAAATTGGGATTGTGAAGCTTGTGTAGTATCCCACCTTCCCATTTGCTATCTTTATTCGGATGGTAATGGATCAAAGTGGACTTGATGGGGGTGGCGGTGGAGAGATAACGTGCCAGGCTGAGTTGCAGTACATGGAGCCGGGAGAGCTCCCAAGGGCAGCGTCCGAGGGGGACTCAGAACCAGGCCGGGGTGGCTGGCTTGGCTGTCTGGTCCCTTGGGAGGGTTTGAGCTTCTCTAGGCAGAAACCAAGGGTGCAAATGAGAAACACAGCTGCTGATGGGGTGAGAGAGCCAGAGGACTGTTTGGGGCCCCCTCCCTGGTCTTGGGCTTTGCAGGACTGTCCACATCCTGGGGAATACTCCGGGATCCTTGGGGTCTCTGAGTCTCTGCACAGATCTTGCTTCTAAAACGTAGTTCCTCCGGTCTAACCCAGCCCAGCCAGGCGCTGACACCCTCCCCCTGCTCCTCCCATCACCCTGCCCAGGGAGGCCTTCGGACTGCGCTTGTGAGCGCCATCTCCTTTCCAGCTTGGACTGTGGCGTGGCCTCGCACTGACCGGAGGCCCTGGCGTGTGCTTGCGCCTGGCGGGCAATTCCCTGGGAGTGCTGTCGCCCACGGAGCCTCATACCACCCTGCAGGCAGGTGTCACAGGGCCTGTTTTACTGTGAAGAGACCTCAGGTCCGGTTAAGTGTGACTTGCTGCAGGTTATAAACCGGTGACTGACAGGCCAGGGCCCAAAGCCCTCCCATTCGGCTCGCCTGCCCCGTCCTCCCCTCTGGCAGAGGAACCTCACCTCTGTGTCTCAAACAAGGGTGAGCAGCGGACAGACCCGCCAGCCGCTGTCCCTCCTTCCTGCCACCTGCTTATGTGCACACAGGGTGCTGGAGGTGACGTGTTCCATCCTGAGTAGCTGCGCCGGCTCCTTCTCATCAGCACTGAGACTCACAGTTCTCCACGTGGAGGGAAAAAAACCAACCCCTCCCTAGGATGCCGCACGCAGTCCCTCAAAGTCTGCACATTCTCCACGGGACTGATCCTCCTTTGCTGCGAACCTCCTCCTCTGTGTGTCCCCGTCCACAGGGGGGACCACCGTCCACCGGAAGCTCAAGGCCTGGAAGTCACCACTGCTCCCCTGCTCCCGCGCCTCCTGTCCTGTCCATAACCAAGCTTGTCTCTTTGGCCTCCTGGATGGCTCTTAGGTCCCCCCAGCTTCTCCCCGCCACCACCCGGCACAGGCCTGGGCCTCTCACCCGTCCATGCCATGCAGGCCCAGTCCACTGCCTTCTGCTCCGGCCCCACTGATCCCCTCACTTTGTGCACTTGCTTCCCTTTCAGCTTCCTTGTGCTGTTCTTTCTGCCTAGGATGGCTTTCCCCTGCCCACTTGGTCAGTGCCTCATCCTTCCTGGCCGTCGTGGCCGGACCTGACTTCCCCAGCTCTGCAGATGTGCCCTCTGGGCTCCCAAGCCTCCATCTTCCTGACCCTGTCTGCTGGCTTGTGTGTTTCTGCCACTGGGCTCTGGACTTTGTGGTGCCTCAGTCCGCATCGGCTCTCTGGTTGCCCTCTGAGATGAGGTCCGATTCTGCCGCTTCTCTGATGGCAGAGCCGTCTTCCCAGGGCAGCCTGGGCCCAGCAGACACGCCCTCATTTATTCAGCCAGTGTTTGTTATGTGCGCATGTGCGGGTGCTGGGCCCTCAGAGATAAGGAAAACATGGCCCCTGCCCTGTGAGAGCCTTTCAGTGGAGGGCAGGATGTGAGCATTTTGACCGAGCAAGGTCAGGCTCCTCTCGGTGTCTGGACTGAACCATCTCCACCCACACCTTTTATCTTAATCCCTTGCTTCTCAGAGTCACGCTCAGCCGGCAGCTCCCGCCTCTGCGAGGATGCATGGGGAGGAGCCGGCCCGTGATGCTCTAGTTTGCTCCTAGGTCTGGTCGGCTAAACACTGTGGCCCAGCCGTGCCCTGGAGCCCACCGTAGATTCTTCAGATCCCAAGGGTCGCATCATCCTGCTGAGTCCTGGGTCTTCCTGAGGTCCGGTGCCTCTGCTCTAGGAGATTTTGAAGACCCGGCAGCAGGCATAAGGCCCTCGGTCCAGTGCTGCGCAGAACGGGGATGAATAGCCGTCAGCTGTCGGGAGGGAGCCTCACGCTCCACAGGATGGGATGGGATCAGCAGCTCGAGTTCCCATGGTAACCAGCCCATCAATGCCCTCAGTGTCAAGTCGATGGCACCGTGGAGAGGAAGAAACAGTCTCATTGTCTCCCCCTTGGCCGCTTGGGCACAAACCAGCCACGCTCCACAGGGCTGGACAGCCATGGGCCACCGTGGGGCACGATCCAGCCAGAAAGGGGCCGTGGGCTTCAGCTTCCTAACCCTTCCTGGGGCCTCATAAATTCCTACCGCTGGGCAGCATCTGTCACTTACAGAGTCCTTGTTGGGTGACTGTCTTCTCAGTGGGAAGAAACGGCCCATCCACCATGGGGGTGGATAAACTGTGTCCAGTGTCTCGGTCGGGTGCTCGAAAGGGACCTCGGTGTCCAGACCTCCCCTTTTTGTTTGTGCAACGGTTCTCAGAGATGACCTCCTGTGTTTACTTGACCAGAACCTCGTTGCCCCCTCAAGGCCCCAGCCCAACCCGGGGTCTTTGTCAGACTCCCTGGGGTGGACAGTCTGGGCAGGAGGGGGTGAGGGGGGAGGGCAGGCTGGCCTGCTCATCACATAAGGGCCTGGAGTCCCCTGGCCTGGAGGAGGCGAGGCTGTTCCTCTGCTCACCCGCCCTCACCCTGTCCTCCAAGCCAGAAACCAGGGCATCGCTGAGTTTCCCTCCTCCGCTGGTGCCCGTCTGCTGGCTGCAGCTCCTTCTCTCTGCCTCCTGGTCTCGCCTGCAGCCCTTTCCCTGCCTCTGACAGTGCCTGGGTTACTGCCTCACTGCTCTCTAGGCCGTTCCCCACCTCGTGCTGTCGTTTCCCTGCTTTGAAACCCACAGAGGCTCCTCCACAGCAAAGCCTGACAGGCTCAGCCCTTGGGGAGCGAGCTGTCCCCCTGTCCTTGCCTCTCCATCCTCCACCCAGAACCCCTCACAGTTGCCAGATGCTCCAGCCGGTCCAGACCTCTGCTATGCTGGAAATGTTCCATGTGCCTTTTCTTTCTTGTGCACCTGCTATTTGGGGGCAGCTTTTTTAACCTGGGTGCCCGTTCCCATGTGGTCCACCTGGAGAACCTGCTCTTCTTCAGGATTAGCTGAAGTGCTGTTTCCTGACCTGTCTGCTGCCCAGCAGGGCTGAGCTCTGGCTCCCAGGCTCCAGGGCCACGGCCTGCGAGGGTGTCTGTCTCCCCACCAGACCGCAGTCTCTTGTGGTCAGCGTCTTTGTTCTTTTTGTTTGCTCATGCCCCGGCCCCGCCCTCAGCTCCCACACCACCTCCCAGAAGCACCTGGTGACTGTGTTTTCCTTAGAAGGGGGTCACTTGGCCACTGGGTTCCAGGACCCCCATCACCACTGCCGCCGGCCAGCCCCTGCGCTGTTCTTACTGTTCACCAAGCACTGCTCTGATCATCACCCCAGAGCCCTGTTAACCCCGTTACACAGAGGAGCAGACGGAGGCACCGAGCAGCTGAGTAACTCCCTAAGGCTCAGTCCAGGTCAGAGCAAGGCTGTCCACAGGGGCGCCTTCGATTCCAGCGTCCATGTCAGGAAAGGCTGCAGAGAGCAGGTGGCAGCGGGGCTGGCCGGGGAGCTGGAGTCGGGGTCTTGTAACTGGTAAGGCAGAGGGTGCAGTCCAGGCAGAGGGAAGGCTGAGACACAGGGGTGCCCTGGGAAGGTACCTGTACTCTCCCAGCGAGGCAGAGGGCTCGGCTGTACCTTCGGACCCTCCCTGCACCCTCCCTTCTTATCAGGCCTCTGGCCCGGGGCTTCACTTCAAAGGCTTATCTATGCAGCAGTGAAGGCAGCCCGAAGCTTTGGAGTCTAAGAGCCTCAGGAGCGGGGAGCTTTCCTTGGACGCCTCACCAGCCTACCGGAGCCGGAGGAGAGTAGAAAACTGTCAAGCAGACACCCAGGAAAAAAACCAGAACTGGAGAGAAGGGGCTTCATGACCCAGGGTTGCACAGAGAGTGGCACAGCCTGGAGGTGAAATGGTCATTACTTGATTTTTCTTTGTATAATACAGAAAGAAGACACTATATAGAAAGTTTGGAAAATATGGAAAAGAGCAAAGAAAACTTAAAAAATCATTTATAATTCTTCAACCAAAGATAATCACTGTTAACATTTTGGACCGTGTCTTTTCATTTTTTTTTTTTTTAAACTGTGTGAGTGTGTGTTTGTGTGCGCGCATATATCTGTATATATATCTGTATATGTGGATGCACACACTCACACAAATGTCTTAGGCAAATAAGGTTGTACAGTTTTGCAGCTGTACTTCCCAGATCTATAACGGTTCTGTGGTACAATTTTTAAAAAATATTTATTTAGGCTGCGCCAGGTCTTGGTTGCGGTGCGCGGGATCTTTAGTTGTGGCATGTGAACTCTTAGTCACAGCATGCATGCGGGATCTAGTTCCCTGACCAGGGATCGAACCCGGGCCCCCTGCATTGGGAGTGCAGAGTCTTACCCACTGGACCACCAGGGAAGTCCCTGTGGTGCAATTTTTAATGACTGCTCAGTGCATCATTTAGTGGCTGGCCCGTAACTTACCTCATCTTTCCCCTGACATTTAGGTCAGTGGGTTCTTTGTGAGTCCTCAGGAAGGTGGATATTGCTGCTGGTCTGGAATGCCAGCACTGGGTAAGGAGGTGGATGGGTTCCGTCCCTGCCCGGCTGCCTGCTGCCAGGCCTCACAGCCCTGGTTCCCACGCCCGTCACTTTCCCCGTCTCCCCACCCTGATAACCTGTGCTTAGTTCAACTCATAAGGATTGTATGCAGTACTTTTTCCTTATTTTATAAAGTTACACATGTATTATAAATATTCTCCCGTCATAAAGATTCAAATGGTGCAGATGTATAAAGAGGAAAAACCCCAAATCTCCTTCCTCCCCTCATCCCATCCTCACCTTAACCTTCCCCCCGACGCCACCACTGTCCACACGTTAGTATCTGTGTGTCCTGTTTCACAAACACACTGGCACACTTACATGGAGGGTTTAGGGGGTTATTTTTCACGTAAATGGGATTGTGCCAAACATGTTTTTCCGCACCTAGCTTTTCTTAGCCTAACAATACACCTGGGAAAGCTTTCTACGCAAGTACACAGAGATCTACCTCATTCTTTTGAAACAGTTTAAAGCTATTGTATTGAAGCAACGTATTTGGTTTACAGCATTGACTTAATGTTACTGGATTTGCCTCCAGGTTTTTGGGGGCTTTCTGGGGGATATTATAAACAACATTGCAGTGACCATCTTTATTCGTCCTCTCTGTGCACATGTATGAGAATTTCTGTAGGATACATAATAGCAAAAACAAGTAGTAGTTAGAGTAGTGAATAACGATTACAGACACCTACTGGCCCTTATGTGCTTTCCTGGAATTGACTCGTTTAATCTTCTTAGAAACCCTGTGAAGTAAGTACTGTCATTATCCCCATTTTACAGATGAGGAAACCAAGGCACAGAAAGGTTAAGTAACTTGCCCATGGTTGCAGAGCTTGTAAGTGCCAAAGCCACGATTTGAACTGATACGGTCTGGCTCCAGAGACTGGGGAACTGCTGAGGCAAAGCTGTTTTCAGCATGGGGGCGGGGGGGGCGGCGTCGGTCCAGGCAGGTGGCTCCGAGTGGCACTGCCCCCAGAAGTGTGTGGAGGCCAGGCCCTCAGCGGTCCTGTGGGGAGGTCATCAGTGCTCGAATTTCTAGTTATTACAGGTGAAAATGAGCTCTCGTGGTTGTTTTGCCTTTTTCTGATTACTGTTAAATACCTCTTCATAAAGTTATTAATCACTTTAATTCTTCTCTGAATGTCTTATCTTCTTTGCCCGTTTTTCAGTTGGGTTATTTCCCTTTTCTCCTGATGATCCGTTGGTGCCGTCGCTATATTGTGGATGTGAATCTCCTGTTTGTAAATAGACTCTCCCGTCTTCACTTTTCTCTGAACGTTGTTCAGAGGGTGTTTGCTGCTTGTTTTCGGAAGTAAAATCGGCAGTTCCCTTTGTTTGCAGGGCTTTGGGCTGGTCACTTGATGTAACTCAGAGTGAACAAGACAGGGTCCCTACCCACAGCAGAAAAGAACTTAAGTAACCGTTGCAAGAGGAATACTGGAAATAATACAGGGGTGAAGTCCACATGCTTTAGGATGATAGGAGCGCGGGGCTGATTTTCACCTGGGAGGTTCAAGGGAGGCTTTGTGACCAGTGGCCTTTGAACCAGACCTGGAAGGGTCCATGGGTTGTCATAGACAAAGGAGAAGCGGAGAGCAGGTGGGCCATGCATGGGAGCATTAATCTGCGTCCTGTTGGGAAGCAACCCAGCTCAACGGCTCAGGCAGAGGCACATTTACAGCGGGGCTGCTTCTAGACGTGTGAGCGGGGTGACAGAAGCCAGCCAAGGCTGTTGGCCAGCACGGAGGGGGAGCTGCTACCCACCTCGGGCTGAGGGGACAACGGGAGGAAACAGGGTCAGCAGAGCCTGTGAGACCTGGGGTGGTGAGGATGCAGCCTCCTGGTACCTCCCACTGGCTCAGCCCTCAGGGGGTGTGTTGTCAGGAGGGGTGCAGGGCAGGGCAGAGAGGAGAATACCAAGAGAGGGAGCAAAGTCCTGGGTACGATGTCATCAGAGGGCAGAGGAGTTCACTTGCTGCTGCTTTTATTCAGCAGGCATTTATCGGGTGCTGGCATGAAGCCTGGCACCATGCAAAGGACTGAGTGGGTAGAGGTGTATCCGGCTGGCGTTGCCCCTGGGGACGGGGCCTCGGCGCCACCATTAACTCTCCGAGTGTCCTCTTGGCGGGTACGGCAGAGGTATGTGGTTGCAGCCCTGCTAGACCCCACGTACCTGGATCTATGCCTCCTTGTTCCAGTCGGGGTTTATTTAGGTATGTCTGGCTGAAGACAGATTTTAACACGGAAAAATAAGTCCATTTGTGGCCACTAGGCACTCGGTCTAACACACGTCTTGATCTTCTGCTGTTTTCCTAAATGTAAACAAACAAAAATATCCCTATTTGGGTTCCTCTTGATAAAGCCCAATTTCTGTGAAAAGAAAAGAAACCTTATTTCTGTTCTGCCATCAAAGTAGCCGTTCATGGACTTCCTTGGCGGTGCAGTGGTTAAGAATCCACCTGCCTATGCAGGGGACACGGGTTTGAGCCCTGGTCCGGGAAGATCCCACATTCCGCGGAGCAACTAAGCCCCTGTGCACAACTACTGAGCCCACGTGCCACAACGACTGAAGCCCGGGCACTTAGAGCCTGTGCTCTTCAACAAGAGAGGTCACTGCAGTGAGAAGCCTGTGTGCCGCAATGAAGAGTAGCCCCCGCGCGCCACAACTAGAGAAAGCCTGCTCGCAGCAACGAAGACCCAACGCAGCCATAAATAAATAGATAGTTAGATAGTAGTCGTTCGTGCCTGAGATCTTAGGCACGTCTCAATTTCTCTTTTGCAGGAATATGAAATTATTAGCTGCAGACAAGCAGCAGGATTTGTTTCAGTAGCTTAAACAAATTTATATACCACAACTTTGTCAATTCCGTGCCCTCACACCCCTCCATTCAAGTTCAAGATGCAAAAACCCATTTGTGGGAAAGGAAGCTTTCTGTTCCCAGAGTTTCGTGTCCTTGTATAAAATGAACTTTCTGGTACTTTCTAGGTCTTTTTTTTTTTTGGTTTGCTTTCTCAAGGAACATGGTTTTCTACTTTCCTGTGATATATGGCCACAGCAGGAACATCCTAAAACCAAATTGTTACTTCTTACACCGAGTAGCCTTGAGATCCAAACAAACCCCAGAGGTAGAGGTGGGTTCGCGAAGTCAGGAAGACCATCTCTGAGGCTCGTGGCCAGGGGCCAGGACTGACCACCCCACGTAATGACAAGCTGTGTCATCCTTACTCCAACTGAGGAAGTGCGTTTCCAAATCCTAACCAGGAGCATCTTTCCACTTTCCAACTTGACTTTTACTTGCAAAGAGCCCTGGATGTGTTTCTGTTTTCTTCTTGTGTCAGAAGTTCGATTGCTACATAGAACCATTAGAAAAGCCTCTCTGCAAGCCAGTTGGTTTGTCTCACTAAAATTTGGTCTTACGTTCCAGCAGTTGGTTCCTTTCCTGAAGTTTGTCACTTGCGGTGCATTGAGCTGTGCCAATGGCTGTGCCAGCCTGGCCTTGTCTTGGGGCCAGGCAGCCGCTCAGCCTCCTCCCCGGGGTCTCCCCAGCACACTCACCTCCTCGGGGGAGTCTTGAAATGACTCAGCGCCTCAACTGAGACCCCTTTTCTCCCGGCAAAGCCAAGGAAACTTGTTTGCGTGCTTGCCACTGCTTTTCTCCCCTTGGTGTTTGTGTTTCATATGAATCGTGTGGTCAGGCTGCCTGGATTAGTTAGACTCCAAGTCTCCAGGCAGGGCTGTGTTCCTGCATGCACCCTGGGCACGGAAGAGATGCTCAAAGATTGTTATAGACAATGGATGCAGCCAGGAGGGAAGAGCCATCTTGCCGGAACTGTCCAGTTTGTTCTAAATGACCGCCTTTGTCCTGAGGTCTTTTGGGGGCGTTTTGTTAGCATTGAGCCCAGTTTGATTTCTGCATCAGCCTTTCATAGCAGAAGATGACACGTTGGCCGCTGTGACTAGCCTTCCTGTGGCCAGCAGGAGCGGGTGCCATGGTTTCCCCAGCAGGTCGTGGTGCTTTGCTGAGAGAATCAGACGGACACGTGTTTCCATCCGTCAGAGCGAGACACCAGCCTGCCTGTCCCCCTGCTGGTTTCTCAGCAATCTGGGGGCAAACTCTGTTTGACTTTTTTCCCCCAGAGGCTTATGGAGTTTCCTGGGTTGTTGAGCTTGTTTATCACAATTCCTTCAGTTTCTGAGGTCCACCAACAGGAGAATGGATAAACCAATGTGATGTATTCCTTCGATGGGCATCTTTATTCAGCAATAAAGAGGAATAGGCAACTGCTTTGTGACAGCGTGGATGAATCTCAGGCTTTGTACAGAGTGAAAGAAGCCTCACACAAGAGAGCCATCTGATTCCATTTCTAGAACAGGCAAAACCAATCTGTGGTGGAATAAAAACTAATCTATGGGGTGGGGGTTGACTGGGAAGGTAAGGTGCATAGGGAGACTTTCTGGGGGTGATGGCTATGTTCTCTATCTTGATAGGGGCTTGGGGCTATACAGGTACACATGGTTATGAAAACCTAACAGATGTACAACTAACAATTACTCATTTCCCCATGTGTAAATTTTACTTCAAAAGAAAAAATCTGTAAGCAAGTATTGAACTCCCCATTATGATGTATATATTGAAGTATTTAGGGGACGTGTACCGATACTGCAGTCTACTTTGGAATGCACTGGAAATAAGATGGATTGACAGATGGATAGAGGCATGGATAGATGGAGAGGAATGTGATAGAGTCACTGTAGCGATTGTCAATGGTGGAGTCAGGGCAGTGGGTATTTGGGTGTTGGCTGTACAGTTCTTTCAACTTTGCTGTTGGTTGAAAATTTTCACAATAAAATGTTGGGAGAAAAAGATCTTTAGGGTTGTGGTGGGGATAGGACAGATTTGGAAGACATCCCCTGCTGTCCTTGGAGATATATCATGAATCTGTGTGTAGAGATAAGGATGAGAAGCCTAGGGATTTCCTGGGGCCAGTGAGGTCACCAGAGAAAGCCCCATGGAATCTGGGTTTGGGGGACGTTTGCTTTGGTAAGGTGTGTTCTGGGGTCACGCCCGCCTCTGGAAGGATTACTGTGGCTCCCTGAGCCCTTAACTTGCTTGTTTCCCAGGAGCAGAGCTTCAGCCTGGGGAGAAGCACCCAGTCCACGTAAAGGAGCAGAGTCCTGCTGTTGAAGGACCTTCCTGCAGGTAGATAAGCCTGCAACAGACACCCCTGGCACGGTGGTGCTGGTCTGGGCTGCTGGCCTGCTACTTACCTCCTTGGGCCTGTTCTGCAGTGCTTTTCTAGTTCCAGGATTTGAATTATTGACTTTGTACAGAACTTTCAGCCTCTCTTGAGTCATCGGATTGGAGAGCTGGACTAGCAGCCGTCCTGCGCAGAGTCCTAACGGAGGGCTGTCCTAAGCTGGGATCCTGCCCCTGCCTTGCTCCAGGCTGCCCCAGGCCAGACGCACCAGAGATACTGCCCTCAGGCTCCTCGTCAGAGAATCTCTGCCTGAGAGAGGAAGCTCCCCGTCTGCTGGTAAATTTAGGGCATGTGTGAGAAGGCGGGGTAGGGAGAGTGGAGAAGAATGAAAGCATTATTCTAGGAAGCTTCTTTTATTTATAGATTCTCCTAATTCTATTAAAATGAATGCCGGAGGGTTGTAAAACTTGGAACACGTAACATAATAGCCATGAAAGGATGTTAAGTGAAAATAGGGAACGATGATAAAGTAAGAAGAGTCTTAGTACTGAGAGGAAGGTGTGACATTTTTCGGAAGTAAAATCGTCTTAGAGCACACTGTACAGGGAAAGTGAATTAAAATAAGGACTTGGGGGCTTCCCACTTGGTGCAGTGGTTAAGAATCCGCCTGCCAATGCAGGGGACACAGGTTCGAGCCCTGGTCCGGGAAGATCCCACATGCTGCAGAGCAACTAAGCCCATGCGCCACAACTACTGAGCCTGCGCTCTAGAGCCCACGAGCCACAACTACTGAACCCCGCGCACCTAGAGCCCGTGCTCCAAAACAAAGAGAAGCCGCCACGATGAGAAGCCCGCGCACCACAACTAGAGAAAGCCCACGCGCAGCAATGAAGACCCAATGCAGCCAAAAATAAAATAAATAAATTTATTTTAAAAAAAAAGATAAGAAAATAAGGACTTGGTTAGGATAGAACTTGGAAGGAAACAAAATATTTCATAATGAAAAAGAGACAGTGTTAACTGACATTACACTAATTACATTATAGCGACAAATAAAATGTCATCGTTCTAAAAGGAAATAAAACTAATTATATACTTAATGTGTTTTAAGAGGAGTTGGCAAAATAAGATGTGTTAAATATGAGAAATATGTAAACAGCCATAAGTTGCCCGCTTTGTTCTGGCAGCCGGGACAGTGCCTTATCTCCCACATGTAAAACAAGGGATCTTTGATTCCTGACATAACATATTAATGGGACAAAAAGCTAAGTAGCCCCTTATATTAGAAAAGCTGGAATCAAACAAATGCTTTTAAATGGATGAATTGATGAATGAATAAAGAGTTTAAAAATACACACTCAAAAGGGAAAACAACAGAACTACCTTCTAAGATAAAAATCTAATGAATGAAGGCATGAAAGAAGGTGCTTCTCTTTACCGCCAGTAACTTAACCTCTTCGTGCTTTTTCTACTGGAGAACGGAAGTTATTGGTGCCCCTGACAGGTGCTTGGAAAAAGCCAGGCCCAAAGTGGACACTTATGCATGTTAATACTAATAATATTATCATCACAGTGATGACTGTTAATACCAAAAGAGGGGAATGGCATGTCCTTTCAATGTCAGGCATTGGAGTCAGACTAGGAAGGCACCGTCTGTTTTTAAAGTTGGACTTCAAAGCTAGCAAAAGGTGTCACGGAGAAGATTTCAGACATACTGCTTCTTTTACCTTTCATCTTTTCTTTGGGAAAAGATGAGCTGATGTGAAAAGTTTAGAGTGGGAAAGATAGAAGTTAAGCCAGACCAAGAAAGAGCTAGTGAGCCATGGTTTGGGAAGCCAGGACACCCCACCCGCAGAGCCTGCCCACCGGCTCCCAGGGAGGCACCTGGCCAGTGGCCGCTCCAGCCAGCCCCACATGGGATGCGCCCTCCTCAGCCGTCCCCCTGCCTGGCAAGCTCAGCCAGACTCATGTCCACCACCACGGATGCAAAAGAGGACACTCCTGCTTGGAATTAATTGGTTAATGATCCTCTCTGGAGGATGAAAGAAAATTTTAGATCAAGTAAAACTTATTATCAGTTAGCCTGTGTGGGCACCTGGGAGCCAACGCAGAAGCTCAGGAAGGAATAGTTTGTTACCTGGACCCGGCAACGTGGGGCCTGGAGCAGCTCTGTACAACGTGCGTTTGCCTGTTGATTACAACTGACAGGTCTACTTTTACTCCTGACGGAGAAGAGTGTGCCTGGGGATGCTGGATTTTATCCTTTTCCCAAACTGTTTTTAGTCTTGACATCACTCAGGAGGGATTGCACAGAGCACTGACTCTCCTAATTCAATGAGCAAGAGTCGTAATCGGACTTCAGGAACAGGAGGGCAAGAGGTGGGTTGTTTTCTCTTCTGCTGCTCTTCTTGTAAGAGCCAAATCTCCCCACAATGGGTGTTTTTCATTTTATCAGGCAATTTTGATCTGGTAGCTCTTGCAGTCAGAGCCAGTGGCCAAAACACAGACTGTAGGATCAGAAGAGCCGGGTTCTAATCCCAGCACTTTGTCTGCAAATTGGTCAGCAGTTGACGAGCCAGTTGACATCTCTGGGTGTCAAGTCATGCATTGATCTATAACATATGATTGTAATAATCACTTTCTAAGTAGCGTTCTCATCTGGCTGTTGTGAGCATCACGGTGTGGACCTCAACATCTGCATGACTGAAAAGGGATGGTGGTTATTAGTGCAGCTGTGAGTGAGCCCACTGGACCAACAGATGCTCTGTGCAGGCCTCCCGTGTGGACACTGTGACCACCAGCCCAGGGCCCACTCCCATTTACCAGCGCCTGCTGTAGCTTCTCCCCCACATCTTACCTGGGTTGGTTCCATATTGATTTTGAAGGAGCTGTGGAATGCCGGGTGTTTGTGGCATCCTGGGGTCACAGTCCATCTTGGGGTGTGAGAGCTGAAATATGAAATGGTCAGATTGCTACAATTTAGTTTAAGCGGTAATCTAAAAGCTCCCCTGCTGAGAGTGGAGAGTGTTCATTCTGCTGAGGGATAAGACAACGTGCCACCAATTTCAGAGCATCGTGGGACAGTAGCTCGGGATGCATTCAGCTGCTAAACAAGAAGGTGGTACCTGAAACAAAGGCTCACACAGCACGTCCGGAGATGGGCCCTCCAGGGTTGGCGCGGGACCTATCGGTGTCTCCCTCCCCTTCAGGCCTCACGTCCAAGTTCCAGGCAGGAGACAGGGCTGGGGGCAAAAGGTGGAAGGGTGAAGTCTTTCCCTTTTTATTCAGGAAAGGTCACCTTCCCCAGGGACTTGTGCTGACAGCTCATGGGATAGAACTATGTCCCTGGCTGGCTGTGCTGGCTACAAGGGAGTCTGAGAAATCAGGATTTTAGATTCTATAACCTCTACAGAAGAGGCGGGTAGAAGAGAAAGTGTTGGAAATTGAGGTAGTGTCTGCCAGCCATGCATCACGATGGCTGTAGTACGCTTCTAGTGTCTTATGGAGAATCAGGAAGGAGGGGGTCTTGTGTTGTAACAAGAGAGAAACCGCTTCTTAAGGTTGCTCAGAGTAAGCAGCAGTTCAGGGAAGGGCAGGCTCTGACTTAGCTGCTATGGGAACACAGAGAGCACCAAGGAGGCAAGCTGGTCTTAGGACTTGCTCTCCAGCCAGGGAGACACCTGCACCAATAACCAACCAGTAGAATGTGGTAAGTTGGCTGGGAGGAGTGGAAGTGATACTGGAGGACTGGGCAGTGGGGGATCACTTGTACGTTCCAAAGGAAAATACTGAGGAAGACGATGATGATGATGATAAGGGTAATGATGGTGAGGATGACGATGGTGATAAGGATGATGACAGTGACAATGACAAGGATGGTAAACGCTTATTGGGCCAGAAACCGCTCTACATGCTTGATCTCATTTACTCCTTACAGCTACCTCCTTACCACTGTTAAAAGATAAACCAAGGCATATTGAAAATTTTAAGAATTTATTTGAGCAAAAATCGATTTGAATCAGGCAGTGCCAACAGGAAGTGGTTATTAACGCTGTACAGACAGGAGCAAGACTTTTATAGGGGAGACACAGAAGCAAAGCAAGGAAGCGATTTGATAGGCTGTAGCTGCAGCAGTTGCCTTATTTGGGAAAGCCTAGTTAGCTATTCCTGATTGGCTGTCCTTAGGTTTTGATTTCTTAACCTTGAGGCATTTACAAGCTTGGGTTTGGCTGCTTGTAAATGCAGGCTGCTGAGGCCTTAGAGCCACCTCAGCCTAATGGCCTCCTCGTGTGATTAATTTAACCCCACCCTGCCCCCACCTCTCCAGCCCCACAGGGAACCGCTGTCCAAACAGTGCATGTACCACAGGTGAAGAAGACATGCTTAGACAGTACCTTGCTTCGTTTCGCTTTTGAGCTCTCTAAGAATGATGTACTCTGTGGTGTTCTGGGACCTCCCCCCCCCCGGCCCCCTTTACATGTTTCTAAGGCTCAACCACATTGTAGCCACAGCCCCAGCTTAGCTGTGGTTCATTTATTTTCACTGCTATACAGTATTCATTGGCCAACAAATCATGATGTATCTGTCCTTCTCCTGGCAATGCATGTTTGTGATTTTTACTAAGAACATTGTTGCTAAGAACAGCCTTGTGTGTGACCTGTGGTGCGCATATGCCAGAGTTTTTCTTGGGCACATGCCTAGAATTGGGATGACGGGGTTTATGTGTACTGGATACCAGTGCTTTATCAGTTACAAGTGAGGGAAATAGTATTTCCCAGTTTGTGAATTTTTTAAGAACTTGTGTACGTGTCTTCTGATTAAACGGGAGAATTAACTTTTACGTAATTGTATGTATCAATCTTTCCTCTTTTTTTCTAGCCGTTTTATTAAGATATAATTCATGTGCCGTGTGATTTACCTATTTAAAATATACAATTCAGTGTTTTTAGTGTATTCACAGGGTGTGCCACCATCAGTGCAGTCAGGTCTAGAGCATTTCATCACCCCAGGAAGAAACCCCACACCCACTGGCTGCTGCTCCTCGTCCCGTCCCCACTCCCCCAGCCCTAAGCCACAACTCATCTGCTTTCTGTCTATAGCTTTGCCTGCTCTGGACATCTCATAGAATGGAATCATACAGTATGTGGTCTTCTTTGTGTCTGGCTTCTTTCCCTTAGCGTGTTTTCAAGATGATTTTGTAATATGTACCAGTACTTTACTCTTTTTATTTCCAAATATTCCACTGTATGGATATACCAATATATGGATATTTTAGTTGTCTATCAATTGATGGACATTGAGGTTGCTTCTACTTTTCTGGCTCTTATGAGTAATGCTGCTGTGAGCATTTGCATGGAAGTTTTTGCGTGGGTGTGTGCTTTCACTCCTTTAGGATAATATTGAGGAGTGGAGCTGCTGGGTCACTTGGTAACCCTATGTTTGACCTATTGAGAAACCACCAGATTGCTTTCTAAAGCGGCTCCACCATTTTACAATCTCTCTGGCAGTGTATGAGTCTTCCAGTTCCTCCACACTGTCATCAACACTCGTTATTATCTGTCTTTTGTACCCATCCTAGTGCTGTTCTGGTTTTGGTTTGTGTTGCCCTGATGGCTGATGATGTTGAGCATCTTTTCCTGTGTTTCTTGGCCTTTTGCATGTCTTCTGTAGAGAGATGTCTGTTCCAGTCTTTTGCCCATGTATTGTTTTGTCTTTTATTATTACATATTTTAGATGCAAGTCCATACCAGATAGGTGATTTCCAAATACTTTCTCCCATTTTGTGGGTTATCTTTGCACTTTCTTGGTGGTGCCCTTTGTAGCACAAAAGTTTTTTTTTTTTTTCATCCATTCTTTCTCTGGCTTTTAGTTGGTATGTTTAGGCCATTCACATTTAAAGTGATTGCTGATATCGTTGGCTTAATATCTACCATGTTTCTAATTGTTTTCTGTTATATTTGTTCTCCTTCCTGCTTTTTCTACATTCTCTGATTATAATGGAGCCTCTTAGATAATTCTATTTTATCTCCTCACTTAGCTTATCAATTATAGTTCTTTAAAAATTTTTTAAGAGATTTCCTTGGAGTTCACAGTATGCACCGTTAACTAATTTAAGTCCACCTTCAGATGGACTTCATGGGTAGCGCAGGTGCCTTGTAACAGAGTGTTCCCGATTTTCCCACCCCCTGCCCCTGGTGATGCCAGTCTCTTCCTCTGTGGATAGCGCTTCCTCTGCTCTCGTTGAAGAAACCCTTCCTTACCTGAGGTCAGAAGGCTCGCCCAGGGTATCACTCAGCATCGCAGAAGGAGCAGACAGCACCACGGCCCTTTCTTTATAATAGCCCCAGCCCCCCACCCCAGAGCCAAAGTGGGGCCATGGCCATTCCCTGGCATGCCTGCCAGGCTCTGTGTTCTGGAGCTGGGAAATGACCCAGCAGGGGCCCTCGGGGGCACTGGACACAGCGTCAGGCAGACCTGGTCCATGAACACAATAAAACAATACAAGGAGCGTTTACATCAGTCAGAGACAGGACCCGTGGGCCACGGTGGCATTTCAGGGATGTGGGATCAGTGCAAGTTCAGAGCTGAAGTCTCATAGCTGCCAGGAGGTCTGGATGCCCCTCCCGCAGTGCACCGCCCCCGGGAGGGGGCTGCGGGAGCCTGGGGAGGTGTGAGGAAGGGCTCTCCCCTAAAGGCACCCAGTCTTTCTGTGCTTGTTGCGGAGCTCTGGGTCTGGGCACTGAGATACTGGGAATCCCCACTGCAGGGCTCTGCGGCAGCTGAGTAGGCTTCAGCTTCTCTGTGTCAAGAGGCTGCCCCTCTTTTCCTGGGTCTCACTCCATCTCTTTGCTCGAGGTCATCATCGCACCTACCTCCTGGCCTCCATCGGCTGTGCCCACCACTGGCGTCTGCCTCTCAGAATCCCGTGGTTCCCACTGAGAGGCGCTGGAGCAACCCTTGGTCACCTGCCTGACAGAGAGGACGGCCACCTGGAACCCTTGAAGGGTGCTGCCCTGCCTCCCCCAGGCACCTTCTGAACTCCTTGGTGAGGGGTGGCTGAGCAGGTTTCAGAGAACAGATCCCTCCAACATTCCTGTTTCCTGGGGTCCCCACTGACCACCCACAGCAGCATGTTGGACCCTGCAAGAGATACAGTTGCTTGGACCCCACTACGGCCCTGCTCGATGAAAACCTCTGTGGGTAGGCCCAGCCGTCGGGTGTGACGAGCCCCTGGGGACCCAGCGCCCTCGAGTCTGGAGAGCCACTGCCTCACGGGCATCGGTAGTTCCAGCATCCTGACCTCACCAGCCATCAGATTTGGTTCACTCTCTATGTTGATCGGCCAATCTTACCAACTGTAAACACACCCTGCATATCTGAGTTACACATTACACACCCCGTTTGTGGGGAAAGCACCCGTATCTGCGAGTCTGGCTCTGTCTGGACCATTTACATCCCATCCGCCTGCTCTCGCGTGGTCCAGGCTCCTGCTGGTACATACTGGCTCTCTCCTCCCAGGGTAGCTCCTGGATCCCTGGGACGCAACTCATTTTGTGGGTGTAGGCGGCGAGGGGTGTGGACTGGGTCCCCCGCCTGCTGTGAGGCAGTAGCTTTTCTTGCAGAGGTGAGCCTTTCCCCTCACAGCTGGTGGGAGGGTTGTTTCTGTAGATCGGGCAGGTCAGTTCTCTGTTGCAGCCAGTGTCTGCCTGGCTCTGATGGGCCCTCTTCTTCCCACCTTTCCCAACTGTTACTTACCTAGGAGTGTTGTGCGTTTCAATTTTTTTTTTTTTTGACTCTGGAACCTTAAAATCACACTCTGGGGCTGCCATGGGGGGGCCTTCTGGTTCTCCACATGTGTTCTTAGTTACTGATTCTTAGCTTTTAATTTCTCTTTTCCCCCATGTGTGCTCTCTAGGGTCATAAGCAGAATCGACCCAATTTTACAAGCTTTGCAATCACATTTCACGGCCCCTGTTCTCCCAAGGCCCCACCTCCTCCTGCACTTCATCCCAGTATTATTATGTGTAATCACGGATGCTCTGGATTTGCGTGTAATTCAGTGCTGTGGATTACCCTTAGTCACACATGCACACACACGTCCCCAGCAAGGTGGTTATCTCAGTGCTCCGGAAATGTATGCACAACCCAACCCCAGTATCCCATTTTGAGGGTCTATTTTAGGATCACTTCCAGTAACAATTACTTTATCAGTCAGGGTCTCAGCAGGAAAGATTAGGCTACTGTGAGGAGGGTAAATAGATAGACTCACCTTTTCCAGAGATGTGGGTGGACTGTTAACAGCAGAGTTGCCTTTATCCCATGGCCCTGAAGGAATAGGGAGGGAAAAGTGGCGGAGCCTGGGAGGAGAGATGTCTTCGACCAGGTGCCTTGAGAAGAGCAGTGACTTTCAGGGAGACACGGCAGCCTGAAGAGACCCCACAGGGAGCGTCAGGGGAGTAAATAGGACAACTTCACTCTCTCCATCTTCCCTCTGCTACCTTCCCAAGGTTTTCCAGGGCCAAACCCATCCTCAGCCAGAGAGCTCGCTGATGCAGTCCTTGTTACTGGGGCTGAGAGCCGGGGGGAGGAACGTATTCAATAGATTTAGGGAGTTAATTAGAAGCTATCTGGCCCATTCCCTTAAGTTCTAAAAGCTTTAGTTAGACTTCTCACACTTAAGTACTTAATCTTACTCCAGTTTGTTTCTGTATTTGATGTGAAGAAGGGATTTAACTCCCCCCTACCCCATGAATTTCCCAGCATCATCATTTGATAAGTCCCTCATTTTAATTGATGTTTCCTGATAAATCAAGTTCTGTATTTGCATGAGTTTTTCTCTTTTCTGTTCTGTGAGTTTATCTGTCCTTGACCCAGTGCATCACAAACTTTCATACTGTAGCCTTATAATAAGGCTTGATATTTTGTAGGACAAGTCTTATTCTTTTTCAGGAATATCTAGGCTATTCTTGGCCCTTTGTTCTAACATGTTAACTTTGAATCAATTTGACAAGTTTCACAAAACAAACAAACAAAAACCCTGTTTGAAATTTGACTGAAATTTTATTTAATATATAAATCTGTTTGATGTATTTGTTATATCTTTATGATATGGGGTCTTCCTGTCCATGAACATGGTATGTCTATTTATTTATGTCTCCCTTAATGTCTATTAGCAAAGTTTTATAACTCTCTCTATATAGGACTTACACATCTTTTGTTAAGTATATAGGTACCTTAAGTTTTCTAACATTTGTTGCTAGTATGTAGAAATACAATTTATTTTTTAAAAATACTGTTCTTATATCCAGCCACCTTGCTACAAACTCCCTTATTCTTTCTAATAATTTGTCTATAAATTTGTTATGGTTTCCTAAGTAGATAGTCATATCACCAGTGAATGATGGTAGTTTTGTTTCTTCCTGATCAATATTTAAGCTATTTACTTATTGTTGGTGATGCTGGACCTTCAGTATAATGATAAATAAAACATTGGTTATTTGGACATTCTTACCTTGCTCTTGATTTTAAAGGGAATACTTTCAGTATTTCCTTGTTAAGATTGATATTTGCTATTTGTTTTTATAGATAACTTTTTAACAGGTTAAGAAAGTTCCCTTTTCTTTCTAACTTGCTAAGAGCTTTTTATCATGGGTTTTGCATTTTAGCAAAAGTTTTCCTGCATCTCCTTTAATCTATTCATGTAATGAATTACATTTATTGATTTTCTAATGTTAAAATACCCTTGCATTTCTGGGATAAACCAAACTTGGTCCTGGTGGACTACCCGTAAAACTTATAGGCCTGTTTGTGTGATAGAAAAGATGTTTAACTACTGCTTCAATTTCTTTAATGGAAAGCCTGATGTCTTGTATTTCTTTCTTTGTTAGTTTTTATAATTTTCCAGGGACTTGTTCATGTTGTCTAAGTTTTCAAATTTGTTAGCTTACCATCGTTGATAGTGTATCATCATTATTTTTAAATTCTCTGCTTTATCTGTGGTTATATCTCTCCTTTCGTTCTCTTCTTCCTAGGTTTTGGCCTTGTTTATTCTCTTTATTATAAATTTATTTTCAATTTTTGCAGAATTCTCCTAAATTTATCTCCTTTCTTCACTGGTTTATTTATTTTTAAAAACTTTTAGTAAGACACTTAATCTCATGAATTTTCAGTGTGTTCACTTCTAATCAGAGCACCTAAGGTTATACATTTCCCTTCCACTGTCATGTTCACTGATGCTCCTAAGTTGTTGTATGTAGTATTCATTCACTCATTCCATTCTACGTATTTTGAAATTCCCATTATGGTGTTTTCTTTGACCTATGAGTCACATAAACATGTTTGTTAATTTCCAAGTGTGTGGGATTTTTGAATCTCTCTTTACGTTACTGACGTCCAGCTGAATTACACCGCCGTCAGAGACTGTGTTGTCTGGGAGATCAGTTCTTTGATGCTATAGCAGACTTGCTTTTAGCCCTGGTCATGGGTCAGTTTTTGAAAATGTCCTGTGTGTCTGGAAAAGAGTGCTGTCCTCTGTGGTTGGGTGCAGAGTTCTGAGCCCTCTTGAACACGCCTCTGGGTAGAGCTGCTCAGACCCTCTGCATCTCCGTTGACTTTTTGTCCACGCGCCTCTCTGCTCTCCGGGGATATCTCTGTGCCTTGCGGCTTCTGGAGTTGGGGCTCATTAAGGAGAAAAAGGTTTGGGCTGACCGTGGAGGATGAGGAGGATTCTGTCCGATGTGGGGGGGCAGCTGGACGAGAGCAGCATGAATACTGGTGGGAGGAGGGCCAGAGAGAAGGGGCAGTTTGGGGCAAGGACCAGAGGCCCTGGGAAAGGCCTATTTTAAGAAGAGAGGCAGGAGAGAGTTGTTGGAGGGCTAAAAGAAGGGGACCCACAGGAGGGAGAAAGCCGAGGGGCTTTGAGCTGAGTGGGCCTGTGCTGTGGTGGAGGGTGTCCTCTGGTCACTGAGAAGCCCGGCAGTGCTGAGGGTCTAATGTCATGACAGCTTGACCGGGTGGGAAGGATGCCCTTAGCCGTGCCGGGGACTGGAAAAGCAGGATGGCTGAAGGTGGCAGTGTATGGTTCTAAGGACAACGTGGTTGAAACAGTGGCCCCAAAGGACCGGGCTGGGGTAGATGGATGGGGCAGGATGGACCAGTGATCGGGGCATCCAGGTCATGATGGACGGGAGGGGAGAGTCGTGGCGAGGGAGGGGTTTGGGTGTGGGGGCCTGGCTGGGAACGTGCTCACGGTTGCTGGAATGGGGGGGGTGGTCTGGAAGAGAATGAGGTGAGTGTGAGGCCAGGGTGTCAGGAGCGTTGTTTACCAGGGTGTCAAAGTCATGTGTCAGTGGCAAAATGGTGATGAGAGGAGGGTGAGCCCATTGACAGTGGCATGAGGGGTGTAGCCAGGAACACGTGGTGGTGGGTGGTATGGACTCAGGGAAAGGAAACTCGGGTCGGCCTGCAGGCGATCTTTCCTGGGAGGGGCCTACGGTCACGTTTCTGAGAGTGAGGAAAGCCGTGAATAATCAGGTCAGACACGAGGACTGAGAAAACCAGGACACACACGGTATACTGGGGGGTCCCAGGCAACTGGAGGCTTTCAGCTAAGACGAGGCTGTGTACGGAAATACCAGACCGGTAGAGGGATGTTTGTTTGAGGCTTTTTTTATATAAGTTTATTTTGTTTTATAAATTTATTTATTTACTTGTTTTTGGCGGTGTTGGGTCTTCATTGCTGCGCGCCGGCTTTCTCTAGTTGCGGCGAGCAGGGGCTACTCTTTGTTGCGGTGTGCCGGCTTCTCATTGCGGTGGCTTCTCTTGTTGCGGAGCCCGGGCTCTAGGCGTGCGGGCTTCAGTAGTTGTGGCTCATGGGTTTAGTTGCTCTGCAGCATGTGGGATCTTCCCTGACCAGGGCTCGAACCCCTGTCCCCTGCATTGGCAGGCGGATTCTTAACCACTGCGCCACCAGGGAAGTCCCTGAGGCTTTTTAAAAAAGTGGTCAACTGTGGTAAAATATGTGTAACATAAAGTGTACTGTTTTCACCATTTTTCAGTGGACATTTTAGTGGCATTGGGTACATTGACACTGCGGTGCAGCCGTCACTACTGTCCGTCTCCAGAGCTCCTTGTCTTGCAAAACTGAAAATTTCTATCTAGTAAACACTAACTTCCCACTCCCCTCCCCCTTCACCCCTGGCAGCCATCATTTTACTTTCTGTCTCTATGAATTTGGTGACTCCCAAGTGCTTCGTAGGAGTGGAATCTTACAATATTTATCTTTTTGTGACTGGCTTATTTCACGCAGCATAACGTCCTCAAGATTCATCTGTATTGTAGCAGGTCTCAGGATTTCCCTCCTTTTCAAGGTTGAATAATATTCCGTTGTGTGGATAGAGCACATTTTGGTTATCCATTCGTCTCTCAGTGAGCACCTTTGGCTCCTGTGACTAGTGCTCCTATGAACACTGGCTTACAAAGATCTCTTTGAGATCCTCTGTTTCTAATTCTTTTGGGGCATATACTCAGAAGTGGAGTTGCCAGATCATATGGTAATTTTATATTTACCTTTTAGAGGAACCACAGTGCTGTACCATTTTACATTCTCACCAGCAGTGTACAAGGGTTCAAGTTCCTGCACATCCTTGGCAACACTTGTTATTTTCTGCTTTTTGGGTTTTTTTTTTTATAGTAGCCATCCTAACTGGTGTGAAATAGTATTCCATTATGCTTTTGGTTTGCATTTCCCTCATGATTAGTGATGCTGAGCATCTTTTTATGTGCTTATTGGCCTTTTGAATATCTTCTTTGGGGAAATGTCTATTCAAGTGCTTTGCTCATTTTTAATCTGGGTTTTGTTATTGTTGAGTTGTAGGAGTTCTTTATACATTCCGGATATTAGCCCCCTTTCAGATATATGACTTGCAAATATTTTTTCCTATTCCATTTTTTGTTTTATTTTTAAAATTAAAAAAAAAATTTTTTTTTGACTGCACCACAAGGCTTGTGGGATCTTAGTTCCCCGACCAGGGATTGAACCTGGGCCCTCGGCAATGGGAGCACAGAGTGCTAACCGCTGGACTGCCAGGGAATTCCCCTATTTTTAAAAAATAATAGGGATTCCCAAGCGTTCAGTGAGAGGAGTTAGGAGCAGGGCTGGGTGAGGACATTCAGGGGGTAGGGGGTGGGGAGAGGGGACCTGGAGGGGGCTTGGGGGTGTGGAGTGTGTGAGCAGTTGGTGTCTGAAGCTGGGGCGATTCACCCACGTGGGTGCCCAGAATGAGGGAAGTTGGGCTGTCACATTACATGGCAGCGGATACGGCTGGCGGTGGATTAGGGGGTCCACACGCGCGGCTTCCCCCGGCACGCAGGTGCGATTCACAAGCCCTTCCAAACTCTGGGATCTCCAGGTGCCCGGAGCAAGGCGGTGAAGGCTTCTTTGACTTGGGGGCAGGATAGCCTGTCAAAACAAGTTGCGTTTTAGTTTCTTTTTCTGATCTTTTCTTCTTTCCCAAAGCCTCTCTCCCTTGGCTGAGAAAAGCCACACGTACAGCCATTCTGGTTGATGAGGCCTGCAGAACCACAGCAGAACTGCTGGCAGTAAATAACCAGGCGCAGAAAAGAATTCTCGAGGAAAGTTCCATGGCAGGTGGGGGTCATCAAATGAAATGGAAGGCAATTTGTTTTTCTCGAGGTGAGGCGCGTGTGGAGGAGTTACGTAGAAGCTGACAGAGAGCTGCCAAAAGCTGCTAAACGTAGCTTGGATTTGGGGAAGAAAGAGGTTTGAGAGGTGATGTGTTGAGTAATTAGACCATCGCTGAGAATCTGAGTCACCATTTGACAGCATTCACGTCTGTCGTCGTCACTGGGGAGAAACATCACAGAGCGGAGGTCTTTGAAAGGAGCTGATCTACAGAGAACTCCCTCCAGGCTGCTGGGTCTGTTCCTCTCGGGGAGACACCTGAGAGGGGTATGTGCTGTGAGATGCAGAGCAGGGCGGGGGGCCCTAGAGGTGGGAGATGGTCCCCAGAGGGGGGAGTGAACTCAGAGGGTGTGGCAGGCGAGCCAGGTCCCACGGTGGCCCAGGGGTGTGTGCAGCCCCCCAGGTGTATTTTATTCTAATTAGAATGTTTTTAGAAAATTGGAATAGTTATTAACATTTAAACATTGGGAGGAACTCTGCTCAATATTTTGTAATAACCTAAATGGGAAAAGAATTGGAAAAAGAATGAATATGTGTATGTGTATAACTGAATCACTTTGCTGTACACCTGAAACTAACAAACACTGTAAATCAACTATAGTCCAATATAAAATAAAAATTACAAAAAAATAAATGTTGGGAGATTTCAGATAGGAATTTAAGTTTCCAGCTTCTCTTTCTATTTTTTATACCATTTTATTCAGGAAAAAGAAATTCAGTGCTACCTACTTTTTAAAAATCATTTTTTTTTAAATTGAAGTATAGTTAATTTACAGTGTTGTAAATTAACATCCCTAATTTATTCCTCCCCCGCTTCAGCTTCTCTTGAAAAGCGGAAGAGCAGGTCCCTTCCTCACAGGGAGACAAGGAGGGAAAGTGACCCCAGAGCACCTGTGTCCTGTTGGGTCTCGGGACAGTTGCTCCCTTTGCCACAACTTGGCTCTCCCTTCCCCTTTGCCCATCATCCTCTGGCAGGGGGGCAGGTCCTCACTGCTGACCCAGCTCTGGAAGAGAAGCCGCTGGGCCCTGGGAGCGCAGGTGTGCGGCCGCGACCTTGTGGGTCACCCGGAAAGCCCTGGACCCCGTTCCCCCTGGAGGAGACGTGTCATCTGTGTCTGCTGATGCAGGTGTGGAAGTGCCAGCTCTAGGCTCCAGTGAGTGGTGATCATAAATCAGACAGAACTTCACAGAACCCAGTGAGCGAGTCACTCGGAGTTTGTCTTTACAGACTTGTGAACATGAATGATGACAGAAGCATGAGTTCATTTTACAGAACTGAAAAAAATGGCTCAGCCTGGGATTGATCGTATATTGCAACCTCATTTTATACGAGTGGATGAAAATAAGAGGGACAAGAAGTTAATTCGTAAGTCCATCTCAGGGACATGAAACATCCTGAGGATGCCCGGACAGGGTGGGCAGCGTGGTGCATGCATGGAGGCCCCCAACCCTGCGGGTTCCCACATGCCCCCAGCGCAGACCTGGCCAGTCGCGGATGGGGAGTGTTCGCACTGGCCTTTCTGGCTCTGTCTAGGTGGGATTATTTTCCCCACAGGGACCACTAATAAAGAGGTGTATGTTTATGGGTTTTTAAAAAATCTTTATTTATTTATTTATTTGGCTGCACTGGGTCTTAGTTGCGGCCCGCAGGATCTTTTAGTTGCAGCATGCATGTGGGATCTAGTTCCCTGACCCGGGATTGAAACGGGCCCCCTGCATTGGGAGCGCGGAGTCTTAACCACTGGACCACCAGGGAATGTATATATATGTTTTTAATTGAAATCAAAGGGCAAGTGGGATCTGTTACCTAACTAACTTTGCAATTGGCTTTGTTGCAAACCATTTTTTCCCTCCCAAAGTGGGATGTATATTATTTCTTACAGAAATAATATGAAAAAAGCTACTTGAACGACAGCCTGCCATGTGTCAGGCCAGGCCCCATTCACATGTGTCGTGCCTCATCTATCCTCCCAGCAGCCATGGGGGGGTGGGGTGGAGGTGTACTGTTATCCCATTGCCTGGAAAGGGAAATGGAGGCAAAGAAAAATTAAGGAACTTGACTGGAGTCTCTTTTCAGTTAAATGGAGGAGCTGGCCGGGCGGCCTGGCTCCAAGGCCACAGTCGCAACTTGGAGTCCCCCCGCTCCCCCCGTCCCAAGTCCATGTAAGGTGGTGACCGGGGTCCCTTTGCTGTCACCTCCCTGCCCTGGCCCCATCTTTCCTTGAAAGCCCGGTAGAGAAGAGGTTCTCTCCACTAGTAGGACGCCAGCCTCTCCAAATGTGGGTCCCCGTTTCTGTCTTAGGGAGTATTTGGGTAGCTTGTTGCTCAGAGATGAGATCTGAGTGCCAGCCGGGCAGGAGAGCTTCCTCTGGGGCCCTCCTCGCCCTGCTCTGCGGCGCTCACTTCTGGGGGCCTATCCCCGGAGGCAGGTCCTGAGTCGCATGAGCCCTGCAGGACCCCAGAGCCTGGAATAGCGCCCAGCTCGAGAGCTGCTCAGAGCCTTGTGGGGAGAGTGGAGGCGTGAGCGGGCAGTCGTGTGGGTGTGTCCGGGGCAGTAAACACAGGAAGGTAGCTGAAGGGCAGCGCCCCGTGTGGGAGGCGTTCATCCAGCCGTCAGTCAGTCGTGTGCACAGTCTTAGTGAATCGTGGGCAGAGGTGAGAGGGCTGACAGAGAACAGGGTAATCTGTTTTGTCCCGCTTTCCTTTCGAACAGCGACTTCTCACCTACAGATTAGTACTTTTGAAGTTCTACTTTGAATATGAAAGTTCTGTTGAAATTTTTTATGGCCAAATATTCCATAAACCATAATGTTAACATGAAAGGGACAGAGAGAGAAGCTGATCCAGCTCCTCCCGAGACAGAGTAGAAACGGAGGCTGGCAGCCACCGCGGTCCCCTGACCCCTTAATGCAGCAGCTGCGTGAAAAGTCCCAAATGCCGCAGTAAAAGGGCCCAGATGGAAGTAGTTGCACGAAGCTGTTTTAGTTTATAAACCAAGATGTGCTTTGCAACCAGGTGAGGGTATCACGCGAGTTGGGTGTTGGTGAAATCATGACAGCTGACTCCCCAGCAGCTTCTTCACTTTGAACTGCTGGCGGGGGGTTGAGTCACAGAAGCCAAAGGACAGTGCGTGCTTCTCTTCCCATCTGTTCTTAATGGGCATTATTGAGTTTGGGCACTGACGTGCTTGGACTGAAGGTTTCCGTGAAATCTAAACCTCCTGTCTCAGCAGGGCCAGCCCCTGAGAGGCCAGCTTCCAGGGTGGGTCATGGGGCCCCTGGTCAGCAGACCTTCAAGGCTGTCACTTGGGATGGGTGTCAGGATATAAGGAAGCTGGGGTGATGGGCTCAGGTCCCTCTCTGGTGTCTCTTTTCCCTTTAGGGGAAACCACATAACTGAGAGGGACATAGGATGGGGCTGAGCTGACTGGAGCCCAGAGTAGTTAGTAATCACAGCCGAGCAGCGTCACTGGGCTCTGTTTCTGTCCTGGGCTCTTTGGGGCTGATGGCATCTCCCCATCTCAGGCCTCCACATGCCACTGTCCTGGGAGCTGAGGTCCCCAACACCCAGCATGACACCAGAGAGGAGCCAGTTTTAGGAAAGGGGGGCAAGAATGTAGAGGAGATATATTTTTTTAATGGTGGTAAAATATACGTAATAAAATTTACCATCTTCACCATTTTTAAGTGTCCAGTTCAGTGACATTAAGCACATTGCTGTGCAGCCATCACCACCATCTCCAGAACGTCCTCATCTTCCAAGAATGAAACTCTGTCCCTCTCAGACACTAACCACCACCCCCAAGTCCTCACCATCTGCTTTCTGTCTCTGTGAATGTGACTGGTGCCTCAGATAAATGGAATCAAACAGGATTTGTCCTTCTGTGTCTGGCTTATCTCACTGAGCATAACGTCCTCAAGGTTCGTCCGTGTCGTAGCAGGTGTCAGACTGTCCTTCCTTTTTTAAGGCTGAATGATAGTCCCTTGTATGCATAGAACACACTTTGTTTATCCATTCATCCATCGATGGGCACTTGGGTTGCTCCAGCTATTGTGAATCATGCTGCTGTGAACATGGGTGTACAAATATCTGTCCGAGTCTCTGCTTTCAATTTTTTTTTTTTTTTTTTTTTTTGCGGTACGCGGGCCTCTCACTGCCGTGGCCTCTCCCGTTGTGGAGCACAGGCTCCGGACGCGGAGGCTCAGCGGCCATGGCTCACGGGCCCAGCCGCTCCGCGGCATGCGGGATCCTCCCGGACCGGGGCACGAACCCGTGTCCCCTGAATCGGCAGGCGGACTCTCAACCACTGCGCCACCAGGGAAGCCCCTCTGCTTTCACTTTTTTTGGGTATAAGAGCTATTTATTTTTAAAGAGGAAAATTTTGAAGATTAATTTCTCTAAAATACTTTTTAATTTCCCTTAGCATAACTCCTCTCAAATGAGAGTTTTTGATACTAAAGTTTGAATTTTAAACATCTTTTTTCATAAGGACAAAAATCTTTTTTTTAGCCGTGCCACGCAGCATGCGGGATCTTAGTTCCCCAACCAGGG
Source organism: Lagenorhynchus albirostris (assembly GCF_949774975.1). NCBI lineage: Eukaryota > Metazoa > Chordata > Mammalia > Artiodactyla > Delphinidae > Lagenorhynchus > Lagenorhynchus albirostris. The sequence continues at coordinate 157,027,068 of NC_083095.1, read as the reverse complement.
ATTGAACCTGTGCCCCCTGCAGTAAAAATGTGGAGCCCTAACCACTGGACCACCAGGGGAGTCCCTAAAAATCTTTTTTTTTTCTTCATACCTTGTAGCCTCCTGACCTGCCTTAGTCAAGTTGCCCCAAATTGCAGTCCAGCACTGGCCCTTCTTTCTGGGGAGCTTGGGAGGGGGCTGGTAGGACCCAGATGGGCCCTCCCCAGTTTCCTTGGGTGCTCAGGGGATCCCCGGCATTGCTGGCCCCCCAAAGTGTGCTATGCGTGGCCATTGTGCTGAAGGTCATGGACATCTTTTACTCCACTCACAAGTCTTTGCTAAGAGCAAATCTGGGCATGTCTGTCCCAGACTGTCTCTTCCCTGGCTAATTTTCCAGATGAGAGTTTCTGAAGATAAGGCTCTCCCCCTATGTCTTCCGTACTCAGCAAGAAAAAAGTCAGCAGCAGGCCTCCTAGAGTGGGGAAAGTCCAGACCAAATGTCTAGATCCCCTGTCGCAAGGACCACGGGCTGCTTGCAGCCCACAGGTTTGTTTTAGGTGGGCCGCACAGGGGTGTTAACATTTTAGAATTAGTGCCAATGTAATATTAAAAACTTGCAAGAGCTCATGTAGGATCTGAACGTTGGCTTCTCTGGAAGATTTCCAGAGATCTAGCAGTACTGAGTTCCTGACTCTTTATCCACCCATCACCTCCCGGTTGTGGGGTCCCTGCCTGGGCCCTGTGGGCGTCCAGGGTACCTCTCCCCACTGGAGACCAAACATTGCAGAGCGGTTAGCAGGCAGTGGGGACACACGGGGTGAACCCACCCTCACCATCAAATCAGCCACGTGGGTGATGGCTTAGAAATCTGGCAAAATGACTAATTCCGGACAGCCATAAAGAAACCCTTAACCAGTAAATGGCTTGAAATGAAGAGCTTCAAAAAGGTTGTAGAGTTTTTCAGATGTCTGTGAATATTAAAGGTATAGGTTGAGGCCAGATGTATACGTTAACTGTCCTCACCTGGTGACTTCAGGGAAGAGAAAATGCAGTCTGCTAAGTAAAAATTAATGATTTTTCAGGAATTTGTAGGAAGTTGGGCAGCTTAATTGCACTCTTCGGGTGGATACACGTTGAAGAAAGCAATCTGAGGAGACTAGGAAATTGTGTAATAGCCTTAACTTGGGTCAGAATTGTAATTACTGTAGTAACAGAATGTTGCTGTGTGTATCTGTGACCGAAATGGGAAGCAGGATTTTTTTTAAATGCTTTTGAAAGTAACAACAAAATGTCCATTCTCTCTCTCTGGACTTCCTTAATTATAAATACCATAAATACCAAGTAACTCACTGCTGGCTAAATATAGGTTCAGTGGCCATCTATATTTATAACTTTCTAAAGGTGGAAGTCACCAGCGCCAGGCTGAATTAATTTGGTGTGTAGGTTTTTATAGGCTCTAATTAGTTATGTTTTTCTTAAGCAGACCCACTGGGATGAATAACATTATATAACTGAACTCTGTTTGAAAGTGACGCCCGTCACTTTCAAACATAGCCTCTCCTCCAAGAGCCAGAGCCCTTGAAGACACAGGCCCTGTAGACCAGGAGTTCCGGAAGCTGGCCCACTGCAGCTGTGAGCAGCGGGGCTCAGGACATCTGTTTCCATCCAGGGGCAGCCTATGGGAGTGATAAAGTGAATACTTTTTTTGCAAAGTCAGAAGCCTCATCTGCAGCCCACTGGCTTCTGAGGCCTTGAATTGGGACACTTTGTGACTTACCAGCTGTTCCCCTGAGGCAGATGCCACTGTGCTGGCCTGGGGAGGTGGGTGGCATCCCCGTGGACTGACCAAAGTATGTGCTTGGCCATCCCCCACCCCTCCACACACACACCAAAAGCCAGCTTGCTGACTTGAGGGCTTACAGCATTGCACCTGCATCTGAGGTCACGTCCATTGGAGGCCTGAGTGGGCGGGTGGACCTTTGGAACCATCAGATGTCATTTGGGGTGGATCCGGCATGCTCATCGGTGACTTTGCTGCAAAGCAAACGTGATAAATTAGATGAGGTTCTGCTCCTCTGTTCCCGGGGCTTTGCAAAAAAACACCAAGTCATCTTCTTTTCCTCCAGGAAGGCAGGGTGCGCCCCAGCTGGCAGCACCCACAGATCCCTCCTACCTCACACCTGCCCTGTGTACGCAGGGAGGTGATCTGAAGCTGGCTGTACTCACATTGACAGGAAAAAACAGGACAAGAGAGGCTCTTTCTGTAAACACCCCCAGCCCAGGCCTCTCCCCCATCACACTTGGCTTTTGCCCCTTCCTTGCTGGGCTCTGCAAGCTGTTTACGCTCCTCCCCACCTGTGGTCACTGAGATGCTTCCTCTCCACAGCCGGCCACTTGGAGGGAGTGCAGAGCCCTGCACCGCCCGCCTCGCTCAGCCCCGTGTCCCCGTGACTGGACGTCAGAGGGGCCGGCTCGGGTCCCGCCCGGGCCACACAGCTGATGGGAGGTCGGCCTGCCTCCACGGCCTCAGGACTGTCCTGGGAGGGGGCTAGAGAGAGCCCAAAGGCAAAACAGCTGGGAGGCCTGGGGTCTTGGTCACAGCCGAACTGGACAGCCCTATGTAGGTGGACAGGGGAAGACATGTGTCCTTCCAGTGTCACTCAAGGTCTGTTCATTTCACCAAACATTTCTTGAGCTCCTGCTGTGCCCCAGACGCTGCCAGGGCCTGAGGATTATACAGATGACAGTTTCTGCCTTTGAGGAGCTTAGCGTGGAGGGAGGGAGGGAGGGAGGATAGGCTGTGATGGGTACATGTAGGCAGACCTGGGCCTGGGAGGTCCACAAGGGCTTCCTGGAGGCAGTGACAGCTGAGGTGATGGTTCAAATCAGAGTCGGAGGTGGACTTGTTGGTGTGAGGTGTCCAGCATGCACAGGCTCGGGGGTGTGAAAGAGCATGAGAGGGTCCCTCAAACACCGCAGCGTCGCTGGAGAACAGAAGGTGAGGCAGGTGAGGCCAGGCCTGTGCTGGAGAGCTGGCCTGGCCTGGTTGTGGAGCATTCGTGTGCCCCGTGAAGGGCTCGGGCTTCATGCCCCTAGAGGGGGCAGAGCTGGCATGGCAATGGCAGTGTGATGGAGTCTAGGAGGCCAGCAGTGTCCTGCCCCGGTCCAGGCAGGGCGGTGGTGCTGCCTGCCCTGGAGCGGGGTCAGTGGGGAGCAACCAGGCTCGAGAACCTTTCAAGAGGTCGCTTTCAGAGGGTTTGATGGCTGGATGCGCGCGGAGGACGGTGGTGCCTCACCAGGATGAGGGATTCCTCGGGAGGAGGAGCGGATCTGTGTGGAGGTGAGGGCAGCAAGAGGGTGTTGATCTAAGGATGGATGCTCTGGTTGTGGCTGGGGTCGTCTCACCCCAGGTGGTCTGCTGAGAACAGGGAGGACTCAGCCCTTCCAGCACACCGTGCTCAGGGCCCCAGGCAGGGCCAGTGGGGGAGTGCCAGGCAGGAAGGGGAGGAGGGTAGGGGCCTTCTCCTGGAAAGGGCTGTCCTCGGGGTTTGACACGATCCGTGGCTGCAGCTCAGCGTCTCCTGGGGATGGGTTTCAGAATCTACATGCCCAGTTGTGTTCCAGTCCTCTGGAACCAGAACCTCCATCTGGGGGCAGGTCTGGCCCACAACAGGTTTGCTCCGAGCCTCAGATACAGAGGTTCTGAATTAGGGTGACCTGCAGTGGCCCTGGAGGTCCACTCGGATGTGAGGGCTGTGGGAAAACCAAAGACTTGCCTGGTTGCATCTCAGGGCCATTTATGTGTGAATCTTGCATAAACACACACAACTATATACACACAAACATAAATATACACACAAATGTGAATACACAACATATATGTATATACACACACACATCTGTGTACACACACATGCAGTCATACATCTGTATACATACATACATAAATACACAGACACACGCATTTCCATGCCCATCCATCCACACACACACTCACACACAGACACAGTGCAACAGATGTGTGCGTGGACTGTAATAGTGTCTGTCCTGATTGCTGCACTGGAAGGAAGGAACGTGAGCCCCGTGAGGCACTGGGCTGTGTGTGACCGAACTGCTGCCGGGGACCAGACTGAGACGAGTGGGATCCCCATGGCAGTGATGCTGCACGTGTGTCTAGAGGCAGAGGGGCGGTGGTTAAGGGTGTGAACTCTGATTCACCTCCTGACAGTCTGAGTGGTGGGGGTGGGGGTTGAGCGAGTCACTTGACCACTCTGTTAAGTGGCGCCTCTGTTTCCCTGTCTGCAAGATGAGGGCGCTCCTGGCACCTGCCTCATAAGGTCGTTGCAAGAATCAAGTTAATGCATCTGGACTCTCAGCTTGCGGCCTGGGTGCTGTTCTTGTTATGAACCAGGAGCCCCCAGCAAAAGTCGGGGTCCTTAGTGGCTGTGAAAAGGAGGAGGGGGACTTGCTGTTCCCTATAACTCTATACCCTGTTTACCGTCCAGATTTTATACCGAGTGCATATATGACTAGGTTGTTTTTTATTCTTTTCATTTATTTATTTATAATATTTATTTATTTATTTGGTTGCAGTGGGTCTTAGTTGTGACAGGTGGGCTCCTTAGTTGTGGCATGCATGTGGTATCTGGTTCCCTGACCAGGGATCGAACCTGGGCACCCTGCTTTGGGAGCTTGGAGTCCTATCCACTGCGCCAGCAGGGAAGTCCCGGTTTTTTTAAAAGTGTCTAAAAGAGCAGAGGTCCCCAACCTTTCTGGCACCAGGGACCGGTTTCATGGAAGACAACTTTTCCACGGACAGGGGCGGGGGTTGGTTCAGGCGGTAATGCGAGCGATAGGGAGCGGCAGAGGAAGCTTTGCTTGCTCTCCTGCCGCTCACCTCCTGCTGTGCGGCCCGGCTCCTAACAGCCCTGGGGGTTGGGGACCCCTGTAACAGAGGAATCTGTTAGAGAGAAACCACATCCAGCTCTCCTCACTATGGGTTCTTTGATCTCGTTTCTTCCAATGTTCTGGCTGAGAACTCTTAGCGAGGTTTTTAATGATGTTCTAATGATGTTACCAGTTTTATCAACTAATGTGTATAATTACATATCAGTGTCGAGTGAAGGGATGGGAGCATCACAGACTCAGCGGATTGTTCATTTTCTGTGGTGGCAGGCTGAGAGAATGACTCTAATTAACGCGTTGTGAAAATATGAAGGATACGAAAGAGAAAAAGCATTTATGGAAATTTTATGTCGTGACCGACACTCCCCTCCCACCCACCCCCGAAAAACACAACAAAAAACACCTCGCAGACCGGAGACCAGATTCATTGAGGAAGAACAGATTGAGGTTCTGGGGGTTCAGCGCTGAGCAGGACTGGTAGGCAGCCTGGGAGGACGGAGAACAGCTTCTATTCCGTGCTCCGAAGGAGGAAGAGGAGGCTGCCAGGGCCCTCGGGCAGCAGGGCTCTGTTGCAACCGCCGCCCCCGTGTTGACAGAGCAGGTTGCTTAGGCGCTGGCTGTGGAAGCGGTGCCCAGAGCATGGGCGTGGTGGCCAGGGGAGCACAGCAAGGCCAGGCCGAGGGACAGCATCCAGGATGGCCAGGGCTGCCGAGCCAGGACGAGTGCCTACTTTAATGTCAATGCAGATGCCAAGTAAAAATGAGAATGTTTTCTTTTTTAAACATCTTTTTTGGGATATAATTGCTTTACAATGGTGTGTTAGTTTAGAATGTTTTCTTTCTTAGGGGATTACCCTGAATTTAAGACGTCTTTGTGCCAACCCCACCTTTTTGTCTATTCCTCTGCTTCCAGCTCTTGTCAGTTTGACCCTCAGGCAGCACCAAAAGTGTAGCAGTAGTCCTGAGCCCTGACTGTGTAGCTGTTTGTCATTCTGTGTAACATGTCATCCCCTGTTTGTCTGTGGGCACAATGGGGAGAGTTGGCTCAGGAATTGGGAGACCCTGAGGGTAACGTTGGGCTTAACCCCCCTGGGCCTCAGTCTTCCCATCTTTAAAATGGGGTCATCTCCGTGGTTCCTCCCCCCACCCCTGTCTGTGAGGCCAGAGGACAGTCAGCTGTCCCTCGTGTTTAACCAGGCCAGTGGCCACGTCCCCAGAGTGATCTGCCCTCCTGTCCTCTTATCTCCCGAAGGTACCCGGAGAGCTCAAGGGGCAGCTCCCAAGTGGGGAGGGCATAACTGGGGTTGACACGGCTGTGGTGGGGGAGGTGACAGGGTGGGCAAGGGGGACGGGGCAGGAAATGGCTATGTCGTAAATGCCACGTCATCCAAGCTGGGCTGTGTCCCACTTGCAGTCAGGGCACCCGCCTCCTGCTCTGCCATCCCTTGATCCTTTCCAACCTTCTGCCTGTCTCGGAAACCTCATATTCCTGACCCAGGCCTGATGCCAGGGGGCGAGCTGGGTAGAGGGCGGCACAGCGTGAGTCAGACAGACAGGAGTGACCCGGGGGGCATCAGACAAGGATGGTGCTTGGAGAAAGGGCAGCTCAGTGACTAGGTAAGATGCCGAAGGCGCTGGCCTTGCAGCTGCACTTGTGTTTTTAAGCAGAGCCCCTCGATGTGTGGACTGGTGGTCCCCAGCCCTTAGAGAAACCATGTCCAACCTCAGAGACTTTGGTGGACTCCCTAGACACACTCAGCAACAAATGCTGTAAATCGCAGGTTGGCAGACGTTTTCTGTAAAGTCCACATGTGACGTGTTCTAGGCGTGGGGGCCAGAGGGTCTCTGTAGCCACCACTCACCTCTGGCATCACAGTATGAGAGCAGTTGTGGGCAGAAGGTAAGTGAACGCTGGTGGCTGTGCCCCAGTAAAGCTTTATTTATAAAAACAGGAGTTGTGTGTATGTCCAAAAGAATGGAATGCAGGGTCATAGACTGATACTTGCCTACGTGCTCAGAGCAACATGATTCACAGTAGTCAAAAGGTAGAGGCAACCCAAGTGCCCATCAGTGGATGAACAGATAAACGACCTGTGACTTGTACACACAATGGAATATGATTCAGCCTGAGAAAGGAAGGAAATTCTGACACCTGCTACAGCATGGGTGAACCTCGAGGACATCATGTTAAGGGAAACAGGCCAGTCACAAAAGGGCAAATGATCCTGCTGAGACAGCTAGAGTTGTCAGATTCCCAGAAACAAGAAGCAGATGGTGGGCGCCCGGGGCTGGGAGAGGGGGAGGGGGAGCTCGTGTTTAACGGGGACAGAGTTTCAGTTTGGGAAGATGAAAAGATTCCGGAGGTGAAGGTGGTGACAGTTACATGACAGAGCGAATGTGCCCAGTGCCCCTGAACTATACGCTTAAACATTGTTACAATCATCAGTGTTATGTCTATTTTACCACAATTTTAAAACTTAATGTAAAAAACCAGAACGTAGACCAGATTTGACCCATAGGCCATCGTCTGCCCACCACTGCTCTGAATGGGTTAGTACTTGATAACCACACAGTGTAGCCACAGCCTTTGGGATATTATGTTCATCCAAGCTGCAGAGGGTGCCCAGGCCTCTCACAGTATCTGGATTCCCTCCTGAGCATCTGGGCCCTGTCTTCCTCCTTCCTTCCTTTTCCTACCCTTGCAGTCATTCCCGCGTCAGGCAGCCCTTTCTGTCCCGTGCCCTGTCAGGCCTATGTTTGCCTGACATTCAAATCTTTGGTTTCAAGGAAGGAAGGTGTCTCTCCCCATGCTCTCACACCGGCTTCTGGAGGGGCAGAGGGTGGATGGAGGTGCACAAAATCTCAGGGGGATCTGGAGGGCCGCTTCCAGATTCCTGAATAGCCAGTGACCCAACTTCCTCCCCTTTTTTCCTGAGGCAGATTCCAGCTTTTCCTGCAGCTGGGCAGGAGGGGGGCCTTGGCTGGTGTCCCCTTCTCCCCTGCACCTAACCCTAACCCAGACCCTCCCCCTCCCCAGATTCTAACCCTAACCCAGACCCTCAGCCTCCATGCTGGGCTGGATATAAGCTTCCAAACAGATGTGGCATTGGCCATTGCTGCCCTCAGGGGCAGTTGGCTGGGTCAGGACTGTGAGAACCATCTGTTCTTCCCTTGAATTGCTCAAAGAGAATGACTCCTGTCAGCTCAGACCCTCTGAGCCATTGCTCGGGATGTAGCTGGATAGGGGCAGAGGCAGGGGCCTGGATGGCCTTGGGACTGGCCTTTGAAGAGAGGCTTGGCTGCTCTGAGGCCAGGTGCTGCCCTGAATGGCTTCCAGGGCTACCCTGACATGGGTCTGCTTAGGGTCAGCAGCTCTTCAATTAATCCATCCCCTTGCCAGCAAATTTGATTCAACTCTTAGTTTCTCCATGTCCCTCAGTGGAAATTGACTTGAATGCCTGGAGTTAAAAGACCAAAAGTTGTGAAACATCTCCCAGGGAAGGTAGCAGCTTATAAGCAAACATGCTGATTAAACATTGCTGTAAGTTAAGACTCCATTATTGCTAAATAACAGCTCTGGCTTGTTCTAGGAGGAGCCCTTTGACATACATAACAATTAACTTTGTTGAAGAAGTGAGCAGTTAACTGTAGGAGGAGGAAAAAAAGTGCTTTTGTGCAAAATAGGGCAGAAATAATGAGGTTTATGATGGTAGAGCAGTGTCTTGAGGTAGGAAATGAACTGAGAATCATAATTGCAGAAAACTATGTATAGAGCACTTACTACCTGCTGGGCACTCAGCTGGCTCTTTATATATGAAGAGCTGTACCTGACTCTGTAGATATATATATAGAGAGAGTCTTGGAGCAGCCCTTAAAAGTAGTAGTTAGTTTTCTCACAAGGAAACTAAGACTCATGGAGGGTCTGAAGCCCAGGTCACCCAGCAGGAATGGTTGAGTTGAGGTCTGTCCTAGACCCAGTGAAGGATTGAAGGAGCCTTGGAGAAGAGCCAGAGAGAGAATCCCAGCTCTCAATACGGCCAGGATTTCTCGAACACCCACTAGGTTCAAGGCACTAAACTAGACACTGTACAGATGATACCTGCTTACCCTCATGATGATCACGGTATTCACTGTTCTGTGCTTGTAAGCGACAGAAACACCCTGGAGCAAGCTTAAGTGAACAAGGACGTTCTTTATTTCAAGGACAAGTGGGTGTCTCTAGAAGCTCAAGAACAGGATGCATCCAGACTGCCAGGCTTTCTGGCAATGAGCGCTGAAGGCTGTAGTAAAGTGGGCTCTCTCTGTAGATACTTGCTTGATCTTCTTGTGGAAAGATGTGGAAATGGCCACTCAGAATCTCCACGTCCCTCCAGGTCTCTGCCTGGGCCGATCCACTCTGCTGGGGATATCTTGTAGCAGATGCAATGTCTGTGAGTAGAAGGTCTTGGTGAATTGGGTGGACATTAGTCCTACTTAAACAACTGCATGGGGTAAGTAGTTTTATCCCCATTTTACACGTGAGGAGTTGAGATTTGCAGGAGGTGAATCTTGCCTGAGAGATCACACGATCTTTGGCGGTGAAGGGAGTGGGCAGGGCTTGGATTAGGTCTATCTGACTGGAAACCTAGGCTCATCATCACATCTAACTGCTCTAGAGGACAATTCACCCTAAATTCACTCTTTAATCAGACGCTGGAAAAGAAACTAGGATGGTTTAGCCTGAGAAGGGCAGCGTGAGAGTCTATATAGTATTCGGTCAGAAAGCTCTCCTCTTCAGTTAGAAAGCTCTGCTGTCAAGGATGGTGACCAACCAGCTGTTTTCAGCAACCAGTGGAAGTTAGAACGAGAAGCAGGTCTTCTGAGAACAGTGTCCTTATGCTCCAGGGTCGTGAGATACGAGAGCAAGTCAGTGCTGCGGGGAGTGGCCAGCGGGAGCAGCCCATCAGAGGGCCACATTCACCGCCCCTCCACGTCCCCTCCAGGCCTCAGGCTGAAATCTGTCCTGACAAACCACTGCTGGCAGAAAACTGGGACACCCTGGGGGCTTGGATGTTCTCAGCTGACCTTTCCGCAATCCCCAAGCAGATGAGGCCGAGTGTTTGCCTTGGCTCCCTTGTTGCACTTGAGAGTGAATGTTCATTCTTAGATATTTCAGTTTACCCATGGGGTGGAAAGGATGGAGTTTGTTTATAAATGAATATTTTGGTGTAGACCTGACTTGACACTAACTTAGCTACTTCAGGGATGCTTGACCCTAAATGAACATTAATTCATGTCTAAAAAACTTGGCCAAGATAATACAAACTTTAAGTGATATGACCTCATCGCAAGATTTGGGGAGTGTGTGCTTCATTGGAAAATACTACCTAGTGTTGTTTATCCAAAAGGAGTCTCTGAATCGACCTTCGTGTTCACAGACGCTGAGTCTGCCAGAGACTTGAGTGGGGAAGTGTAACCAAGGGTATGTTTCCTTTGGGAGCAGGACGAGCCTCTCAGAGGAGGATGTTTGTGGGATGCAGAATTTTGAAAGACTGTATTGACTGGTGATATCCTGCTTCTTGTTTTGCAGATCGGAAACCTGGAAGATTACTACCACTTTTATCATAGCAAAACCTTTAAAAGATCAACCTTGAGTAGCAGAGGCCCTCACACCTTCCTCAGGATGGACCCCCAGGTACAAATCTCTGCTCCCTATGCAGGGTGCTTTTTTAGGGCCTAGGGTATCGTTTGCTTATTTTTTGGGTCTGTGGTTCTGCAAATGCCTGAGTCTGGATTTTAATGGGATTCTAGATAGCCTTTAGTTTTCCATATCCACTTGGAATAAAACCAGAAAGATGTGCAGCTACATATCAGACCATCTAAAGGCTCCAAATATTCGGGTTTTTTGGGAGACTTGGGAATTTCAATTCTTGACTTCAGTTTGAAGTAACAATCAAATGACTATAGATCTAATATTTTAAATCTTTAAAAATCAACAAAATACACAGTAGTCAGAGGCGATAAATATGTGAATCTTACCCATAAAGGCTATGCAATTCAAGCTAGCGTTTTAATAAAGAAATTAGAATTTGGACAAGTGGATGTTTTTGTGATTGTCATAACACATATCTTAATGGTTACCATGAACTTAAAAACCTGGGAAGTAAATATAACTCTTTTTTCCTTAAAAATTCCTGTGATCTCTGAGATGAAAACAAATGTAATTTGAAAAGAGGCTGACATTTTTAGTATAGTTCATATTTATTGGGTGGTTAATTATACTTTCTTTCTGCATAGATTTTAGATTAATATTTGACAAATATCAATCAACACTTGGTAAGATTAAAAATGTCAGATGGTCAGGTGAGCCTTTGATGACTTCATTCATTCACCAGGTGATTTTGGAATACCTGCTATGTCACGCTGTGTCCACAGCAGGGCTGTCAGAGTGGATGGTGGGGCTGACAGTCTATAGAAGAATATGTGATATGTCACAGGGCATTGAGCGCTATGAGGGACAGTGAAGTTCACGTGAGAAGCAGTAGCAGCCCCAACAAAGAAATGAGGCCATTGGTAAATTGTAGTTTTAGAACATGGAAATCACCTTCTCTTAAAAGCAATGTGTGAAATGTTCGCTTGGGCTCCAAAGCTGGCACGTGTCACTCCTTCAGTGATCCCCAGAGAACATGGATAATAAAGTTTCCTTGGGGAAATTGGCCTTGGTGTTGTCCCAAGCTACCCCACTGATAATCGTGGATACTTTTGTGTTGGCAGAGCTGGGGGTAGTGGGAGAGATGGTGTATCCCTGAGAACTGTACCTAAAACATTTCTCCAGGACATGACCTTGTGGTGGTCTGGTTTTAAGAACATGAGGAAGTGGTCCCTGTGAAACTAATTCGTGCAGTTGGGCTCTGACAAGGTAGACATGTAGTGTATGATTCTGAGTTCATTTTATAGGTGGGTAGAAGGATGGATGGATGGAGGTGTGGGTGGGTGGACAGACTGAGGGAAATAGATAGCAAATATTGTGCTAATACCATTCTTCCTTCATAGCAGGGAAAGGAATTTAATGTTTTTGTTTTGTTTGTTGTTTGTTTAACTATTTATTTATGCATGGATGCATACTGCATCAGGTCTTAGTTGTGGCATGCTGGATCTTTTAGTTGCAGCACATGGACTTCTTATTTGCAGCATGCGACTCTTACTTGCGGCATGCAAACTCTTATTTTAGGCATGCAGGCAGGATCTAGTTCCCTGACCAGGGATCGAACCCGGGCCCCCTGCATTGGGAGCACGGAGTCTTACCCACTGGACCACCAGGGAAGTCCCAGGAATTTAATGTTTATGAAGGGATTAGTATGTGCTCAGGCAGCTTACATGCATCCTCCCACCTGACCGTTTGGGGCTGTGTTTATACCCGTGTGTGTTCATGCCATGGAGCTTGAGGGAATGCTTTTCAAAGGGGCTGGTGTACTTTTTTTTCCTCTCGGAAGCAAAGCCAGGTGGTAGTAGCTCATTCCCACAGGATGGGGCCACTGGAGAAGGGCCAGCAGACCCGAATCACCGTAGAGCTGAGTGCAGAGTGCCCAGCCCATCACCAAAGACATGTGGGTTCTATGCGGCTGCGGGGTCGGGGGAGGCGGGGTGGGGGGCTGAGATTCGCAGTGACCAGTCACCTGTCAGAGTGCGGAGATGTTTCTAAGCTAGGAAGGGAGTTGCTGCAGTGCCCTCCACAGTTTCTCTTAAGCAAGCAGTGGTCTGTCTTGTGAGGACGGCATGCTTGTTCTCTGTCCAAAGTCTTCGGAGCTATCATTCCCACAGAGGGAGTCACAGTGAGGTGCGCTCTGTTTGCATGGGGGAGCCCCTGCCCGCCCCCAGCCCTGTAGAGATGTGCAATGAGAAGAGGATGGGACAGTGGGTTTCTTGGTCCCCTTTCTGTCACTGACGAGGATTCTTAGCCTCGTAATCAAAAGAAATGGATAAAAGGCCAGACAAGAAATTCAGGCAAGGCTTTATTGGGGCCCCGCTGCAGCAGAGGGGAGCGGGAACAACAACAGGTACGGTTGCTAGCTCCCTGATGGGGGCTGAGCCTGTTCCTTATATGGGGTGAGGGTAGGGGGTGTGTCCAGAATTCGGGCCAGAGGGGTGGCTTAGGTGGTGGTGAGTGCAGGGGGCACGCACAGTACCCTGCGTTTGCTCCTGATCCCTGCATTTGCTCCCCGCTCTTCAGAAGTGGCAGTTGGGTTTCCGGTCTTTTTGTATCTTGCTGTCCCTAAATTGCCCCAGCTGTGCACGCATGCAGTTACTTTTTTAGTCCCTTATAGTTTCTTTGTATTTTGTTGCTTGAGGAGACGTTTGTCCAGGTGCAAGCACTACGGCAAAGGGTCCCAGGTCCCAGGTCCCAGCCTGTCTCATTTCCTGAGGGATTTTGGAGAATGAAGCTGTTTCTCAATTGTTAGAACTATTTCTATTAGTTAGACGTAATCTGTGTTTTAGGCACCCCCCCACTCTTTTTTAGTGATTAAATTTTAAAACTCTTAAAGGTATTCAACTCAACTCCTCCATCCTTCCTTCCAAAAATATTAATTATGCACCTGCTGGGTGTGAGGCCCTGTGCCCCAGGGGATGCAGAGATGCCCGCCCAGCGGGTCTCCGCTCTGTCAGCACCAGCGGAGCAGGACCCTGCAGCCCGAGCGTCCAGCTGAGGAGAATTCCAGGCGGGCCCCAGCCAGCCTCCTCCAAGGCATCTGAGATGATGGGCTTGGGCATTGTGGGTGGGTTCAAAGTACGGCATTCAGTCTGGGTCTGAGGGCAGGGTATTCCGGTCATCAGCTGTGTCCTTGAAGGAAAGAGCAGGAAGGAGAGACTTCCAAAGGCTATGGCAGTTAAGTTTTTCAAATAAGAATCCCTTTTGTACAGAGCTTCTTAATAAGCTCCTGGCAGGGCCGCTATCAGACCATCCTGCCAATAAAGAGGAAAGAGAGAAAAGGTAAACAGCCCTCACATTCCAGCACCGCCTGCGACTCCCACATGATTGGCTGATTGTTTCCTACAGTTCTAATTAAATGCTTAGCCCCAGGGAACGCACAGAGACATCTGAACCCAATTCCGAATACAAATTCAGAATTGTAACTGAAATGCCTCTGTTTAAATCAGTCTCGTTTTAATGCAAACCAAATCAATTAGCTGTCACTCTAATATTTACTCTACCTAGTCGTTCCAGTGAAATATTGGGTAAAATTAGCTGTTTTACAAAAGTGTTTAGTGTTACCTTGTCCTGCAGCACCAGGACATTTTCCCACCTGAGCAAAGCATTTTTGTGTCACCTTCTCGATTGGAGAGTTGTGTAATTAATATTATTGAGAAAGGGAAAAGATGATTTAATATTATTCAGAGTCATTGGAATGCAGTTGCCATCGTGTTTGAATGACCAAACTGGAGATGAATGTTATAGGGTTTAGGATAAAGCTCAATCGAATGCAGATGGTATTTTATTTTAATTAGCTCCAGTCCCTATTGTATAAAATTGCTTTGATAAGTGATGGAATTTACAATCCACCCCTACTTCGTGTGAAAGCTGATAGAGTGTACATTTGTTGAACGAAATGGAAACAACACACGAGCGGGAGGGAAGATTTAAGACTTCAGCCACACGTGCACACACATTTATTAAGCATCTCTTTGCTCCGATCTTGTACCAGCATCGTGCGGTTGTTTTCCTTCCATTCTTAATCACCTTTACTTGATGTTTTTAACCACCTTTGGAAAGGGCCATTTTGCTCGAAGGGGTTTGTGGACCAGCCCTCTCTTTGGGAAGAACAGCCCGACTGTTCTCAGGGTGCAGTATCAGTCACTGGGTTTTTCCCAGGGCTGTCATTTAAGCCAACTGAGGGCATTTGTTTTTAACTTGTTCTTTTGCCAAAAGTCGGGAGAAGGGTGGATGTTACTGAAGCACCAGCCAATAGCTGTAAGGGCTCCCAAATTTTTTAAAAATTACTTGTTCTGATTACGTTCCAAGCTGGCTTATAGTTCGACATTGCTGCTGCATCTTCCAACCCTTACATTTTAGAATGATGACTCTGGTTCAGCCCTTCCCTTGCGTGCTCAGCCAGATGGATGACGGAAATGGGAGGATAAAGATGTTATTGGGGGGCCCTCGGTGGCTCCTTCCGGGGTGGTGGGAGGCTTCGGGTTGACGCTTTGTTTCAGTCCTTCAACGCTCAGGAGCTGGAAACTGATTTCCAGGGCCGGAGTGGGCATTCTGTTTTGTAGGATGGGACTTTGCCCCAGAGTGTAATCAGAGCTCAGTTTTTTTTTTTCCAGCAGTGATGCAACGTTTAAGCAGATCTTTCCATTAACCACAGAGGGAATTTTATCTGACAGTCTTGTGTGCTAGAGCCATTTGGAGTGCAAACAAACAAAAAGTTCCTGGCAAATACCAGCACATAGACAGGAAGTGACCACATTGATCTGGGGGTTGATGAACTGCGAGATGGGCTGGGGGGAGGGTGGGCTGCCACACAGGGCCCGACAGGTTCACCCGCGTGGGGACAGCAGGGCTTCAGCTGTCTCTTCACGTTTCAGCACAGCCCTGCTGGGTCTAGTGAACTGGACGCTACCAGTTGGTAAGCAGTTAGAATTTTCAAATAGGCTTTAAAAGATGGTGCTTTATGATTTCACCGGCAGGCTTGACGCTTCCACTTAGATGCCTCCAAGATGTCTCAAAGTCACCGCATCCCAAAGCCGAGTGACCATCCCTGTCCGCACCTCTGTCTCACAGAGAAGCCGCCCCCTGCCCCATGCCCGTTCCCCACCCTCCGTCCACCACCCATGCAGCCCGTGCCCCAGGCCTGTCCTCTGGCACCTGGACGCTGCACGGCCCCTCTCACTGGCCAGCTGTGGGCATCCTTGCCCAACACCAGTCTGCTCTCCACTGTCCCGAGGGAGCCTATGAAACACGCCTGTCATGGTGCCACCGCCCCTGGGAACGCCCTGCCCAGGTCCCCCTTGGTCTGGCCTCCCTGTGGCCCCTGGGCCCCCGCCACGCTGGCCTTTAAGATCCTCATCGGATGACATTTGCCCTCTCCCCCTGTGCAGCCTTTGCACATACTGGCTACCCCTGTGTCTCTCTCTGGTCTCGGCCTGTGCATCCCGCCACCGGGAGCTGGCTCAGCGGCTGCTCCTAGCGGTTGGGTGTCAGCGCTCCGGGTCTGCGAGGTCCCCTCAGCATCTGCCTTCCCCAGGGACTCCAGGAGCGGAGGGGTCGTGGCTGTTCAGATCTTGTCCCAGCATGGAAGTGACAGGGCCAGAGTGCATCTGGCCGTGTTCGCAGCTGCCCGCTGCTGCAGGGGACGTACCATCTTAAAGGGTTTAGTGGTCACTTGGGCGTCCCCCTCCCTGAGGTTCCCAGCGCCGTGAGGGTGGTAAGGAGCCCATCCATCGGCTCTCGGGCCCCCACTTTGTTCCTGTAACGTCTGTTTCCTGCCCGCCTTGGAGACAGTGCCAGGACCGCAGGCCCAGGTGGGAGCGAGGAGGGGTTTCATTTGCTGGGGATCCAGTAATGACAGGGACCAGGGACACGGCTGGTGGGAGCTGCAGGTGGTTCCAGGAGGCCTGGAGCGCGAGGCCGGGCAGAAGCCGTGAGAGGCAGGGGGATGGGGGGCGGGGGGAGCTCAGGGTGAGACGCACACAGCCCGCCTTGTGCCGGGGCGTGTCACGTTCTCCAGGGCCAGGGCCGCCCTCACTTGCTTTCACTCCAGGTCCGGCAGGCTACCCAGTAAATAGCAGACGGACCCTTAGTCAGTGTTTATTGAAACAGATCTGTTTTCAGGGAGTAGGTTCACGTAGCAAGTTGTATCTGTTACCATTTGCTCATCAACTTCTTTTTACTTAAAGGACTTTAGAAGTATCTTGTGGCCTTGGTTAAATTGTGACAGAAGCCTTGAAGAGGGCTTGAATTCATCAGGCTGCAGAACGACGGACATGGGGCCCGGGCAGCGTGCTGACCAGCGTCCGGCTGGTGACCGTGGAGAGCAGGGCTCCTTCGGCCGCCTGTCCGTCCTGTGTGAGTGGAGGCAGGTGATTCTCGGGGATGCGGTGCTTCCCATCAGAGCCCTGATTTCCCGAAGTCCATTCATGTTTCCCAGTATTAGCAGGAGGAGTGGTGCCGGCTCTCACCAGCTGTAAGTGGTCACCTTTTGGCCCGTGTAGTTCAGCTTGGGTGGAACGAATTCAAGAAGTGGCCTGTTGAGGAAGGGGGGACAGGCCTGGGTCCCCGCTTGCCTCTGTGATGTGGGAGGAGGAGGGGGAGGTCTCCTAGGCTGAGTTAGATCAGATTTTTGGTTCGTCTTCCTTCTCCTCTGCCTCTTCTACTGCCCTGACTCATGGATTTCCATAGCAACCCGGCATCTCCTCCCCACCCCAGGTGGTACCCTCAGGAGGGCTTGAGCGTCTCCCTGAGACATGATCTAACAAGGCTGTTTAACCATCACTCGCTTGTGGGGCTGGTGCCCTCTGCCCCAGGAAGATAAGCGTGGGAGTATCAATCCTCGTATGCAGTCGGACGCCAATCCACTTGCCACCTCCACGAGCCCGGCTGAGTCCCATGCTTCTTACCCATGTCGGAATCACAGGCCCCTCTGCAAAGCTGATGGAAGTTGTGGACATTCTCTCTCTCCAGAGGAGAAAAGAAGTCATGTGCTCACGTCCACACTGCTCTGCATACAGCTTCTGGGGGTTCCTGGGACGTAAGCCTGCCCTTCCGTCCTCTAGGATCTCTGGGCCCCAGGCGGGAAGTCCCCAGCTTGGCTACCACTCAGCTCCTACGTTCCTGAACCATTGCTTGTCCTGAGAGAAGGACCGCCTTGCAAACTGTAAGGTGACGCGCACTTGTCAGGGAGGATTATTTTCCTTTCTTTGAATCCTCACTTGGCGAGTTAACTTCTCAGTGCTCTTCAGCTGGTGGGAAGTTGACCCAACACGTGTTGGGACAGTTGTTGAGAGCAGTCGGTGTTGACGGGACTTGAGATGTAAGGGTCCAGGCTGCTGAGTGCAGGGGTCACAGAAATGGGCTGGTTCGGCCCCTCCCTCAGCTGGAGGCTGAGGCACAGAGGACGGGGTCAAAGGTTGACCTTCCCCCATGCTCCCGCTGCACTGTTCTCTCCTGGAAGAGGCCTGAGGATCTGGGGGCCCCTGGACACTTGGGGGTCTGGCCTCTGACATCTTCCAAGGATTTGCCTTGATCTGCAGGCAGGGCTGCCTCTGTCACAGCAAACGGTGGAGGGAATCCCTGTCCTTACACAGTGACAGAATGAAATGTCCTTTGATGAAGATAAGGGGAAAAGAAAAGGGAAAGCTGGCCAGAGCTGTCTCCCTTGCCCTGGACACAGCTGTGTATGAACACGAACCCTAAATAGAACGCACTGCTCTTCCCCTCGCACCGGTGGAGATCTGGAGGGTATGGGGACGAGGATCTCGGAGAACAGCCTTTGTTGCCTTAGCTCCCTCTTAGAGTAAAGCCCTGGAGCCCCTTCTAGGACCTACCAGCTCCTAAAGATGCCCTGGGGCTTCCCGAGCCTGGTGGAGCCCGTTAGAGGTCGACGGCTTTAGGGCAGAGCGTAGGCGTGTGGTGGCTTTGGGTGGAATGCAGGGGTCATTCATGCTCTCTCTGGTGGCCTTGGCTCCTAGGAGGAAACTTGAAAACAACGTGACAGCAACCCCCTTTTGCGCTTGTTGAACCCAGGACTGATGTGCCAGGCTGCCTTCTGTTCTGGCAGTGTGCCCGTGGCCCCGGGAGGAGGATGCGCTGGGGCTGCCCAAGGCGCGCCTGCCTAGACGACGCTCGGACAGCTGTACGACCGGCAGTGCAGATTGGGATCCTGCTCGTTTACATTGCTTCTTTCTAAGCATCTTTTTATTTTTTTTAAAACATAAAGTTTTTTAAGGGAATAGTTTATTAACATTCTTTTTTTAAAAAAATATTTATTTATTTATTTGGTTGCACCAGGTCTTAGTTGCGGCAAGTGGGCTCCTTAGTTGTGGCATGCAAATGGGATCCAGTTCCCTGGTCAGGGATTGAACCTGGGCCCCCTGCATTGGGAGCGCAGAGTCTTATCCACTGCACCACCAGGGAAGTCCCTCTAGCATCTTTTAAGTTTACCTCCTCTTATCTACAGAGCGACTTTCAACAGATACCGAATTTTAATTTGACTTCTCAAGAAGAAAGCTGGAGGAAGCGTTGCCTCCAAAAGAAAGCGTTGCTCTTCATCTCATCATGAGAAGATGATAAAGTCTTCGTGACAAGAATGTTTAACAGGAAACATACAGAAAATGGATAAAAGGAAGAGGGTCAGAGTGAAGTCCCACCTTCAAAATATGACTTTGAAGAGGTCAAGACACTTTATACAGGTTTATAGAGGTTTGCCCAGGAGAGATACTCTGTGTTGAGCTGGGGTTGCAGGTGACAAACCTTGCTCTTGTCCAAAATCACTGATCTTCCACAAAAACTCCATGGAGGTCACCTGAGGGTCATGAAGACCCAGTCGCACTGTCTACTCCAAAGTGTTTCTGAAAGTCTGACTGTGGTTACAACATATTTTATATCTGAAGTGTATTCATCTAACTTCATTCCTTCGTTCAGGGAGCATTTAGTGAACTCCTCTGTATACTGTGCGTCGCCCGGCACACAGAAGTATAGCGGTGAGTGAAACACAGCCCACGCTGTCCGCACACGCCAGTGGGGAGCAGAGGGTAGTCACACCGACCCTGGACACATCCGACCACAGCTGCGGTCCGTGCCGGACAAGTCAGGTCAGGGAAGCCCCTCGTCCCTGGCAGAGACACACCTAACTTTGCAGCGTCAGCTTTCAATTTGCCTTTTCAGGAAGAAGGAGGACAGGAGATCTTTGCCAGCAGATCTTTGCCGAGCAGGTCCCTGTTACAGGCAGGTGTTGGCTGAGAGCTGGAGAAACAAGCGTGACGGAGACGCATCCCTCCCTCTGGGGGAAAATGGGCTTCTGAACAGATGATGTCCATGTCCTGGGGTGGAGGCAGCATCACCACGCACACACCTGTGGGGGCACAGGAGCCCAGGGGGCCACCCTGGCCTCCCTGAGTGTCAGGGAAAGATGCCAGGGTGGGGAGGGTTAAAGTGGAACACAAGTAAGTTGGCCCAGTGAAGGGGCACCGTGAGAGTCAGGCCTGTGGGTGGGGGGTAGCCGGGGGGACGAGAGGCGGGGCTGGAGGAGGCCCTGGTTGGGGGTCAGACCGCATCATGCATTGGTCATGGGGCAGGGACACCCCAAGAGTCACGTGACCATCCAGATGCCAGGGGATCGTTGCCATGGTGAATCTTGGGGATGGGATCCTGACCCCTTGAGGAGATGGAATGTGTGACACTCGTGTTGGAGAGGATCCCAGCTTTGTTCTGACTTGGGGGACAGGTGGGCTTTAGTGCTGATGAGTTACGAGAATCAGGAGGGTGAGAGGGACCTGGGTATAGGGGGCAGGACCCACTTTGGGGCAGCTTTAGTTTCAGAGAACGGCGGGGAGAGGTGTCCAGGGCCCTGAGATGTGCAGGGGAGAGCCGTTAGGGTGGGGGCTGCAGGCTTATGTGGGTGAGCCTGCCAGCCAGAGCTGGGTACACTGGGATGGCCATTCTGTTCTGGTTTTTCAGATACTGGGGGACTTCCCTGGTGGTCCAGTGGCTAAGACTACACGTTCCCAATGCAGGGGGCCCAGGTTCGATCCCTGGCCAGGGAACTAGATCCCACATGCCGCAACTAAGAGTTCGCATGCCGCAACTAAAAAGATCCCACATGTCACAGCAAAGATCCTGCATGAAATTAAAAGAAATAAAATTTTGGGTAAGAGCTGCTGCCTTGAGTCCCACCCCCGCTCCAGTGCTTTTCTGCAGCCTCAGCCCATCCTCTGGGGGCCTCTGGATCCTCCGTTTAGCAGGACAGCCTCATGGATTCTCAAACATTTAAAATCTCAACCCTGATCAAGGCTGTGATTTAAACCTGTATCAGTCTCCCAGGGCGGCTGTAACAAATGACCAACAACTGGGTGGCTTAAAACAACAGAGATGCGTTATCTCACAGTCTGGAGTCCACAAGTCTGAAGCTGAGGTGTCGGCAGGGCAGTGGTCCCTCTGAGGGCTCTCAGGGAGCGTCCTTCCTTGCCTCTTCCAGCTCCTGGTTCCAGATACTCCTCAGCTTGTGGAATCTGTCTTCACAAGGCCTCCTCCTCCTGTGTCTCAACCTCCCTTTGCCTGTCCTTTGTAAGGACACTTGTCATTGGATTTAGGGCACAGCATGACCACCTCACCAGAGCTTTAACTTAATCACATGTTCAAAGACCCTTTTCCCAAGGGAGGCCACATTCACTGGTTCTGGGTGAATGTACCTTTTGGGAGGCCACCAGTCAACTCTCTACAAAACCTAAAGAGAGTGATGTGGAATGAGCAGGGCCTTTCTTCTCAGTGATATTTCCCCTTCCTTCACTCCAGTGATCTGAAGGCTTTGCAGAGTGATTGGTTCTCTTCCTAAGAAGCTCAGCTCTTAAACGCACGCTTAGTCGCAATGTGTATTTTAACGTGCCCCAGGCCCACTCATTTGCAGGCTTACCCGGGTTTAGGACTTACCTTCCAAGTATATTCCTATGGCCTTGAAAGGCAGACAGTGTGCACCGCTGTCTGCCCCCTGCCTTTTTCACCAAGAGAAAGTCTGAACACCTCCTCAAGGAGTTCTGAGGGATCTGATGAGCAGAGCACGAACGAAGCTACAGTGTAAAGTGACAGCCGGGCAGACTGCCAGCAAACTATGATGACTTTCCTCTTGCACGAGCCCTCTCAGGGGAGGAAGCGTACTGCCAGTTCTCCTGAGCATCTCAGGTTGCTTTTCCTCGTAGAGATCATCACAGGAAGAACATCACAGTCTGGCCCCCTCCCAGCCTGACTCTCCCCATCACCACCAGCTCACCGCTTGTATTCCTTCCTCTGCATTTTTTGGAATAGCTTCAGAAGGATAGGTGTTAACTCTTCTCTAAATGATAGAATTCGCCTGTGAAGCCATCTGGTCCTGGGCTTTTGTTAGTTGGAAGTTTTTAAATCACAGTTTCAATTTCAGTACTTGTGATTGGTCAGTTCCAGCTCACCGTCTGTTTGCGAGCTCTGCAGAAGAATGAATTCCACGAGCGACACACGTCCTTAGGGATCCTGAACTGTGTGTTCCTTTGTCATAAAGAGCATCACTGTTCGTGATGAGGGTACCCTTTGGGAAAGCTGAAGTTTCAGGCACTTGGATTTGGGTCATCGGCACCCCTGACCTTCCCGGAGAGGCCAGCTGGCTCTGGGTTCCAACCTGAGGGGCCCCTGAAGCAGAGTTCTGGGTCTGAGCTGGAGGGTGGGACAGGGGCCTTGGTCCTGGATGGGAACCAGTGGTATTTACACTCATACTCATGTTCCTAGAACCTAGCGCCGGACACACAGTGAGACTCAGTGCAGCTTTGGTGAGCGAATAAGGGACCACGGGGGTTGTGCTCTCCAGAGAAATCAGGGCAAATCTGGAAGAGGCCAGGATGATGGGATCCAGGAGCCCCCGCCCTTTCCTGGAGTTGGGTGAGAAGCAAGGCAGTGGCTGGAGCCTGGAGAGAGGAGACGGGGAGCAGGCTCTGACCAGTGACCGCTGGCTGAGTCAGCCTCTGTGACTGGGAGGTCACCTGTGAATCCATCTCCACAGCCCTGGCGAGTAATTTGTTACATCCAGTTCCATTGGCCTACAGTGCCTGGCTGTCTCTCAGAGTCTTACAATGACCTGTCTCAGGGGAGAGGGCTTCCCCGGGACCACGCCACAAGGAGAGCCTCCAGCTCTGCCGCGGGCCCTGGGCCATCACAGCCGACCCTCAGAACTGTGTGTTAAGTTGGGTTCTTACCCAGAGCCCAGGAACGACTGGAGGCCAGGTGCCCTCACTCTTTTATCCCACTAGGGGATTGTTTTGTGACTTCTGGCAACATGCTTCCCCATGTCACCTGCCTGATTCGGGGGAGTCACCTACTCAGGCTTGGAAGAGGAGGGTTCACCTCCTCTGGGACAGGAAGTAAAGCCTGGTGGGCACCACAGTTGGAAGGCACTGGTGCCAGTAAAATGGGTAGTGAGTCAGCCAGGCAGGGTGGACGGGAGCATCCCGGGAGCTTGGAGCTGTCAGTGGCTTGCCTACCACTGTACTTTACAACAGGTTGCCTAGCAGGTTAGGATATACAGCCTTAGGTTTTTGATACTGAGTAAAAGCTTTCTGGTTCAGGCAGTAATATATGAGGAAGTTGCAAAATGCCATCAGAGGGTGTTATGAGCAAAATATCTCACTGTAGAGTTTTATTTTCCATGGAAGTATCTATCAGTGGCAACTATAA
Organism: Lagenorhynchus albirostris; assembly: GCF_949774975.1. Classification (NCBI taxonomy): domain Eukaryota; kingdom Metazoa; phylum Chordata; class Mammalia; order Artiodactyla; family Delphinidae; genus Lagenorhynchus; species Lagenorhynchus albirostris. Next base: position 157,003,797 of record NC_083095.1, on the reverse strand, counting down.
ATGATCCAGGACTTGGGCCTGGGCTTGTTTTAGTGCCTAATCCAAATTGTTTTTGAGCTCTTTGCGGCATCTCTCAGGAAGCTGATCTACTGGTGTTTTGTAGACAAGTCACATTGGTGGGGGGACAGGCTGTGATATTTCTTTCTAAGCATTTTGTCCTGGTGACCAACAATGCCTTGAGATCAGTCGTCACTCTTAGATGTGAATGAGGCTGTCCTCTCCTCCCTCAGGACCATGTGGGGAGGTCGAGGCTGAGCGGTCTGAGGGGAGCAGCTTGACCCTCGGACTTTGTGCTTTCATTCCCCTGGGGTCACCGGCCTTGGCCTGGCCTCCAGGTCAGCCAGGGTCCCCCATCATCACCCTCCCGGAGGCTCCATCCTCCTTCTCCCCTTCACCTTCTCTGCCCTGGGCCACCTGTTGCCTTCTTGGAGCCTGCATCACACCCTGTGCTGTGTGGTGGGAGCCCCTGACTGGAGCACAAACTTCTGAGAGCAGGGCCTGCTGCCCGCATCCTGCCCATCTCAGCCCCCTGTGCAGAGCTGAGCCCCAGCGGGAGGTGTACTGAATCGGGGGCGCATAGCAGCAGGACCAAGAAAATGTTTCGGTTCAGGGCACAGGGATTCAGGTCCCACATCTTTTAAAAGTGAAAAAACTCAGACTTCCCTGGTGGCGCAGTGGTTAAGAATCTGCCTGCCAATGCAGGGGACACAGGTTCGAGCCCTGGTCTGGGAAGACCCCACATGCCGTGGAGCAACTAAGCCCGTGCACCACAGCTACTGAGCCTGCGCTCTAGAGCCCGCGAGCCACAACTACCGAGCCCACGTGCCACAACTACTGAAGCCCGCACGCCTAGAGCCCATGCTCCACAACAAGAGAAACCACCGCAGTGAGAAGCCCATGCACCACAACGAAGAGTAGCCCCCGCTCGCCGCAACTAGAGAAAGCCCGAGCGCAGCAAGGAAGACCCAACACAGCCAATAAATAAAAAAATTAATTTTAAAATAAATAGGTAAATAAATAAAAGTGAAAAAACTCTTCCACCTTGAAAAACTCTTACACACACACATACACACATGTGAGGATAATACAGCCACGTGCCAAGCAGTGATGTGCATGCTTTATATGCCACTGCTCCCTCATGACAGGCCACAGTGATGCCCATCATACAGGTGAGGCCAGGGAGGCTAACCGACTGAGTCACACAGCTGGTGAGTGTGGGGCTGGCTTTTGAATCCAGGCAGCCAGCCTCCTGGATTGCTGCTCTTAAATAATATTTATCCTGCCTCTCAAGCTTTTTTCCTTGGTTGTGAAGGCAGATCATGCCGATTGAAAGAAGTTTATAAAACCCTTAAAATAATTTTAAAATTTTAAATGAATAATAGTGTCACCATCAAGGAATTGCTGCTCTTAATAGTTTGCTGTATCCCTTTTTAGGTTTTCTGTACATGCTTTGGTACCATGTTTGCAGAAGCTGCTAAAAATGCCAATATATGGATTATCATAATTAACCGTATCCTCCCTGTAAAACATTTTACTTCCAACTCCTGATCACCATTTGACCGGTTTCTCCCCTCTCTTCACTCTTTTCATACCCTTGCATGTATTTCCTTTTAATTAGGGACAAGGGTCACCAGAGAATCTGTTGGCAACTTCACAAGGTCTTTTTTTTTTTTTTAGTAGAATCATTTCAAACTCTATGAGAGTGGTCCTATTCCCTCCCCTACAGACCCAGACTAGTTCTTGTCTTTCAAATATGATCACTTGAAGTGAAAACATCTCCTTGGAATTTACCATCCAAGACATCTAATAGACACAGATGTTCATGGAAAAGGACAGCTGGAGCACCTACGAGGAGGCCACGTGAAACCAGGAGATGGTTTTTAAAACAAAAAGTAACTGCGTTTCTCCCCTGGTAGGTGAAATGGCTCCAACAACAGGAAGTTAAACACAGGGTGAAGAGACAGGTGCGAAGTGACCCTCAGGCCCTTTATTTCAACGACCCCATTTGGTCCAACATGTGGTACATGGTGAGTAGGGCGTGGGCCTCTCTGTCCCTGGAGCGTTTGCAGTGCTGTGTTTCTGAGATGGGTCAATTTCCCCCAACAAAGCTAAATTCTTATGACAGCTCCAAACAGACACACTTCATCTGAGTGTAAAACTCCTGTTTTAATGCTGTGAGGTGCAAGCTTTCTTGTGAAGTTTTTTTAATTATGTGAAAGTCCAAGGGGAGGGGCTCTTTGAGCAGGGGAGCGATTGGCTGCACGGTGTATGAGTCACTACATGGTGAGTAGTGAACAGAGCCCCTGAAGGGCGGTGGGTGTCCTGGGAAAGTGATGGACAGATTGCCGGGGCAGAAGAAGCAAGTAGACCCTCCACGTGGACCGTTCCCAGAAATGGGTGGTAGAAAGAGGGTTCTGCTCTATCAGGCACGGGAAAGCATTTTCTCCGTATTCCCTTATGAGCATAGGAGCACCTCTGCTGGGTTTGCAGGTCTGTGTCAGGTGTGTCTGTGGTGGGGGGGGGGCTTTGTGTCTTCTGTGCCTGCAGCATTGTGGCGACAAGAACAGTCGCTGCCGATCAGAAATGAATGTCCAGGCGGCGTGGAAGCGGGGCTACACGGGAAAAAACGTGGTGGTCACCATCCTGGATGATGGCATAGAGCGGAATCACCCCGACCTGGCCCCAAACTATGTAAGTCAAGCCTTAAAACTGGCAACTGGCATGCAGAGACATTCAACTGCATGGGTCATTAAACAAGGACACATTTATAAAACGATAAGGTGCCTACCTCTCCCTATATCAGACAGTACAGAAAACTGAGCTGGGTGGGCTGGTGAACCCAGCTTCCCTGCTACCCGGAGCCAGGGGTTCGCAGAGGGATTCGTTCACATGTTAGAGGATTCACATGTACTTCTGGGAACGGGTCCTAAGAAACTCAGAGACGTGTGCATGGAGGTCGCCATCCGATCAACATCAGCGACGTGAGAAATGGCAGGGTTAAGACGTGGGCTTAGGACCCAAACTGCTGGGGCTCCTGTCCTGGCTCTGCGGCTTATTAACCCTGAGACCCCGGGCAATTTACTTGACTTCTCTGTGCTTCGGTGTCACATTCTGTAAAATGGGGTTAGTAACAGGACTACTACTTCCTCGGGTAATTGTGAGGATTAAACGGCTTCATAAATGTAAAGAAGAGAGCCCAGCACGTAGTAAATGTGAGAAAGGTATTTAGTATTCTGAGGCCCCTGGGGTACAGTCTTGTCTTAATTTCTGCTGTACAGCAAATATGCATATATATATTTTTTTCATGTTCTTTTCCATTATGGTTTATCACAGGATATTGACTATAGTTCCCTGTGCTATACAGTAGGACCTTGTTGCTTATCCATCCTATATATACTAGTTTGCAAAAGACAGTTTTGAAGTCAACCATCTGGAGAGTTTTTATAATGTGTTTTAAAAGGATGTTAGGATATTACACGAATACTATGATTATAAGTATATACACAAAAACATGCATATTAAAAATATAAGATGAAGGACATTCTGACACTTGCTACCACGTGGATGAACCTTTATCTGATGCACGCGACCACACAGATCAGCCATATCGATGAAGACATTATCTAGGTCACAAAAGGACAAACACTGTATGCTTTCACTTACATGAGGTCCCTAGAGGAGTCGAATTCATAGAGACAGAAAGTAGATGCTGGGTGCCAGGGGCTGGGGAGGGGGATGGGGAGTTCGTGTTTCATGGGGACAGAGTTGTAAGTTTTGCAAGATGAAAAGCGTTCTGTGGATGGATGGTGGTGACGGCTGCCCAGCAGTGTGAATGTACTTAAAGCCATTGAACTGTGCACTTAAACATGGTTAGGGTGGTAAATTTTGTTATGTGTATTTCCCACCATAATATATATACATACATATATATATGTATACAAAATTTTATATATATATATATATAAAGTTATAGTAAGGGAGTACCAAGCGTGCATTTTTCTCTGTTTCCAATTGAGGCATAAAAACAATTTAAAGCAGGGCTGTGATATGCCCGGCCATTTCTCTTCGGTCACGAGGGTTTCATTTCTTAGGATTCCTATGCGAGCTATGACGTCAATGGAAACGATTACGACCCGTCTCCGCGATATGATGCCAGCAATGAGAACAAGTATGTCACTTGGTCACTTGGCCGGCCCCTCCTTGCTTCCCTTTCCGTCTCCCTGCAGTCACTGTTGAGCTAGCCCACAGTCGGGATCCCGGAACTGTGACGGGTCAGAGGCACCTCTCCGGCTGCCTGGCTGGGTCTGGGGCTGAGCCAGGAGCCAGCCCTGCACAGCCCTTCAGGCACAAGGCAGCCTCGGTGGATTCGGCCCCTTCCTAAGGGGCGTCACCCCTGATGGTCAGCTAGCAATGGATGTTGGACCAGCATCGTTCCTGTTCGAAACACTGTTGGATTTGAAAAGAGTAACCCTTAAATCTTGTGGTCTCCACAGCCGGCTGTGTTCAGACCACAGTGCATGGGTCAATATCCGGGCCTTTTTGAGTCTGTCTGTGACCTCACGAGGGAGGTGGCAGAAGAGTGAATGATGCTGGGTAAATCGGGGCCCAGATCCTGGGCCTGGCTGTGTGCCTCTGTGCAGGCTGGGTGATGTCTCGTGGCCTGAGGCTCCCCATGCCCCAGGGCTGTGGGTGGGAGTCGGGTGATGGGTGAGGGACACACACGGAGGGTGTTCAGTCAGTGACGCTTGTGATCGTCACTTTGCAAATGAAGGCGGGAGGTCTGGAGAGATCAGGTGACTCGGCTCCGTGGGTGGCAGCCCTGGGGGTGATGTCCACTTTCCCCAGCCCAGCCCTAGAGCTCGTTTGCTGTGTCCTGCCTGTCGTTTCTCAGTCAGCATGCCCCATTTCCCATGCCCCATGCCCCAAGCTCTTCCCATTCTTCCAAAAATATTTAGAGAAGAACAGAAGCCGTTTCTTTCTTCTCCACTGTTTCTTTGGTTTTGTTTTGTTTTTAATTGTATTTTATTTGTTTTAGTTGTGCCGGGTCTTAGCTGCAGCTCACCAGTTCCTTTAGTTGCGGCATGTGTGCTCCTTAGTTGTGGCTGGCGGGCTCCTCAGTTGTGGCATGTGAACTCTTAGTTGTGGCATGCGTGTGGGATCTTAGTTCCCTGATCAGGGAGTGAACCCATGTCCCCTGCATTGGAAGGTGGATTCTTAACCACTGCGCCACCAGGGAAGTCCCTTTCTTCTCCACTGTTGACACGACGCTTGCCAAGGTGTGTCTTCGTCCATAATATTTTAGGTTGTGGTTGATTTGATTCTGGGGTTCAAATCCTGGTGCCCACAGTGTGCTGTGCAGGGAGGCTCGGCCGGCAGACGCAGTCAGCACGACGGACCACGGCGCTCCAGGGAGCCTGCAAAGGCCCCAGCCTCACGTCCCCAGGTGCCCTTCCCACTCAGCCGCCAGCACGCCAGTGGTGCAGGGCGCCTGGTCTCCCAGCCCCGAGTGCAGGGAGCCAGGAGGGATAATCCAGACACTGCACAGTGATCCATGAAGGGCAGGATTGAATGCTGAGTGGGACGGTGGGCTGCGTGACTTGGGAGCAGCCCTGGCTGTGGGCGCACGAGGTCCAGAGGACAGAGGGCTGCCTCCCCAGGGCTAATGCATGAGCCCTGGACTAGTTTCAAAGGTGGTTTTAAAGTTGACTCAGTGATTCTGATCCCCTGTGGACTCTTCTCAAAGATGTGCTCCTTAAACTCGCCGGTATTTTTTGGCTTCTGCTGGAGGAACTGACCTGGTGCAGCATGTTGCAGAACGGGGTCATTACCCGAGGGGAGCGATCTGTTTTTCAGGTGGCCTCTTCCTAGTCTGTCCACCGCCGCTGAGTGTTCCATTTCGAGCTTTCTTCCTCGGCTCCTGCTGCAATGGCCGTGGGAAGGGTGGGGGGGCTGCCCGAGGTGAGCATGGGGTGGGAGGAGGGGGACACAAGAGGACACAGGATCTAGGTTCTCGTGTGTTCTTACTTCAGCTTGGCAGCCAGGCAGGCGTCTACGCTGTGTTGTCAGTCGCGGGGACGCAGAGCTTGGGAGGAGGGATGCTGGGGCCCCTGGCGCCGGAGCAGGAGACTCAGCCTGATGCGGGAGCATCGTGTCTGCAGGGCGGCGGGAAGGCCTTGCCAGCCTACGGGGTGCGGGGCGGGGGTGGGGAACGGGACGGTCCAGGCCCGTGCAAAAGCCCACTTGATGCCCCTCCCGGAGCAGCCATCAGAGGGCGGGAGGCGATGGGAAGGGATGTGGGGAGAAGGCTTCAGCATCCTCCCCGGGCTTAGGGATAATGACTCTTCTTGCAGGAGAGCTGAGCAGGGCACTGAACCCACTGCAAGGTGCTGGCGGAGTCCTAACTTTGTTTTTTCCTTTGCCTCAGACACGGTACTCGCTGTGCGGGAGAGGTCGCCGCTTCAGCCAACAACTCTTACTGCATCGTGGGCATCGCGTACAATGCAAAAATCGGAGGTAAGGCCCAGGAGTGTGCTGCCCGGGGGCTCGGGCCTGGGGCAGGGGTACTGGACGTGTCCCTCCTGCGAGTCTCAGCAGTGGCACTTCCATTGGCCTCGGTGGCCGAGTCGGACCCTGGGCCTGACCTCACGCTGCCAGGGGCCTGGAGGCAGAGGTGTTGCTCACTGGTTTGCCTGAAAAGCCTCCGCGGGTCCTGTGGGTCCGGCTGCTGACTCACCGCTGTCAAGCAGACCAGTCCTAATAGGCCGCGTGGGTCCCCTCCTGCTGCCCATCCTGCCCTCCCTGACTCTCCCAGCAGGGTTTACGGTTTTCACTTGGGACGAAGGCCTTTCCTTGGCCCCAACTCCCGCTCGAGCATCCTGGCCCACTGCTCCTGCCCTGTCCCTCGGCTTTAGCCAGAGGACATTTGTCATAGTGTCCCCCGGAGATGCCCAGTCTCCCCTGTTTATGACGAGCTGGTAACATTTGCCTCACCCCAAAAACCTCTCCCCGCTGCTCTGTTCTGCTCAATCCACCCATGACTTACGGCCTCTCACGCCCTCTCTGCTCCACGGAGTGCTCCCCAAATCCAGGTGTCCCCCCTCGTCTTGTTTACTGAGGGAGGTCAGCCTTCCAGGTCCCTTTAAGGAGCACGCCTGACCCTGGGTGTCTCTGGCTCTGTTGTTTGGTTTCTCCATTTGTGAGTCAAGCTTCTTTTGTTAGGATGGGGCTTTAGAGCAAAGAGTCACACATCTTCCATGCCCCCCGCCCCTGCCCCTGCCCCCGCCCCCTGAGCCTGGCAGATTGACAACTCAGACTGGCAGACAGTAAGTCAGTAAGTCCTCTGCAGTGCCTGGTAGGTGCGCATCACTGAGCTGGCACTGAGCAGGTGTGACTGGGGCAATGAATTGTCCTCGACCGTCCACTTGGCCTTGGGGCACTGGCTTTCGGTTTGGAGGTACTCACACGCACGCTGATGGCCATGCTGGGATGCCTTCCTGGGCTGTGGTCTTCTCTGCTGCTTTGCCTTTGTGGAGGTGGTTTAGCTCCCTCAGCTCTACTACAAGCAGCACAAGGTGGAGAACTCTGGGGAATTTCTTGAGTTTTGAAAATAGGGTCCCCAGCTTTCACTTATTTAGGACCCTCTGCCTGCTGTTTCCCTTGGAAACCTTTGAAGTGGCTGGGATTTAACCAGCCATCATTAACCACCAAGGGCGTGTCCTGCAGAACAGATCAGGAGACTGTCACCTGGCCTCACTCCTTCGTGGATAGTTCTTTTACGTTGAGATGTGTAAGTTCTCCTTGGAGCTCTTGATGAGTGAAGAGCCACGAGACGTCTCCCTGGCTGACCTGGGTACCAGTTCCATTCCCACCACCCACTGGCTCTGTGTCCTTGGACAACGGGTATAAACTGTCTGTGACACGGGGTTGGGTTTGCAATGGAGACATAGTGTGGGCTTGAGGTTGGCATTGACCCAGGGAACCCGTAACAGCCACGTCTCCAAGGCTGCTGCATACAGCTGTAGCCTCGCAATACAGGCAGCCGCACCTCTTCCTGCCCCTCCCTCCAAGCCCACCTCTGGACAGGGCAGTCTTCAGGCACCTCTAACATAGCTTCTCTCTCCACATGTTGACACAGAGCAGGGAATTTCTCTGAGATGCCCCTGGTGTGACCCTGAGCTCTACTTTTTTATACCTTTTTTATTTTTAAAGTTGTTGTTCAAGAGATTAAAATGGATATCCTAATTTATTCCAATCTATGTGGAATTAATATTATACCACTTCATGTATAGTATATAAACTTAAAACATTATTTGAGTTCACACTCACTGTTGTTCTTTATGCCGTTGTTTTTGTGTTTTACTTCATATATTATAAACCCAATGTTTATTCTTATTTAAACAGTTGGCTTTAAAATACTTATGGAAAGAAATATACTTACCTACATGTTTATCAGTCCCAGTGCTCGTCCTTATTTTCTGGCTTCATATTTCTTCTGACTGGCTTCAATTTTTCTTCAGCCTGAGAATTTCTTTTAGTATTTTAGTATTTCTTTACATGTAGGTATGCTGGCAAGAAGTCATCTCAGCTTTTAGGTGAAATTTATCTAAATTTCATCTTCATTTTTGAAAACAATTTTACTGAACATAGAATTCTAGGCTGACATGTTTTTCTTTCAGCCCTTTAAAGATGCTATTCCATTGTCTCTGGCATCCATTGTTTCTGATGATGAGTCAGTTGTCATACTTACCTTATTGTTGTTCCCCTTTATGTAACGTGATTTGTTCCTCTGGCAACTTTTTTTTTTTTTTCTATCTGTGCTTTGTGACTATAATGTCCCTTGGTGTAATTTCTTTCATATTGATCCAGCTTGGGGTTAGCTGTGCTTCCTCCTGGGTTATTATTCTTATTACTTCTTTTCTAAATCAAATTTGGAAAAATTTCTGTCAGTACCTTTTGCAATCCTGTTTCCTCTCTTTTCTCTTTGGGCACCAATTATACTTGTTAGATTGCTTGATATACCTCACAGGTTGAGGCTGTGTACATTTTTTAAAATCTTTTTTTATTTGTGTGCTTCAAATTTGATAATTTCTTTTGCACTGTCTTCAGGTTCACTAATCCTTTCTTTTGTTGTGTTCAATCTGTTGTTGATCCCAAATGAATTTTTTTTTCTTTTCTACTCAGATATTGTGCTTTTCTGTTCTGTGATGTCCATTTGGCTTTTTTTTTTTAATATTTCCAAATCTTTTCTTACATTTCACTTCTCTTCACCCATTATACCTATATATTACTTCGGACTCTTTAACATACTTATGAGTTCTTTTACAGTCTTTTATACTAATTCCAATACCTAAGTCATTTGTGGGTACGTTTCTTTTTTTTCTTTTTCCTGTGGAATGCCTTCTTCACTGTTTTCTTTTTTCATATCTTTGTTGGACTATAATTGCTTTACAGTGTTGTGTTAGTTTCTGCTGTATAACAGAGTGAATCAGCTACATGCATATGTATATCCCTATATCCCCTTCCTCTTTTGTCTCCCTCCCACCCTCCTTATCCCACCCCTCTAGGTGGTCACAAAGCACCAAGCTGATCTCCCTGTGCAGGGCAGCTGCTTCCCACTAGCTATCTATTGTATATTTGGTAGTGTATATATGTCAGTGCTACTCTCTCACTTCGTCCCAACTTACCTTTCCCCATCCCCGCGTCCTAAAGTCGATTTTTACGTCTGTGTCTTTATTCCTCTCCTGCCCCTAGGTTCATCAGAACCATTTTTTTTTTAAGATTCCATATATATCTGTTAGCGTATGGTATTTGTTTTTCTCTTTCTGACTTACTTCATTCTGTATGACAGACTCTAGGTCCATCCACCTCACTACAAATAACTTAATTTCATTTGTTTTTATGGCTGAGTAATATTCCATTGTATATACGTGCAACATCTTTATCCATTCATCTGTCGATGGACACTTAGGTTGCTTCCATGTCCTGACTGTTGTAAATAGTGCTGCAGTGACCATTGTGGTACATGACTCTTTCTGAATTATGGTTTTCTCAAGGTATATGCCCAGTAGTGGGATTGCTGTATTGTATGGTAGTTCTATTTTTAGTTTTTAAGGAACCTCCATACTGTTCTCCATAGTGGCTTTATCAGTTTACATTCCCACCAACAGTGCAAGAGGTTCCCTTTTCTCCGCACTCTGACCAACATTTATTGTTTGTAGATTTTTTGATGATGGCCTTTCTGACCGGTATGAGGTGATACCTCATTGTAGTTTTGATTTGCATTTCTCTAATGATTAGTGATGTTGAGCATCTTTTCATGTGTTTGTTGGCAGTCTGTATATCTTCTTTGGAGAAATGTCTGTTTAGGCCTTCTGCCCATTTTTGGATTGGGTTGTTTGTTTTTTTGATATTAGGCTGCATGAGCTGCTTGTATATTTTGGAGATTAATCTTTTGTCAGTTGCTTCATTTGCAAATATTTTCTCCCATTCTGAGGGTTGTCTTTTCGTCTTGTTTATGTTTTCCTTTGCTGTGCAAAAGCTTCTAAGTTTCACTAGGTCCCATTTGTTTATTTTTGTTTTTATTTCATTTCTGTAGGAGGTGGGTCAAAAAGGATCTTGCTGTGATTTATGTCATAGAGTGTTCTGCCTATATTTTCCTCTAAGAGTTTTATACTGTCTGGCCTTAATTTAGGTATCTAATCCATTTTGAGTTTATTTTTGTGTATGGTGTTAGGAAGTGTTCTAATTTCATTCTTTTACATGTAGCTGTCCAGTTTTCCCAGAACCACTTATTGAAGAGGGTGTCTTTTCTCCATTGTATACTCTTGCCTCCTTTATCAAAGATAAGGCGACCATATGTGCATGGGATTATCTCTGGGCTTTCTATCCTGTTCCATTGATCTATATTTCTTCTTTTGTGCCAGTACCATACTGTCTTGTTTATTGTAGCTTTGTAGTATAGTCTGAAGTCAGGGAGCCTGATTCCTCCAGCTCCGTTTTTCTTTCTCAGGATTGTTTTGGCTATTCGGGGTCTTTTGTGTTTCCATACAAATCGTGAAATTTTCTGTTCTAGTTCTGTGAAAAATGCCATTGTTAGTTTGGTAGGGATTGCACTGAATCTGTAGATTGCTGTGGGTAGTATAGTCATTTTCACAATGTTGATTCTTCCAATCTAAGAACATGATATATCTCTCCATCTGTCTGTGTCATCTTTAATTTCTTTCATCCGTGTCTTATAGTTTTCTGCATACAGGTCTTTTGTCTCCTTAGGTAGGTTTATTCCTAGGTATTTTATTCTTTTTGTTGCAGTGGTAAATGGGAGTGTGTCCTTACTTCTTTTTCAGATTTTTCATCATTAGTGTATAGGAATGCAAGAGATTTCTGTGCATTAATTTTGTATCCTGCTACTTTACCAGATTCATTGATCAGCTCTAGTAGTTTTCTGGTAGCATCTTTAGGATTCTCTATGTATACTATCATGTCATCTGCAACAGGGACAGTTTTACTTCTTCTTTTCTGATTTGGATTCCTTTTATTTCTATTTATTCTCTGATTACTGTGGCTAAAACTTCCAAAACTATGTTGAATAACAGTGGTGGGTGGACACCCTTGTCTTGTTCCTGATCTTAGAGGAAATGGTTTCAGTTTTTCACCATTGAGAATGAAGTTGACTGTGGGTTTGTTATATATGGCCTTTATTATGTTGAGGTAGGTTCCCTCTCTGCCTACTTTCTGGAGAGTTTTTATCATAAATGGGTGTTGAATTTTGTCAAAAGCTTTTTCTGCATCTATTGAGATGATCATATGGTTTTTCTCCTTCAATTTGTTAATGTGGTGTATCAGATTGATTGATTTGCGTATATTGAATAATCCTTTCATTCCTGAGATAAACCCCACTTGATCATGGTGTATGATCCTTTTAATGTGCTGTTGGATTCTGTTTGCTAGTATTTTGTTGAGGATTTTTGCATCTATGTTCATCAGTGATACTGGCCTGTAGTTTTCTTTCTATGTGGCATCCTTGTCTGGTTTTGGTATCAGGGTGAGGGTGGCCTCATAGAGTGAGTTTGGGCGTGTTCCTCCCTCTGCTATATTTTGGAAGAGTTTGAGAAGGATAGGTGTTTGCTCTTCTCTAAATGTTTGATAGAATTTGCCTGTGAAGCTATTTGGTCCTGGGCTTTGGTTTGTTGTAAGATTTTTAATCACAGTTTCAATTTCAGTGCTTGTGATTGGTCTGTTTATATTCTCTATTTCTTCCTGGTTCACTCTGGAAGGCTGTGCTTTTTTAAGAATTTGTCCATTTCTTCCAGGTTGTCCATAATATTGGCATATAGTTGCTTCTAGTAATCCCTCATGATCCTTTGTACTTCTGCAGTGTCAGTTGTTACTTCTCCTTTTTCATTTCTAATTCTGCTGATTTGAGTCTTCTCCCTTTTTTTCTTGATGAGGCTGGCTAATGGTTTATCAATTTTGTTTATCTTCTCAAAGAACCAGCTTTTAGTTTTATTGATGTTTGCTATTGTTTCCTCCATTTCTTTTTCATTTATTTCTGATCTAATCTTTATGATTTCTTTCCTTCTGCTAACTGTGGGGGTCTTTTTGTCCCTCTTTCTCTAATTGCTTTAGGTGTAAGGTTAGGTTGTTTATTTGAGATGTTTCTTGTTTCTTGAGGTAGGATTGTATTGCTACAAACTTCCCTCTTAGAACTGCTTTTGCTGCATCCCATAGGTTTTGGGTCGTTGTGTTTTTATTGTCATTTATTTCTAGGTATTTTTTGATTTCCTCTTTGATTTCTTCAGTGATCTCTTAGTTATTTAGTAGTGTATTGTTTAGCTTCCATGTGTTTGTATTTTTTACAGATTTTTTCCTGTAATTGGTATCTAGTCTCATAGCACTGTGGTTGGAAAAGATACTTGATACGATTTCAGTTTTCTTAAATTTACCAAGGCTTGATTTGTGACCCAAAATATGATCTATCCTGGAGAATGTTCCATGAGCACTTGAGAAGAAAATGCATTCTGTTGTTTTTGGATGGAATGTCCTATAAATATCATTTAAGTCCATCTTGTTTAATGTATCATTTAAGCTTGTGTTTCTTATTTATTTTCATTTTGATTCATCTGTCCATGGGTGAAAGTGGGGTGTTAAAGTCCCCTACTATGATTGTGTTACTGTTGGTTTCCCCTTTTATGGCTGTTAGCATTTGCCTTATGTATTGAGGTGCTCCTATGTTGGGTGCATAAATATTTACAATTGTTATATCTTCTTCTTGGATTGATCCCTTGATCATTTTGTAGTGTCCTTCTGTGTCTCTTGTAATAGTCTTTATTTTAAAGTCTATCTTGTCTAATATGAGAATTGCTACTCCAGCTTTCTTTTGATTTCCATTTGCATGGAATATCTTTTTCCATCCCCTCACTTTCAGTCTGTATGTGTTCCTAGATCTGAAGTGGGTCTGTTGTAGACAACATATGTATGGGTCTTGTTTTTGTATTTATTCAGCAGTGTATGTCATTTGGTTGGAGCATTTAATAATTACCTTACGTTTAAGGTAATTATTGATATGTGTGTTCCTATTACCATTTTCTTAATTGTTTTGGGTTTGTTTTTGTAGGTCTTTTCCTTCTCTTGTGTTTCCTGCCTAGAGAAGTTCCTTTAGCATTTGTTGTAAAGCTGGTTTGGTGGTGCTGAATTCTCTTAACTTTTGCGTATCTGTAAAGGTTTCAATTTCTCCATCGAATGTGAATCAGATCCTTGCTGGGTAGAGTAATCTTGGTTGTTGGTTTTTCCCTTCCATCACTTTAAACGTGTCCTGCCACTCCCTTGTGGCTTGCAGAGTTTGTGCTGAAAGATCAGCTGTTAACATTATGGAGATTCCCTTGTATGTTATTTGTTGTTTTTCCCTTGCTGCTTTTAATATGTTTTCTTTGAATTTAATTTTTGATAGTTTGATTAATATGTGTCTTGGCGTGTTTGTCTTTGGGTTTACCCTGTATGGTACTCTCTGTGCTTTCTGGACTTGACTGACTATTTCCCATGTTAGGGAAGTTTTCAGCTATAATCTCTTCAAATATTTTCTCAGCCCCTTTCTTTTTCTCTTCTTCTTCTGGTACCTCTATAATTCGAATGTTGGTGCGTTTATCGTTGTCCCAGAAGTCTCTGAGACTGTCCTCAATTCTTTTCATTCTTTTTTCTTTATTCTGCTCCCTGGCAGTTATTTTCAGCATTTTATCTTCCAGCTCACTTATCCGTTCTTCTGCCTCAGTTATTCTGTTACTGTTTCCTTCTAGAGTATTTTTAATTTCAGTAATTGTGTTGTTCATCATTGTTTGTTTGCTCTTTAGTTCTTCCTGATCCTTGTTAAGTGTTTCTTGTATTTTCTCCATTCTGTTTCTGAGATTTTGGATCACCTTTACTATCATTACTCTGAATTCTTTTTCAGGTAGGTTGCCTATTTCATCTTCACTTATTTGGTCTTGTAGGTTTTTACCTTGCTCCTTCATCTGTAACCTTTTTTTGTCGCTTCATTTTTTTTTTTTTTTTTTTATGGGTGGTGCTGTATTCCTGTCTTACTGGTTGTTTGGCCTGAGATGTCCAGCACTGGAGTTTGCAGGTAGTTAGATAGAGCTGGGTCTTGGTGCTGAGATGAGGACCTTCGGGAGGCTGTGCTCCAATTGATATTCCCTGGGGTCTGAGGTTCTCTGTTAGTCCAGTGGTTTGGACTCAGAGCTCCCACCACAGGCATTTGGGCCCAACTTCCGGCCTGGGAACCAAGATCTGGCAAGCTTCATGGCATGTTAAAAAAAAAAAAGAAAGAAAAAAAAAGGAAGAAAGAAAGGAGCAGTACAATATCAACAATAAAAAACAGTGGCGCAGTGGTTGAGAGTCCACCTGCTGATGTAGGGGACACGGGTTCGTGCCCTGGTCCGGGAAGATCCCACATGCCGCGGAGCGGCTAGGCCCATTAGCCACGGCCACTGAGCCTGCGTGTCCGGAGCCTGTGCTCCGCAACAGGAGAGGCCACAATAGTGAGAGGCCCGCGTACCGCAAAAAAAAATAAAAATAAAAATAAAATAAAATAAAATTAGGATAAAAAATATATTAGGAAAAATAAAACTATAATTGAAACAGCTGCAACAAAGTGAAATAAAACCACAGCAGAAAAAAGAAAAAATAAGGGTGGGTGGGGCAAAAAGCCAAAAGGAGAGATCACTAACAAAGTATAAAGAGTAAAATAAAATTAGAAGAATAAAAGATTTATTAGGAAAAATAAAAATATAAAAGAATCAACAACAGTGAATCAACAAGGTAAAACAGAATCCCAGTGTAAAAGAGGAAAAAAGAAAAAAAAAAAGCCTTGGCTATGGGGGTGTTTAGGTGGTGGGGGGGGTGGAACTTAGGCAGGGGTGGGGTTTAGGGTGGGGCAGGACCTAGGCGGGTGGGAGGGGTGATGATTGAGCGTGGGGCGGGGCCTCTGCTTAGGACCTGAGTGAAAGGGGAGAGGCAGCAAGTCGAAAGGAGGGCCTCTGGAGTGTGGGGTTCCAGAGTTTGGAGGTAGGGCCCTGAGTGAGGGTTTGTGGGTGGAGTTTAGGCCCAGCACGTTGGAGGGGGTCTCAGAGGGCGTCTCCGAGTGTAGAGGTAGGGGCCTGGGTGAGGGTGTGGGGCGGGGCTTGGGCTCTGCATGGCAGGAGGGAGGCTCTGAGCGCAGAGGATTAGGCCCGGGAGCCCAGCAGGCTTCCCGGTGCCTAAGTGGACAGGAAAAGCATTGGCCGCGTTCCCTTCCGTTCCTTCACGCCCCTCCCTCACCGTCTCCCCCAGGGTCTGCCCCCTCGCCGCGGGACCCCTAACCATGGGTGGGTCCCGCTGGGTGTAGGAACTCTTCCCCTCCCCCAGCCACTGCTCAGGGTTGCCGGTCCCGGAGGTCTGGCCTTTACTTTTGCTCCCCCTTCCCTCCCTCCCACTCCCTCAGGACCCACGTGGCTGGAGGGGGCCTAGGTGGGCAGAGGATCAGGCCCAGGATTTCAGCAGGCTCCCGGGAGCCCAAGTGGGCAGGGGAAACCTGGCCACGCTCTCTTTTGTTCCTCTGCCCTCCCCGTGGTTCCCTAATTTCCCCCTTCGGGCGTGGGATCTCTTCCCCTCCCCCAGCCACCCCTCAGGGGCACCAGTCCCGTCCTGCCTCCACTTCACCTCCCCCTTCACTCCCCTCACGTCCCATGTCCTACCCGGTCGCTGGGGGTTCCTCCCGTCCCCTTAGGTGTCCGTGGTCCCCCATGGGTGCCTGGTAGGTGCCCTAGTTGTGCGGAGCCACTAATTCCTCATCCTTCTAGTACGCCATCTTGACTCCGCCCCATTTCTTTTTTTAAAAATTGAAGTATAGTTGTTTTTCAGGTGTACAGCAAAGTGATTCATATGTGTGTGTATTTATACACACAGATATACATATACATCTTTTTCAGCTTATTTTCCATTATAGGTTATTACAAAATATTGAATATAGTTCCCTGTGCTATACAGTAGGTCTTTGTTGTTTATCTATTTTATATATAGTGTGTATCTGTTAATCCCAAATTTCCAATTTTAAGTCAAAGACAAATATGATATCACTTATATGTGGAATTTTTAAAAATATGATAAAAATGAACTTATTATCAAAACAGAAATATACTCACAGACATAGAAAACAAACTTATGGATACCAAAGGTGCAGGGAGGGATAAATAGGGAATGTGGGTATGTTTTCAATCATTGATATTTCTTTTTACAACGTGCACATTTGCGCATGTCAAGTAATTTTTTATTGTACACCGGACATTGTTATGCTACATTGTGGGGACTCTTGATCCTATTATCCTTGAATACTGTTGAGTTTTGTTCTTGCAGTCAGTTCAGTTTGAACTTATGGAGGCTTGATTTTTCCTTTTTTTTTAGGATTGATCTCTTTCTGATTTGTCCTTAGCCTTAGAGAAAATCCTTTAGCCCAAGCACATAATCTTTACTCTTAGGTAGAGTGACCCTTTTGGTATTTCAGCGGAAAGACTGAAGTGTTTAGCCAACACCTCTAACTTGGCAAGACTCAAACTCCAAATTGACTGCCCTGCAATGGGCAGCAGCTGGAACATCTGCTCACTCACTCATTCAGCCTCCAGCTCTTCCTTTCCTCCTGGACTTCTTAGAGAGTTG
The DNA here is from genome assembly GCF_949774975.1 of Lagenorhynchus albirostris. Lineage (NCBI taxonomy): Eukaryota > Metazoa > Chordata > Mammalia > Artiodactyla > Delphinidae > Lagenorhynchus > Lagenorhynchus albirostris. The sequence continues at coordinate 156,986,619 of NC_083095.1, read as the reverse complement.
CCTAAACGTGTTTAGTCCAGCGGTTAGCTGAGTGTTTGAGGGAAGTTTCAGTATGTCCTCTTCCGTAGCTCTCTCCTTTCTAGGATTTCTCTCGATTTCCACCTGCTCTAACAATCCCAGACTCCATTCCACGACTCCCCAGGAGAATAAGATTGCATTTTTCTGATGGAGTTCTAGCTTCTCTGCATCAAGAGAAATGGGGAGTTCCCTCAGAGGAAAAGTATAAACTCACATCATACCCAGTATTGTTGCTCTTTTAAGAACTGAATTGCCTGCCCCTGCCTTCTTATGGTAGCTTTCCAATGCCCTTAAAAAGGTGGTGTTTTCTTAAATAAGTATTTAGTCCAGGGTTTATAGTTATTACTTTTAGAAGAGTTAGTGTGATAGAAGCTACTCTGCCATTATTGACACTAAAACATGGTTTCTATTTCTTTACCAGTTAGATGGTGTATTAGTTATCTATTGCTGCATGACAGTTAAACAAACATTTGTTATCTAGCACAGATGGTGGCTTAAATGAGTGATTCTGGCTGAGGGTCACTCATGAGTTTGGCTGTGACTGTAGTCTGAAGGCTTGGCTGGGACTGGAGTATCCACTTCCAAGATGGGTCACTTCTTTGTTATTGGCTAAAGTCCTCAGTTCCTTGTTGGCTGTTGGCAGGAGGCCTTGTTTCCTCAACATGTGTATCTCTTCATGGAGTTCTTAGAGTGTCCCCATGGCATGTAGCCAGCTTCCCTTATTGCAGGTGATTCAAAGAGAGAACCAGGAGGAAGCAGCAATGTTTTTCTTATGACTTAGTCTTAGAAGTAACATACTGTCACTTAGGTCATACTCTATTCTTTAGAAATGAATTCTACATACTCTCAAGTGGAGAGAAATTAGGCTGCACCTTTTGAACGGAAAAGTGTCAAAGACTTGTGGTTATGGTTTAAAATCACCACAGATGGGCTCCTAAAAGTTTGACTATATATTTATACAAATGGAGTAATTTTTTCTACCAGATTTCTTTGTAGAATTGCATGTTTCTTACATGTTTTATCACATAAAAATAAATCGAATGAAAGTAGTAGAACTGTCCAAATTATGTATTTAAAATAATATGCTTGCTAGAATATTACTAATAAGTCCAGATAACTCCAAAATATATATAATGCTGTATCAAAGTGCAGAAGAGCACAAGGAGGGTAAAATACCATCTGGATCCTGGTGAAAGCAGGAATAACCAGTACTTACTGAGCTCTTGCTAGATCACAAGCGCTGATCTAAGGTCTCTGTATGTATTGTCTTATGTAATCTTTACAAAACACTATGTCATTGATGCTACTTTTATCCCCATTTCACAGGTAAGGGCCAGAAAGGTTATGTAACTTTTGCCAAAGATCAAACCAAGCTGACTTCAGGCCCCAGCTCTTAGTTTCTACTCTTCAAACAAAAATCTTTAAACCGTATATACGAAGTGTGGATGGATGGGTGGATGGATAGATGGATGGACAATATTATTTCTTTAACATTTGATCATACTATACAGATGGTTCCTGATATATGATGGTTTGACTTATGATTTTTCAACTTTACTATGGTGTGAAAGTGATACACATTCAGTAGAAACCCTACTTCGCATTTTGAATTTTGCTGCTTTCTTGAGCTAGCGATATGCAGTACAATACTCTCTCATGATGCCCGGCAGTGGCAGCCACAGCTCCTGGTCAGCCACACAGTCACAAGGGCAAACAACTGGTAAACCGTTCTGTTTTCACTTTCAGTATAGGATTCAATAAATTACATGAGATATTCAACATTTTATTGTAAAATAGGCTTTGTTTTAGATGATTTTGCCCAACTGTAGGCTAATGTAAGTGTTCTGAGCATGTTTAAGGTAGGCTGGGCTAATATTTTCAACTTACGATTCATTTACCAGGATGTAACCCTATCATAAGTCGAGGAAGGTCTGTACTTGTTTTCAGTAAGATATACTAAGTTTAATTTTATGCAAACTTAACACAAGAGAAAGTAAGTCAACCTGAATATTGCCGAACTTCAGATTTAATTCTGTGTTTAATTTTATTTGTTTACTGTTTAACTTTATGCTTAATTTATTTGGTTTATGTGAATTTAACAGAAGAAAAAGAAACAAGTTTAAAGGGAAGGAATTGCTGAACTTCACATAAATACTTCCTTATAATGAGATATTTTCTCAAGTATCCCTCTTTTATTGAAAAAAACAAAGCCCCAAGATTGTGACAGTCTTTAAGAGGCCAGGGTTACATTTTTTTGTTGTTGTTACATATTTCCCATATTGAGTAATTAGCATTTACTTCAGTTTGTTCTCACTTCTTCACCCCACACCTCAATATTAGTTTTTTTTTAAATTTTCTTTTATTATTTTTGGCTGTGTCGGATCTTAGTTGCGGCATGCGGTCTCTTCATTGTGGTGATCAGCCTTCTCTCTGGTTCCAGCACTCGGGCTTCTCTCTAGTTGTGTTGTGTAAATTTTCTCCTCTCTAGTTGTAGTGTGCAGGCTCTAGAGCGTGTGGGCTCTGTAGTTTGCGGCACGTGGGCTCTGTAGTTTGCGGCACGTGGGCTCTCATGTTGAGGCGTGGGAGCTCAGTAGTTGTGGCTCGCGGGCTTAGTTTCCCCACGGCATATGGGATCTTAGTTCCCTGACCAGGGATCAAACTCACATCCCCTGCATTTTTTTTTCTTGCTTCTTTTTTTTTTTTAATTGGGGTATAGTTTTACAATGTTGTGTTAGTTACTACTGTACGGCGAAGTGGAGTTCCCTGTGCTATACGGCAGGTTCTCATTAGTTACCTATTTTATACATATTAGTTTATATATGCCAATCCCAATCGCCTGCATTGGAAGGCGGATTCTTTACCACTGGACCACCAGGGAAATCCCTAGGGTTTTTGTTTATTTTCTTTGATGTTGTTTTTGCATTGTCGGGGTTCAGTATTAACCGTCTGTCACTATGATTCTCACAGTTTTTTAGTCTTGGTCACCACCGTCATTTTCAGCACAGTTTTTCCATTCCTGAGTAATTTATTTTGATTCATTTCTTAATTCCCTGGACTTTGCCACCCAGTAACGTTTTCAAGAAGGGCCAACAGGTGTTGTTTTCTTTCATCTTTGAGAAGTTCTCAAGGTTGCCTTTATACCTGAATTATATCTTTTATATATTACAGCCTTACAGACCTTGGTAAACATCACCTGTTTGTCTTCTGGATTCATTGTTGCTTGGAAGAGTTTGAAGCCAGCCCAGCTTCTTCCCCCTGTAGGTGATGACTTTTTGGCTTGGATAGGATTCTTCCTTTATCCTTGAAGTCCAGTAGCTTTGCTGGGCCACCTCTGGCTGAGGATTATTCTATAGCAGCTGTTCTTGGGATTCAGTATCCTTAAAAAGATCTGGGTATTTTAAAATTTTAGGCAAATTTTCTTGTCATGATTTTTGAATATTTTTAGCTATATATGTTCAGTTCTATGCTCCCTGTGTACCACTTATACATATATTGGATCTCTATTTCCTGAATTCTATATCTCTTTCTAAACATATTTAACTTATTTCTTTTCTATTTTATTTTTCCTCAGGCTTGTCCTCTCTGTCTCTGACAGTTTCCCCAGTGCCTTTTTCTCCCTAGAGAAAACCCTAATATGGCTTTCATTTCTAAAAGTCTTTAATTTTTTCCATCTGTTTCTTTCCTGAGGATGAACACACTTTGGGCCTCTTGCTTTTGTCTTGTTATTTCTTCATGGAATGCTTGTATCTCTTTGAGCTCTTGCTTCATAGAGAAATCATTTTTTCTTTAAATTTTGGATATTATGGAGAAATGTTTGTTTATAGTTTTCATCATTTTCTTGCGCTTGTTATGCCCCCTTTTTCCTTATTTTTTGCAGCATTGTTGCAGCAGTGTCATGCTAGTCACTTTCTGGTTATGATTAGTGACTGGCTGGAGAGGATTGAGGTCTTTCTTTCTAGGCCAGTAAGATGCTAAAATGTGGGAAGGAAGAGAAGGGGGAGTGAGCTAGGCTGTAGGCACGGTGAACCCAGATCCTTCTCGTCTGCCAGTCCAGTATCTCTGAGAGATCCCCTCCCCTCACCAGTGAATTAGCATTAATTCATTATATGCGGACACAGCAGGGACAGGGGCATACCTGACTGCCACTTTTTCTCCTCCAACAAATCATGCCACAGAAACTGCCTGTTCTTGGAAAGATGATGTGTTTGTGTGATTCCTGGTCAGACATCACTGTTTCTAAAATAATGGGCATTTAGGTGGCTTTTCATTTTTGCTATAAAAGCAATACAGTGTGGCAAAGAAACAAACTCCCCTAGCCACCCATGCCCCAGTCATATGGACCTGAGGTGCATCACTACTTTGTGGAGAAATTATATGCCCTTGGGAATCACAGAGGCATGTGTCATGTTTATTGTTTTCAGAGAGGAGAGTGGATCACTCCTACATGTTTAACTGGAAGTCCTGAAGTTTCATTTCAGAGAAATTTCAATTTTTAAAAAGTTGTAGAGCTGTACGTTGATGTTTTTTGCCCTTTTTTCTATACGTAATATTTCAATAAAAATCTGTATATGATGTCACATTTGTTAGTCTTCCTTTATGACTCTTGGGTTTTGGATCTTGCTTAGAAAAGCCCAAGGTAATAAATCTGTTTTATATTTCATCTAAAAACTTAGTTTTAGAAGAATAGTTCATCTTGAAACCTTCATGATTTTGCCTTTTCTGTTAAGCTTTTTAATCCGTGTAGAATTTATTTCTGTGAATGTTGTGAAGGGGAAATCTAGCTTTATTTTTCTCCAGAATTAATATTTAGTGATCTCTGCATGCCACCTTTATTATATACTAAATTCCCCTATGTGTACCGGATCCTCCATTATGTTTCATTAGTCTTTTAATCCCTAAATAATACTTCATTTTAAATTATCATGGTTTAAGAAGATTTTTTGATAACTGATAGGATAAATTTTCTCTTAAGGTTCTTTTTCAAAAATTTCTTGGCTATTCTTGCACATTTTCTCTTTCAGGTGAACTTGAGAATCTACTTATCAAGTTCCATAAAAAATCCTGTTGGGATTTTGATTGGGATTACATGGAAATTATAGATTAATTGGGGGAGAATTGACATCTTTACAGTATTGAGTCTTCCCACCCAGGAACATGGTATGTTTTTATTTATTCAGGTCTTCTTTGACATCATTTAAAATAGTTTTATCACTGTCTTCATATTGATCTTACGCATTTCTTGTTAGGTTTATATCTAGGTTGATTTTTTAAAAATTATATTGCTAATTATTATTGAAATGGATATAGAAAAACTTGATTTTTGTGTGTCGTTTTTTTGTACCTAGCCACCTTAATGAACTCTATTGGTGCTATTATTTTTTATTCTCTTGGCTTTTCTAGACAGGTGTAAATAAAAGCTGTCTGTAAATGGTGGCTTTTATCCCTTTAATATTAATTACTGTCATTTCTTTTTCATGTCTTATTTCAATGTATAGGAACTCCTGATGAATAATTAATAGTGGTTGTCTATAGGTGTTGTTGTTTTGTTTCTGATGTATACAGGAATGATCCTGTGTTATACCATTTGTAGGTGTCTTCTGTAGGTTTCCTGCAGTTACTCTTTATTAAATTAAGGAAATTTTTATATTCCTAGATTTCTAAGAGTTTTGATCAGGAATGAATGTTGAATTTTATTACATGCTTTTAAAAAAAGCATTTATTGAGGTGATTTTATTGTTTTTCAACTTTACTATTTAATCTGTTTAAATGTAGTAAATTTCAGTAATAGATTTCCTAACACTGGAAATTTCACCCTTCCATTCTTGGAATGAGTTGTATTTGATTATAAGTATTGTTCTTTTAATACAGTGCTGCATTCAGTTGTTAATATTTTATGCATGGATTTTCCGTCTTTATTTATAAGATAGATTGAGCTACAGTTGCTCTTTTTTTTGTGATGCCCCTCATGAGTCTGAGTATCAGAATCAAGCTGGTTTTGTAGAATGAGTTAGGAAGCTTTCTAGCGTTTATTGTGTTCTGAAACAGTTTATATACTGTGGACATTGCCTGGTTTTTGAAATGTTGGTAGAACTTATTAATCAGTCTGACCAGACATGGTGACTCTTTAAAGAGCTAGGTCTGTTCAGGCTTTACATTTCTCCTTGAGGGAATTTTAGTAGTTAAATTTTCCTAGAAAATCATCCATTTCTTCAGATTTTCAAATATATGACATATGAATTTTATATCGTATTTTCATAATTAAAAAATATATTCTCCATGTTTATAGCTATAATTGTTCCTAATCTTATTCGTGGCATCTCTCCTTTTTCCCTTGATCAGGCTAGTGAAAAATTTGCTATTTCCTATAAAATAGGTTTTTCAGAGAACTAGATTTCTTAAATTTAAATACAATTGACATACAACATTATACTGTTTCAGGTGTACAACATAATGATTCGATATTTGTATACATTGTGAAATGATCTCAATAAGTCTAGTTACCATCTGTCACCCCACAGTGTTATGAACTATTTTTTCTTGTCATTTTAAGATTCATTTTCTTAGCAGTTTCAAATTTGCAGTACAGTATTATTGACTATATTCACCATGCAGTACGTTATATCCCCGTGATTTATTTACTTTATAACCGGAAGTTTGTACTTCTTGATCCCCTTCACCCATTTCCCCCCCACCCCAAACCCCCTTCCCTCTGTCAACAACTAGTCTGTTCTCTGTACAGTAGTGCCCCCTTAACCATGGTTTCGCTTTCTGTGGTTTCAATTACACGCAGTCAACTGTGGCCTGAAATACAAAGTGGAAAATTCCAGAAATAAACAATTCATAAGTTTTAAATTGCACGCCCATCAGAGTAGCATGATGAAATCTCGCGCCAACCCGCTCAGCCCTGCCTGGGACATGAATCATTTCTTTGTCTAGTATATCCCTCCATTAGGCACTTAGTAGTCATCTCAGTTATCAGATGGATGTCGCAGTAACACAGTGCTTGTGTTCAAGTAACCCTTATTTTACTTAATAATGGCCCCAAAGCCCAAGGAATAGTGATGCTGGCAATTCGGATATGCCAAAGAGAAGCTGTAAAGTGCTTCCTTTAAGTGAAAAGGTGAAAGTTCTCAATTTAATAAGGAAACAAAAAAATCATATGCTGAGGTTACTAAGATCTACGGTAAGAACAAATCTTCTGTCCATGTAATTGTGAAGAAGGAAAAGAAATTTATGCTAGTTTTGCTGTTGAACCTCAAACTGCAAAAGTTATGGCCACAGTGCATGATGAGTGCTTAGTTAAGATGGAAAAGGCATTAAATTTGTACAATAAGATATTTTGAGAGAGAGCAAGAAAGAGACAGACTGCATTCACATAACTTTTTTTTTTTTTTTTTTGGTGGTACGCGGGCCTCTCACTGCTGTGGCCTCTCCCGTTGCGGAGCACAGGCTCCGGACGCGCAGGCTCAGCGGCCATGGCTCACGGGCCCAGCCGCTCCGCAGCAGGTGGGATCTTCCCAGACTGGGGCATGAACCCGTGTCCCCTGCATCGGCAGGCAGACTCTCAACCACTGCGCCACCAGGGAAGCCCTTCACATAACTTTTATTACAGTATATTGTTGTAATTGTTTTATTCTTAATGTTGTTAATCTCTTCCTGTGCCTAATTTATAAGTTAAATTTTGTCGTAGATATAGGTATGCATGTATAGGAAAATACATAGTATATATAGGGTTCAGTACTATCCATGGTATCAGGCATTCACTTCAAGTCTTGGAATGTATTCCGCATGGGTAAGGGGGGACTGTAGTATCTGAGAGTTTTGTTTTGGTTTTTAGATTCAACATATAAGTGAAATCATACAGTATTTTTCTTTCTCTATCTGGCTCATTTCACTTACATTCAAGGTCCATCCCTGTTGTTGCAAATGGCAAGATTTCATTCTTTTTTTTTTTTTTTTTTTTTTTTTTGCGGTACGCGGGCCTCTCACTGTTGTGGCCTCTCCCGTTGCGGAGCGCAGGCTCAGCGGCCATGGCTCATGGGCCCAGCCGCTCCACGGCATGTGGGATCTTCCCGGACCGGGGCATGAACCCGTGTCCCCTGCATCGGCAGGCAGACTCTCAACCACTGCGCCACCAGGGAAGCCCAGATTTCATTCTTTTTAATGGCTGATTATATGCCGTTGTATATGTGTCTCAGATCTTCTTTATCCATTCATCCATCAGTGGACTCTTAAGTTGTTTCCATATCTTGGCTACTGTAAATAATGCTGCAATGAACATGGGGTGCATGTATCTTTTTGAATTAGGGTTTTTATTTTCTTCGGATAAATATCCAGAAGTGGGATTGCTGGATCATATGGTAGTTCTATTCTTAATTTTTTGAGGAGTCTCTGTACTCTTTCCCATAGTAGCTGCACCAATTTACATTCCCACCAACAGTACACAAGGGATCCTTTTTCTCCACATCCTCACTAACATTTGTTATTTCTTGTCCTTTGCATAATAGCCATTCTGACAGGTGTGAGGTGATAACAGTGCACTGTGGTTTTGATTTGCATTTCCCTGATGATTAGTGATGTAGAGCATCTTTTCATGTGCCTGTTGCCCATCTGTATGTCTTTTTTGGAAAAACGTCTATTCAGATCCTCTTCCCATTTTTTAATCAGATTGTGGTTTTTTGTTATTGAGCTGAATGAGTTCTTTAGGATATTAACACCTTATCAGACAGATGATTTGCAAATATCTTCTCCAATTCAGGAGGTTGCCTTTTTATTTTGTTGATGGTTTCCTTCACTGTGCAGAAGCTTTTTAGTTTAGCAGAAGCTGGTCCCATTTGTTTATTTTTACTTTTGTAGCCATTGCCTTTGGAGTCACATCCAAAAAAATATTGCCAAAGAGTGATGGTAAGGAGCTTACCACCTATGTTTTCTTCTTGGAGTTTTATGATTTCAGGTCTTTACATTCATGTTTTTAATCCATTTTGAGTTAATTTTGTGTATGGTGTAAGATATTTGTCCAGTTTTGTTCTTCTGCATATGGCTGTCCAGTTTTCCCAATACCATTTATTGAAGAGATTGTCCTTTCCCCATTGTATATTCTTGCCTCCTTTGTTGTAAATTGACCATATATGATTGGATGTATTTCTGGGCTCTCTATTCTGCTCCACTGATGTATGTTTCTGTTTTTATGGCAATACCATACTATATTGATTGCTATAGCTTTGTAATATAGTTTCAAATCAGGGAGTATGATGCACCTCCAGCTTTATTCTTCTTTGTTACGATTGCTTTGGCTTTTATGGTTTCATACAGATTTTAGGATTATTTGTTCTAGTTCTATGAAAAATGTCATTGGAATTTTGATAGGGATTGCATTGGAACTGTAGATTGCTTTGAGTAATATGGACATTTTTTACAATATTAATTATTCCAACCCATGAACATGAAATATCTTTCTGTTTATTTGTGTCATCTTCAGTTTCTTTCTTCAGTGTCTTATAGTTTTCAATGTACAGGTCTTTCACCTTCTTGGTTAAATTTATTCCTAGATGTGTTATTCTTTTTGATGCAATTGTAAATGGTATTAAGTCTTAATTTCTCTTCTGATAGTTTGTTGGTAGTGTATAAAATGCAACAGATTTTTGTATATTAATTTTGTATCCTGAAACTTTACTTAATTTATTGGTTCTAACAATTATTTTTTTGTGGAGTGTTTAGGGTTTTCTATGTATAAAATCATATCATCCAGCAATAGTGATAGTTTTACTTCTTCCTTTCAAATTTATATGCCTTTTATTTCTATTTCCTGCCAATCACTCTGGCTAGGACTTCCAATACTATGTTGAACAAAAGTGGCCAGAGTGGGCATCCTTGTCTTATTCCTGATCTTAAGGGAAAAGCTTTCAGCTTTTCACTGTTGAGTGTGGTTAGCTGTTGGGCCTGTCATATATGGCCTTTATTATGTTGAGGCATGTTCCCTCTGTATCCACTTGGTTTAGAGTTTTTATCATAAATGGATGTTGAATTTTGTCAAATGTTTTTTCTGCATCCATTGAGATGGTCATATGATTTTTATCTTCATGTTGTGTATCATGCTGATTGAGTTGCAGATGTTGAGCCATCCTTGTATCCCTGGAATAAATCCCACTTGATCATGATGTATGATCCTTTTAATGTATTACTGAATTTGATTTGCTAATACTTTGTTGAGGAGTTTTACATCTATGTTTATCAGGGATGTTGGCCTGTGTAATTTTCTTTTTTTTTTGATGTCCTTGTCCGGTTTTGGTATTAGGGTAGTGCTGGCCTCATAACATGAGTTTGGAAGCATTCCCTCCTTTTTAATTTTTTTGGAAGAGTTTGAGAAGAGTAGGTATTAAATCTTCTTCAGATGTTTGGTAGAATTAACCAGTGAAGCCATCTGGTTCTGGGCTTTCGTTTGTTGGGAGTTTTTTGATTACTGATTCAATCTCCCTACTAGTAATTGGTCTATTCGAGTTTTCTATTGCTTCATGATTCTGTCTTAGAAGAGTGTATGTTTCTAGGAATTTATCCATTTCTTCTCAGTTGGCCAATTTGTTCATGTATAATTGTTCATAGTAGTCTCATGATCTTTTGTATTTCTCTGATATCAGTTGTAATGCCTCCTCTTTCATTTATGAGTTTATTTAAGCCCTCTCTTTTTTCTTAGTGAGTCTAGCTAAAGGTCTGTCAATTTTGTTTATGTTTTCAAGGAACCAGTTATATTGACCTTTTCTATTGTCATTTTAGGCTCTATTTATTTCCACTCTGGTCCTTATTATTTCTCCACTTCTACTAACTTTGGGCTTCATTTCTTATTTTTTTAGTTTCTTTAGTTATAAAGTTAGATTGCTTATTAGAAATTTTTCTTGTTTCTTGAGGTAGGCCTGAATTGCTATAAACTTCTTTCCTAGAACTGTCTATGCTGCATCCCATAGATTTTGTTATGTTGTATTTTCATTTTCATTTGTTTCAAGGTATTTTTTTTTATTTCTCCTTTTATTTCTTCATTGATCCATTGGTGGTTCAGTAGCATGTTGTTTAATTTCTACATACTTATGATTTTTCCAGTTTTCTTCTTGTAATTGAGTTCTGGTTTCATACCATTACTTGATATGATTTCAGTCTTCTTAAATTTATTTATCTTTGTTTTGTGGCCTAACGTATGATCTATCCTGGGGAATGCTCCATGTGCACTTGAGAAGATTATATATTCTGCTGTTTTGGGATGGAAAGTTCTGTATTTATTAGGTCCATCTTTTAAACATCATTTAAGTCTGATGTTTCCTTATTAATTTTCTGTCTGGATGATCTATCCATTGATGTAAGTGGGGTATTAAAGCACCCTACTGTTATTGTATTGCTGTCCAATTTCTCCCTTTAGGTCTGTTAATATTTGCTTTATATATTTAGGTGTTCCTATGTTGGATACATAAATATTTACAAATGTTATATCTTATTATTGGGTTGACTCCTTTATCATTATTTAATGCCCATATTTGTCTTTTATTACAGACTTTGTTTTAAAGTCTGTTTTGTCTGATACCAGTATAGTTACCCCAGCTTTCTTTTGGTTTCCCTTTGTATGAAACACCTTTTTCCACCCCTTCACTTTCAGTCTGTATTTGTCCTTACATCTGAAGTGAGTCTCTTGAGGGCAGCATATAGTTGAGTCTTGTTGTTGTTGTTGTTTATCCATTCAACTATGGATAAACATTGGAGAATTTAGTCCATTTACATTTAAAGTAATATTGATAGGAATGTATCAATACTTACTGCCATTTTGTTAATTGTTTTCTGTTTTGTAGTTTTTCTGTTTCTTTCTTGTTATCTTACTTTCTTCCCTGTGTTTTGATGAGTTTCTGTATTGTTACGCTTAGATTCCTTTCTTACTATTTTTTGTGTATCTACTGTAGGTTTTTGCTTTGTGGGTACCATGGGACTCACATACAACAGCCTATATATACAACAATCTATTTTATGTTGATAGTAAGTTAAATTTGGGTGCATTCTAAAACCACATTTTCACTACCCCCCACCACACTCTATGGTTTTTTGTTGTTTTTTCTTTTTGCGGTATGAGGGCCTCTCACTGCTATGGCCTCTCCCATTACGGAGCCCAGGCTCCGGACACGCAGGCTCAGCGGCCGTGGCTCACGGGTGCAGCCGCTCTGTGGCATGTGGGATCTTCCCGGACTGGGGCACGAACCTGTGTCCCCTGCATTGGCAGGCGGACTGTCAACCACTGCGCCACCAGGGAAGCCCCACACTCTCTGTTTTTGATGTCACTTTTTACATCTTGTTATTTTATCTATCCCTTAACTAATTATTACAGTTATTTTTACTACTTTTGTCATGTCATCTTTATACTAGCTTTATAAGTGATTAACCCACTTCCTTTCCTGTATATTTACCTTATTTACCTTACCAGTGATACTTTCACTTTCAATTATTTTCTTATTACCAATTAGTTCCATTTCTTTTCAGCTTAAAGAAGTCTCTTTAGCATTTCTTGTAGGGCCAATTTAGTGGTGATTAACTCCTTTAGCTTTTGCTTGTCTGGAGAACTCTTTATCTCTCCTTCAATTCTGAATGATAACCTTGCCCGGTAGAGTATTCTTGGTTGGAAGGTTTTTTTTCCTAGCACTTTGAATATATCATGTCACTCCCTTCTGGCCTGCAAAGGTTCTTCTGAGAAATCTGCTGATGGTCTCATGGGGGTTCCCTTGTATATAACAAATTGGTTTTCTCTTGCTGTTTTTAAGATTCTATCTTTAGCTTTTGACATTTTAATTATAGTGTGTCTTGGTGTGGGTGTCTTTGGGTTCATCTTATTTGGAACTCTCTGAGATTCCTGGATCTGGATGTCTGCTTCCTGCCCAGGGTAAGGGAGTTTTCAGACATTATTTCTTCAAAAAAATATTCTTCCCCTTTCTCTCTCTTTTCTCTTTCTGCATTCCCTATAATTCGAATGTTATTGTGTTTGATGTTGTCCCATAGGTCCCTTAAGCTATCTTTGCTTTTTTAAAAAATTCTTTTTTCGTTTTGCTTCTCTGTTTGGGTGAGTTCCACTGCCCTGTCTTCTGCTCACGGATCCTTTCTTTGCCTCATCTGGTCTGCTGTTGAACTCCTCCAGTGTATTTTTCAGTTAAGTTATTGTGTCCTTCAGCTTTGTGACTTCTGCCTGGTACCTTCTTATATTTTCTGTCTGTCAAAATTCTCACTGTGTTCATCTATTCTTCTCCCAAGTTTGTTGAGCATTTTTATGACCATTATTTTGAACTTGTAGTTGGGTAAATTATCTCTGTTTCATTAAGGTTTTTTTCTGGGATTTTTATCTTGTTCTTTCGTTTGGAGCTAATTCCTCTGTTTCCTCATTTTGCTTGACTCTCTGTGTGTGTCTCTGTGTTAGGAGAAACAGCTCTCTCTCCCAGTCTTGACAGGGTGGCCCTTGTAGGTGATGAACTTTGTTGTTTAAACTTGCCCTCATTCTTGGTTGTCTCTTGAACTACCTCTTTGATTGTTTCAGACCTGTTAGCCCCAGAAACACAATCCTCTCTGGCCACCAGAGCCTGGCACACAATGGCATCCCATGTGTGGGCTGCATGCACCCACTGGCTTTGGGGGACTGTGGGGGGCTGCAGCACTTGCCTGCTGCCTCTGATGGGGCTACAGCAGCAGTGCAGGGGGGCCAGGGAGGACAGGTGCTAACAGGTTAGAGTCAGAGGGCAGAGGGCAGAAATGGCACCTGCCAGCCTCATTCCCTGAAGAGACTCCCAACAGGCTGTTGCTCCTTTGGCAGATGTTTTAGGATTTTCAAATGAATCTTTTTCACACAAGGTCAAGGCTCTTTTCAAGCTTCTGCTTTTGTGCTGGGTCCTGGGGCGAGTGAATCTTCATGGGAGCCCTTTAAGGGCAGAATCTCCATTCCCTACAGCCCTATGGTCTCCTGGACATAAGCCCCATTGGTTTTCTTTCTTTTTTATCAAATAAAGATATTTAGTCTTCAGTTTTATTGAAAATGTATTTTCAGGTGCAAAAGTGAATCACCTCACCCCCAAACTCCTTAATGGCTAAAACTAACCCCCTTAATTATTTTTTTTTCACTTTCCCCCAAATGAAACATTTTTATTGACTACAAGTTGTATGTGGGTGGATGGGAATTGTTTATCAATTTTCAAGGTACTGTTAATTACCCACTGGTTTTTATTCCCTTTAAGTGGAGTCTTTATGGTAGGGAACACTGCTTGCTCCCCTTCCCATTTCCTTCTTTTTCTTTAATTATTATTTTTTATTTTTAAATTTTTATTGGAGTATAGTTGCTTTACAATGTTGTGTTAGTTTCTGCTGTACAGCAAAGTGAATCAGTAATATATATATATATATATATATATCCCCTCTTGTTTAGATTTCCTTCCCATTCAGGTCACCACAGAGCATTGAGTAGCGTTCCCTGTGCTATACAGTAGGTTCTCATTAGTTATCTATCTTATACATAATAGTGTATATATGTCACTCCCAATCTCCCAATTCATCCCATCCCTCCATTCCCCCTTGGTATCCATAAGTTTGTTCTCTATATCTCTGTCTCTATTTCTGCTTTGCAAATAGGACTTTGCACTTCCACTGCAGGGGGCACGGGTTCAATCCCTGGTCAAGGAACTAAGATCCTGCATGCTGCGGCACAGCCAAAAAGTAAAAAAGCCCTGTTGGTTTTCGAAGCTAGACATATGGGGGGCTTGTCTCTCTATGGCAGATCCCCAAGGTTGGGGTACCTGACATGGGACAACAACCCTCTGGCTCCTCAGGGAGAAGTTATGTATTTGTGAGATCCCTCCAGACTGTGGGTCTCCATGCTGGCAGTGGGGGGTGGGGTGGGTTTGGCGAGACCATGTCCCTGCCTCTCCTACCCACCTTGATGTGGCCCTTTTATCCTTTGTTGTGGAGTAGCTGTAGCTACTTCTCAGGTTCTGTTAAGAAGAAATATTTCCACTCCTTCCTTCTCCTTCTGCCAGTCTCCATACCTCACTGAGCATCCCCTGCCGCCCCCTCTGGCTTCCAGGTGTTTAATTGGTCCCCCTGATTCCTCCCTGAAGAGCTCGGCTTTTTGCCCTGTCCCTCTGGAGAGCAGGCGGAGGCAGTGGAATGCACAGCCGTTTTGGAGCCGTCACAACTCCTGGCAGTCCAGAGCAATCTGCCTCTTCCTTTGCGCTCTCCTTGCTCTCCCTGAATGGGGCCAGTTTCAGATTTCAGCCCGGGAACTACGGGGTCACCAGCCAACACAGCTTCAGCCTGAGTCCCAGCTCCACCCTCTCAACCCCTGGAAGCCACCTCATCTCCCTCCCACAGCTCAGACTGATTTTTATTTTTTGATTGAGTTCTTTTATTTTCTAACACATAAATTGCTATTTTTGTTTGTTTATTAATTCTTCCAGCTTTTAAATTTTTATTATTTTTTTCCTAACTCCTTTGAATAGAATGTTTTGTTCTTTATTTTCTGGCTTTGATGTGCTTTAATAAGTAATAAACGTTTTTTTTCCTCTCATTACCTATCTCTGGCTTGATTATACAGTGCTCTTATTGGTATTCATTTCTGAATAATTTTTTATTTCGGCTTTGATTTTTTTCTCTATGACTCAAAAGTTATTTATAAGGGATTTAAGTTTTTTTTCCAACTGCATAGACTTTTTTGGTGCTCCTTTTGTTGCTGATTTTTAACTTTATTGGGATCAGAGACTGCGCTCTGTATAATTTCTGCCTTTCTGAATTTGTTAAAAAATTCTTTATGTGGTTCAGTACATGTTCAGTTTTTGTCAACATTCCAATGAGTATTTGAGGAGTAGTTTTATTCTGTGCTTATTGAGTACAAAAGTCTATATAAATTAGATCAGAGGTTGCCACCAGGAGCCCACAGGCTGCCTTGGCCTGCAGATATGTTTTGTACAACCCACATAAGTTTTTTTGTTGTTGTTTTTTTCTTTTGCGGTATGCGGGCCTCTCACTGTTGTGGCCTCTCCTGTTGCGGAGCACAGGCTCCGTATGCGCAGGCTCAGCGGCCATGGCTCATGGGCCCAGCCGCTCCGCGGCATGTGGGATCTTTCCGGACCGGGGCACAAACCCGTGTCCCCTGCATTGGCAGGCAGACTCTCAACCACTGCGCCACCAGGGAAGCCGTTGTTTTTTTTTTTTTTTAACTTGAGGAAACACTTACAAATCAAGAGATTTTATGTAGAAAATAGGGATTTGGGGTTTCTCTTGAAAAAAATCAGAAGCTCTGGCTCTGCTGGACCCTCATTCCTTCATGGCGACACTTAGCTGGTGCTGCACAGTGGCTGCACTTCCAAAGGATGGTTTAACCGTCCCCCTCACCTGTCCACGTCAGCCATTCATCCTGCCTGCCTGGTGCCTGTAGGGGCCGCATTTGTCACCTGTGGCTGCAAGAAGCTCATTCAGGTGTTTGGACGTCTTGTGTTTTGTCTACCTGGTCTGTTTCTGAGAAGGGATGTTAGTCTCCATATGGATTGTGGATTTGTCGATTTCTCTCAATTTTTGGTGTATGCATTTCATAGTTATAAGATGTACAAAAGTTATCATCTCATATTGATGTCATGAGCCTTTCTTTAATCAATATAAAAATCCCCTCCTTGTCTTATTCTCTTTTTGCCTTTAATCATTCTTTGGATGATAGTAATATCACCACACCTATTAAATTATTTTTATCGTCACTTTCTTCATATGTTTTTCATCCTCTATTTTTAACCTTAGTTTTGCAATCAGCATGTATCTGGCTTCATTTTTTTTTTTTTGATACCATCTAAGAGTTTTTTGTTTTTGTTTTTTTAATTTGTTTATTTTTGACTGCATTTGGTGTTTGTTGCTGTGTGCGGGCTTTTTCTAGCTCTGGAGAGCGGGGGCTACTCTTCGTTGCAGGGCGCGGGCTTCTCGTGCTGTGGCTCCTCTTGTCGCCGGAGCACGGGCTCTAGGCATGTGGGCTTCAGTAGTTGTGGCATGTGGGCTCAGTAGTTGTGGTGCACAGGTTTAGTTGCTCTGTGGCATGTGGGATCTTCCTGGACCAGGGCTCGAACCTGTGTCCCCTGCATTAGCAGGCAGATTCTTAGCCACTGTGCCACCAGGGAGGTCCCTCTTTGGTCACCTTTTTTTCTTTAATCTTCTTTCTTTTATGTTTACAAAATCTTTTTCTCTACTAAGCCATTCATTCTTTTGAAAGATATTTTTGAGTGCTTGCCATATATATGGATGGCTATCTAGGTAGTAAACTTTCTGAGTTCTTGAAGTCTTTATTTTCTTCCAACAAATTAGGCTGAGTTTAGATTTTAAGTTCAAAATAACTTTCACTGAGAATTTCAAAAACCTTGTACCCTGGTTTTTTGGCCTGCAGTGTTTCTGATGAGGCATCTGGTGCCAATATTAATTTTTGTTCCTTTTCAGATCACTTTCTTCTTCTTCCAGAACCTTTCAGGATTCTTTTCTCTTTTCTTGTTCTGGGATTTGACCTGTGTGTGTTGATGTGAATTTGTTTTCCTTTTCCTGCCTATCCCTCAGTGAGTTATTAACCGTTTTTCATTATACTCCAACAATTATGTGAACTTAACTGTAAAGGTGGGCCAGTTTCTTTGTTCACCGTTGTTTAGATTTGAGATTGAAATTCAAAGACTTCTGTGCTTGGCTTCAGGAAATTCTTCTGTTATTTATTTGACTCTTTTGCTTTATTTTTCCTCATTCCATCCTCCTAGAACTCTTATTAGACAGATACTAGATGTTGGCCTCTTCAGACTTTCTATCCCTTTGACCCTTTGTCTTAGGTCTTGAGAGAATCCCTAAGCTCAGTTGACCAGTTCTCTGACACACCCTATCTTTGCAGTTTTTACATTTTGAAAAGAATTTACCTTCTAGGATTTCTAATTGATGTTTTCAACTAAATGTGTATTTGAAATAATTATAGATTCACATGCAATTGTAAGAAACAATACACGGAAATCCAGTGTATCCTTTACCCAGTTTTCCATCATGGTGATCTCTTGTTGAAACTACAACTACATCTCTTGTTGAAACCAGGATACTGACGCCGATACAGTCAAGATACAGAACAGGGTCATAAAAGGG
Source organism: Lagenorhynchus albirostris (assembly GCF_949774975.1). Classification (NCBI taxonomy): domain Eukaryota; kingdom Metazoa; phylum Chordata; class Mammalia; order Artiodactyla; family Delphinidae; genus Lagenorhynchus; species Lagenorhynchus albirostris. Next base: position 156,968,457 of record NC_083095.1, on the reverse strand, counting down.
TCCTTCATGGTGCCTCTTTATTACCACAACCACTCTTGCCCCAGTCCCTTCCTTAACCTCTGGCAACCACTCTTTTGTCCTCCATTTCCATAATTTTCTCATTTCAAAAATGATGTAAAACGGAACCATAATTTGGGAACCAGGAATGTTCTGGGAATGTCTTCCTCTTGGAAAAGTGAATTAACTCTAAGGACCAGTTAGTGACCAGCAGTAAGAAATCACTCTGTTTCCTATTACAGAGTATCCAACCACACTGGCCAACAGAGTTTGTTAAATACTCTGTGGTAGGATTAAATCATGGTATTGATAAATAGAAATATGCCAATTACAATGTATACATAAAGATGCTCCATTAATATCAGCGTTATAGATGCCAGAGAGTTAAATGTAAACTTTCCCCCATCATACTTCCTGAGAAGGAATTAGATTAAAATTTAAACAAAAATCCAAAATTTTTGAGTCCAAAAGAATTGACTGAAAAATCTCTTTTTCTTTTATTTTTAAACTTGTGGAGAAACGAAGTTCAAGATTCTTCCTCCCCAGCTGTCTTACTCACTTTTAGCTAGAGGTTGTAATCAATGTCTGGCTAGCATATATTGATTTTTAAATCAATAAAAATATTACTAACTTTTTTATGTTCAAATATTTTTTTCTCCAGTTTGTTAATAATTGTTATTTAATATTGATGTTAAAAATTTTATTTTTATGCGGTCAGAATAACTTTTTTTTGCATCTTTATTGGAGTATAATTGCTTTACAATGGTGTGTTAGTTTCTGCTTTATAACAAAGTGAATCAGTTATACATATACATATATCCTCATATCTCTTCCCTCTTGCGTCTCCCTCCCTCCAGAATAACTTTTTATCTTTAATTTCTGACCTTAGTTTTGTGATTATTATTGTCTAATTGATTTGTAATAAAGCTCAATAAAACTTGAAAAAAAAAGGAGATGCGTTCCCAACCCCCAAACCCCCACCCCAAGTCCGCATCAGAGGGTGACTCTAGTCGTTGGGTCTGCTCTGCGGGCCACATGCTGTGCTTCCACCTCCAGCTCCTTCATAGCTGCCCCAGCTCAGGGCCAGGGCCACATGGCGAGTGAGGCCGGCCTGGGGAAGGCGGCGCTGCCCAGGGACCCTGGGTCATCCTAGGTGTGGGAGGGGGTCCTCAGAAGTAGGGGCCCGCAGTTCCCCAGGTGCGGTGGGGGACCGCAGGTGCTAGCTGGTGGGTCGGGCAAGGAGGGCCACCATCTTCAGGGTAGAGGTCGTGCAGCAAGGCACGGCTCTGGAGGAGCGTGCCTCCAGAGTGTGCCTCCCTCCTACCCCAGGGAGGAAGGCTCCACGGGGACAGACCCAGAGATGAAGACACTGGGGAAGCATCAGAGTTTGGCCAAATAGCACAAGAGGCAGGAGGCGTCTACAGATGCGGGAGATGGGTGGACGTATCTACCTATACATGTATCTACCTATGTGGTTCTCGTGCCCAGGGGAGAAATGAGGAAAGGATGGCCAGTGAAGGTTCCAGAGAGCGGGGCCCCACGTGCCAGGAATGACGCCCAGAGAGACATAAGCTAACAAGTGGAAAAAAAAAAGGAACCATATACCATGTAACCTTTGGGATCGGTGCTTCTCACTCAGCATGGTTCTTCGAAGATTCATCCAGGTTGTTGTGTATATCTGTAGTTTATTGATAAGTAGTATTCCATGGTATGGATGTGACACAGTTTGTCTAACCATTCACCCGTTAGGGGACATCTGGGTTGTTTCTAGTCTTTGGATATTACAGGTAAAGCACCTAAAAACATTGTTGTATAGGTTTTTGTGTGAGCATTGTCTTCATTTTGGGGGGATAAACATCCAGGAGTGCAGTTGCCGGGTTGTATAATAGTACATGTTTATTTTTTTAAGAAACTGGGAAATTGTTTTTCAGAGAAGTTCTACCATTTGACCTCTAACAATGTATGAATGATCCAGTTTCTCTACATACTTGCCAATGTTTGGTATTGTCACTGTTTTTTTGTATTAGACATTGTGATAGGTATATCATAATATCTTATTAATTTGCACTTCTCTAAGGCTAGTGATGTGGGGTATCTTTTTATGTGCTCATTTGCCATCCATCTATCCTCTCCAGTGAAATGTCTCTTCGTGTCTTTTCCTCATTTTCTAATTTTTAACTATTGAGTGTTGAAAGATCTTTATATATTCTAGCTACTTGTGCTTTGATGATTATGTTGTTTGTGAATATTTTCTCTCATTTTGTAACATGTCTTTTCATCCTCTTTAACCAGGTCTTCTTCAGAGTAAAATTTTAAACTTTTGATAAAATCCAGTTTATTAACTTTTCCTTTTAGGGTCATGTTTTTTGGTATCAATCTTAGAACTCTTTGCCTTATCTTAGATTCTAAAGATATTCTCTGTTTGTTTTTTTCCTAAAAGTTTTATATTCTGAGTTTCATTTTGAGAGATCCAATTTGAGTTAATGTTGTATAAGTTATCAGACTTAGGTCAAGGGGTTTTTTGGTTTGTTTTTTGTTTTGTTTGCCTATGGTCATCCAGTTACTCCAGCACCATGTGTTGAAATGCCTGTCTTTCTTCCACTGAGTTGCTTTGCACTTTTGTCAGGAGTCATTTGGGCATATTTGTGTGAGTTTATTTCTGAGTTCTCTGTCTGTTCCATTGATCTATGTGTCTGTCCCTCTCCCAGTGCAGCAGAGTCTTGATTATTATAGCTACAAAAAGTTGTGAAATGGGGTAGACTGATTGCTCCCACTTTAGTTTTCTTTTTCAAACTTATATGAACTTTTCTAGTTCTTTTGCCTTTCCATACAAGTTTTATTATTATCTTGGCAATATCTACGAAAAATATCTTGCTGGGGTTTTGGTAGGGATTATGTTAGACCTGTACATCAATTGGGAGAATTGACATCTTTACTATGTTCAGTCTTCACAAACACAATATCTGTCTTCATTTTTTTAGATCTCCTTTGATTTCTTTCATCGGCACTATGAAGCTTTCACTATGCAAGTCCTATACATGTTTGGTTAGATTTATACCTAAGTATTTCATTTTATTTAAGCAATGATAAAAGGCATTGTATTTCTTTCTTTCTTTCTTCTTTGCTGTGCACAGGCTTTCTCTAGTTGCCACGAAGCAGGAACTACTCTTCATTGCGGAACACGGGCTCTAGGTACGTGGGCTTCAGTAGTTGTGGCACGTGGACTCAGTAGTTGTGGCTCTCGGGCTCTAGAATGCAGGCTCGGTAGTTGTGGCACACGGGCTTAGTTGCTCCACAGCATGTGGTATATTCTCGGACCAGAGGTCGAACCCGTGTCCCCTGCATTGACAGGTGGATTCTTAACCACTGTGCCACCAGGGAAGTCCCAGGTATTGTATTTTTAATTTTGATGTTCATGTGTTCATTGTTAACATACAGAAATATAACTGCTTTTGCATGTTAATCTTATCTCCTGCAACCTTTCTGAACTTGCTTATTAGTTCTAGGAGTAGATTCTTTAAGATTTTATACTTGATAATGTCATCTACAAATAAGGACAGTTTTATTTCTTCTTTTTGATCCTTATGCCTTTTATTTCCTTTTCTTGTTTTGTTGCCGTGGCTAGAACTTCCAACCTAGGGCAGACATCTTTGCCTTGTTCCTGAGTTTAGGGGAAAGCATTCAGACTTTCACCATTAAGTACAATGTTACTTGTAGGCTTTTTTTGTAAATACTGTTTAGCAAGTTGGTGATGTTCCCTTCTAGTCATAGTTAGAGAGGGTTTTTTTTCTTCTTTAAATGAGTAGGTATTGAATTTTGTCACTGCTTTTTCCTCATTGAGTGACATGATTATGTGATTTTTCTTTTTTAAATTGTCAATATGGTAGGTTATACTGGTTGAGTTCTGAATATTGATCCAGTACTGAATCTGGCCAAGCCCCACTTGGTCATGGTGTTTCCTTTTATATATATATATTACTGAAACCTGTTTGCTAATATTTTGTTAAGGATTTTTGTGTCTGTGTTCATGAGGATTCTTGGTCTGTAATTTTCTTTTTCTTTCTCTCTCTTGCTCTTTTTTTTTTTTTTGGTATTGTCTTTGTACTATCAGGGTAATCCTAGCTTCAGTAAATGAATTGGGAAGTGTTCCCTCCTCTTTTATGTTCTGGAAGTGATTGTGTTGAATTGGTGTTAATTCTTTAAACTATTAGTAAAATCTTCCAGTGAAACCATATCTCTTTGGCGGGGAGATTTTTTAAAAATTACAAACTAAGTTTCTTGGAAAGTTATAGGGTTGTTCAAATTATCCTTTTCATATTGGGGTGAGTTGTAGTAGTTTGTGTGTTCTGAGGAAGTGGTGCATTTCATCTAATTTATGAGGTTTATTTGTGTAGAGTTGTTTGTAATATTCCCTTATTACACTTTTGATGTTGGTAGCATCTGTGGATATATTCTTTGTTTCTTTCCTGATATTGGTAATTTGTGTCTTCTTTTTTTTTTCTTAGTCATTCTTAACTGGAAGTTTATCAGTTTTATTGATCTTTTCACAAAATTAGCTCTTTGTTGCACTTATTTTCTCTAGTGTTTTTCTGTTTTCAATTTCACTGTTTTCTGCTCTTTATTATTTCCTTCCTTCCTCTTGCTTTGGGCTTATTTTAAAGCTCTTCTTTTTCTAGGATCTTGAAGTGGGTGCTTCGCTTACTGATTTGAGACTCTTCTTCTTCTCTGGTGTAAACAATGGTACCATAAATCTTCCCCTTAGCAATAGTGTAACCGTGTCTCACAGATTTTGGTACCTTGTATTTTCCTTTTCATTCAGTTCAATGTTTTGTTTCGTTTTTCCCTTGAGACTTCCTCTTGGACCTGTGGATTTTTTTAAAGTGTGTTGTTTTGTTTCCAGCTGCTTGGAGATTGTTCTGTTGTCCGTCCCTCGTCAGTTACTAGTTGGATTCCATTGTGGTTGCAGAACACATTCTGTAGGAGTTCAGTTCTCTTAAATTCATCGAGGTCAGGGTCTAATCTATCTTGGAATATGTTCTGTGGGCCCTTGAGAATAACGTGTATTCTGTTGTTGCGTAGAATGTTCTAAAAATGTTTCTGAGAACCTGTTGGTTGATGGTGTTGAGTTCTTCCTCATCCTTTCTAATTTTCTGTCTGGCTGTTCTGTCGAGCGTTGAGAGATGTTCAAGTCTGGCAGGGTGGTGGTGGCCTCCCCATCCCCGGGCTCTGTCCTGCCTCTCGGCCTGAATGAAGCCTGCCGCTGCCCACGCCCAGCCTGGGTGCCCCTGCCCTGCTCCTCTGGCACTGCTCTCCCCTCGGCAGCAGCCTCCTCGCCCAGGCCCTGCTTCCTCCTGCAGCCTCATCCCATCTGCTTGCTGTCTTCCCGCAGTTCCTTGGACATCTCATCTGCCAGTCTTGTTTCCAGGGCTGTTACAGTTTTATTCATTTTCTTCTCTTTTTCCTGTTATTTCTAGGGATTCGGGCCCATAGTAGAGGTGGACCGAGGGCTTGGTCTTCCTTCGTGGTCCGAGCTCCTTAGTATTTTTATTGTGATGGTGCTAAGTGCTATCACTGGTTGCTATTACTTACCAGATGCTTCACCAGACATGTATACTCATCTGTGCATCTCAGAATGATTCTGCAAGTTGGATGTTATCATGGCCACTTTACACCCGGGGAAAGTGACAGCCAGAGAAGTTGCCTGCCATGTCCAGGTCCACACAGCTGCTGAGGCAGGCCTGCTGACCTGGAGCCCGGCTTGTCCCTTTGTGGCTGTGGGTCTCTGATGCTGGACACAGTGGTGGCCGGATGAGGACAGCTGTCATCAAGCCCTGTGAGCAGGAACAGAAGCAGGAAGGAAGGGTCCATGGTGTGCACGTGTATTCTTTTCCTTGTTTGCATTCACATTCCTTCGAAAGATATTTCAGCCTTGCTCTCTCTCTCAGCCTCAAATGTACTAAGCTGTGTGCTCTGTCCTTCCTCTGATAATGGGGCAACGTGGGAGGTGGAGGGAAAGGATGGCGGGCCTCACCCCGTCCTCTCTCCTCACTTAACCTCTCTTTACTCTTTCACTCTGTTAACCTTTTTTCTTTAATTTCAGCCCTATGTTTGATTTTCCCCTCCTCACTCCTTGTAATGCTCCTTCCCTCTTTCCCCATCTGCTTCTGGTCAGCATTGGTGGTGGGTGGGCTCAGACTTGCCTGCACCTACCAGCCTTCAGCTCATCATCATCATCATCATCATCATCATCTCCATCATCTCACCTGCCAGGTGAGCTCCATAGACAGGGCCCTCCCTGCCGGTGCCTTGAGAGGCCCCTGGGTGTGAGCCCGGCCGCTGCATCATGTCCTCCTAGCTTCATGGCCCCTCCCAGCACCCTGTGAGACAGGCTTTCTGGGCAGCCAGCTGTCCACCCGACCCCGGCCTGAGCAGAACTTGCTCTGTCAGGGAACCTGCAAGGCAGGCAGTGAAGCCCTCACCCCTTTAACTCTAAAGGGCATCAGTCTTTTGGGGAGTTGCTCCCCTGAACTGATGCTTAACAAGATTCAGACACTTCCCTGGGTCAGGATGGTGTCACCTGGAGCACAACCTGTCCTGCGTCCAGCTTGGAGAAGCACCCCTGGCCCAAGGGACAGATCCCAAGGCTGCTAGGGAGCAGGGCCGTGGGCGGCTGCCAGGAACCCCTCCCGGGCCTGGCAGATGCCCTGAAACTGAAAAACTCTCTGCTCAGGCTCCATGAAGGATGTGCATCTTTTCAGTCTGTTGACTCTGTTTCTGGGAAGGAAAAATGAAACAGCAGCAGGCCAATTTCTGTTGGTGTTTTTGTTCTGTTTTGACTGGGGAACTGAATCATGCCTTTCTTTTCGCAAACATGAGACTGTTAAGTACATAACAGCTAAATTAATCCTTGCCCATATATTAGTTAATTATGTTAATTCAGACTTACAGAATTCAGTCTCATTACCGTTTCCATCAAGTAGTTTAGGCTTATGAGTGTTTTAAGAGGACAGTTTAAGCTACAATTTTTTTTTTTTTTTTTGTGGTACGCGGGCCTCTCACTGTTGTGGCCTCTCCCGTTGCGGAGCACAGGCTCCGGACGCGCAGGCTCACGGGCCCAGCCGCTCTGTGGCATGTGGGATCTTCCCGGATCCGGGCACGAACCCATGTCCCCTGCATCGGCAGGCGGACTCCCAACCAGTGCGCCACCAGGGAAGCCCTAAGCTACAATTTAATCTTCAAAGGCTCCAAGTGCATTTTCCACTGCGGAGGATTCTAAATACCTTGCGAGGTTTGGGAGGATTTAGTGACCGTGGGCAACTACAGCCCCACATTCTCATCAGAGACTCCCCGCCTGCTGGGTCTGGTACCCCGAGGCTAAGAGGAACCTTGGGAAGGAGGAGATCGACAAGCGTGGCCACAGCTCCTGCACCGTGTCCCCCTGGTGGCCATGCCCCCGCCACGCTGCCCTGCAGCCCCCCCGCCCCAAGGACAGGTGAGCCGGTTCTAGGCTGCGTGCTGGGCTTCCTGAGGTTGTCCTCACAGACACTGAGCGGGAAGCAGCTCTGCTTCTGGGCGTGTGTGAGGAAGGCTGGGGAGAGCACAGGGAGCACGTCCAAGCCTACGTGACAAGCCGGTGGCCTCTGTTCTGGGTGGTGTGACTGTCTTATCGCCACCGTGTTCTGGTCTCTGTCAAAGGCCAGCTCAGGGCATGTGCTCACGTCCTTATCACAGGTGCACATCCGCTAGGGCTCCTCGTGTCCCCACTTGCAGGATGGACTCTCGGGTCCCCATCATGCTCTTCTGTCCCAAGCTGCCAGCTCTCACTGGATCGCCTTGTTCTCTGGCCCCTGCTCCCTGGTGGAGAGACCACGAAAGTCAGTCTGCGTTTCAAATCTCTAGAGCATTGCTGAGGTTCTTCCACTCTTTTATAGTTCTCTGAAAAATCAGCAGAACCTGATTATGAAAGAGTGACCTGTTTTAAAATAGAGATTTCATTACTATTTAGGGATGACAAGGCCCATAGATCAGGAGACAATGGCCATTGAACAGAGTTTGTTACTCACAGTTCCCAAGAGGATGGGTTACGCCTGGCGTGGAGGACACGCGGAAAAGCACCAGGGTTGGTCAGGGGGCAGAGGGAGCGAGGGGACCTGTGGGCTTCAGCCTTTATTGTGGTTTCTGCAGGAAAGAATGGGCGAGGTGGGGTGAGCAGGCTTAGGATGGGCTAGTTTGAATCATTTCAGGGCTCAGGGCTTAGGAGCTGCCCCTGGTTGTATGGTACCAGGCCCTGGGGTGATTAGGGCAGGTGGAGAGTAACCCCAAGTGTAAAAGCCCCATAAAGGGGGTGCTTGGGGGTGTGAGCTCTGGATTGGTTGGTTTGCATAGGAAAGATGTGCTCCTGGGGTAGTTCTGGACCATATCCAGGAACTGGCCAGCCCTGGGGCATGGGGGTGTCGGTCCCTGCAGGGTCAGCAAGGCCCCAAGATGTCAAAGCATCAGAATACAGAAGATAAGAGACCCGATTCAAGACCTACCTAGGAGGGGCCCAGGGCTCTGTGGCAGGACAGGCCCGTGAGTTCACTGGGGCACCGCTGGCTCTAGCTGTGTTTCCACTACAGAGGGAGATTGGGAAACTAGCAGGAGGCCAGGGGAAACTTGGCTTGGCCGTCAGCTGCGGGTCTCCAGGCACTTCGTGTGACAATGGCAAGTGCAGATGTGGCTCACAACCCGGCCGACCATGCCCCCCGCCCCGGGTCCTAGGAGGAGGCTGTCACGTGTGGGTGTATTTAGAGATCTGAGAGCCCTGTTTGTCTTAGGCCATAATGAGAGTTAACAGAAACCTTTTAGGTTTTTAACATTTCTAAACAACTGTTGCAACCTCACTTGGCCCAGAATGACTGTTGGTAGAACACAATGTACTGTAGTTTTAGTGGGGGGAGAAAAAAAAAAACAAAAACCAATTCTCTGTGGATTTATGAAAATAAACTCAGAATTAATGAGCAAAATTTGTTGGGGAGGCCTATTTGTCACACTCAGGAAGCTACAATCTCATTTTACTTGCCGCTTTTGCTCTAGCATTGCCATTCGTTTGCTGAAGGCAAAATACATTACTTGTAAATAAACAAAAGTGGCCCCCGTGTCCTGCTCCCCTGCCTTCCTGCAAACATTAATCACCGGCTGACTTCTTTGTGTGTGTGTGTGTGTGTGTGTGTGTGTGTGTGTGTGTGTGTGTGTGTGTTCTCCCTGTTACCTTTTTTGGGGCTTACCAACAGAAATGTATTTTCTCTTGGTTATGGAGGCTGTTGAGTCCAAGATCAAGGTGTCGGAAGATCTGGTTTCTTCCGAGGCCTCTCTCTAGACCAGCACATACGGCTGCTTTTCACTGTGTCTTCTCGTGGTTATCCCTTAGTCTGTGTTGTCCGTGTCAGAATTTCCTCTTCTTAAAAGGACACCAGTTGCGTCGGATGGGTGCCCACCCATGTGACCTCATTTCAGCTTAATTACCCCTTTAAAGACCCCGTCTCCCAAACCAGCACACTCTGATCTTCCTGTTTACTTTTTAAAAATTGTTTATTTATTTTATATCGAAGTACAGTTGAGTTACATTGTTGTGTTAGTTTTAGCTGTACAGCACAGTGATTCAGTTTTATATATATTTTATATATAAATATTCTTTTTCAGGTTCTTTTCCCATATAGGTTATTACAGAGTATTGAGTAGAATTCCCTGTGCTATACAGTAGGTCCTTGTTGGTAATCTATTTTATATTTAGTAGTGTGTGTATGTTAATCCCAAACTCCTAATTTATACCCACCCTTCTCTCCTTTGGGAAAAGACAAATATCATATGATGTCGCCTATATGCGGAATCTAAAAACAAAATACAAATAAATTTATTTACAAAACAGAAAGAGACTCACAGACATAGAAGACAAATCCATTGCCTTTGAACATGGAACTTCTTCAGGACGTTTTCAGGGGAAATGCTGTGCCTCGGGCTGCTTCACATGGGCGTCTGCATGTCCACGGGTTTGCCTTGCCTTATACAAGCCTGTGGTTTGCAAAGTCCCACCATAAGTTAGGAGCAGGAAAAGGGAGGAAGGACGGGTCACTATGAAAAAAAATGTTTTGTTTTTTTTTAAAAATAAATTTATTTACTTATGCATATTTATTTTTGGCTGTGTTGGGTGTTCGTTGCTGCATGCAGGCTTTCTCTAGTTACAGCGAGCAGGGGCTACTGTTCGTTGTGGTGCGGTGGCTTCTCTTGTTGCGGAACACAGGCTCGAGGCGCGTGGGCTTCAGTAGTTGTGGCACACGGGCTCAGTAGTTGTGGCTCGTGGGCTCTAGAGCACAGGCTCAGTAGTTGTGGTGCACGGGCTGAGTTGCTCTGTGGCATGTGGGATCTTCCCGGACCAGGGCTCAAACCCGTGTCCCCTGCGTTGGCAGGCGGATTCTTAACCACTGCGCCCCCAGGGAAGTCCCGGTTGTTTTTTTTTAACTTCATCAAGAGTCTTGTAAAATCATTGCTTTCATCAGGTTCTCCTGGGGCCTTGAAACTATCGTTGGGTGCAGGCCAGTTTATGGAAAGTTTATTGTTTCCTGCGAGGCAAGCTGTGTGATTCTTCCCTGGGGGACTGAGCCCTGGCAGCACTAGGAGGTGTCCACCCAAACGCAAACCTGTCGGGCCCTGCAAAGCCCCGCTGTCCTCCTCCTCACACTCCTCCCACCTGGTGCCGCAGACGGGCCCTTGGAGTGGACGGCTCAGGCCTGCTCATCCTCCCCTGGGAGCCCTGAACCCAGCCCACTGCTGAGTCGTGAGCACGCTAACAACCATGAGTGGATCTGCCATCCAGATGATTTGTCCACATTATTTTTGTACCTGACAGTTTATGGGAAATGGGTCTTTATTTTTTCATTGGAGAAATGACTGTTTTCTTCAGTTTGGCGTTTCCAGAGAGCCATTCACATTTAAAGCTAATATTGGAACAGCAGGTTTCCACTGAAAATATTTACCTTTTCCTTGTTGGCAACTTGTCAGTGTAGGGGAAAACAGATGCTTCATTAAAATCTAAATACATTATGCTTTCTTTCTCACACGTCAGTCACTCTTCCTCCACGTTGAGGAGCACTGTGAGAAGTGTTGGGAAAGCATTCTGGTCTTACGTTTTTACTTACTTTAGATGTCATCTGGCATCTTGTTCTTGTTCAAAAAGAGGCATCCCAACACCTATCACTGGCATGGAGAAGCCCTAGGATAGCAGGTTAAATGTCACCCCTAGGACATCAGAATTGATGGTGGCTTCAGTGTGACCGGCGGGGTCTCTTGCCCTGGAAACTCCATTGCCAAATAGAAGGGCATAAAGAAAGCAGCTGCCGTTTCTCAGAAAGCACAGGGCCCCGGGGCCTGAGCAAATAGTTAATCCCCCGGCTACCCTGGCAGGTGAGCTTTGTGGAAAACAAGGGCTCGGACAGTTTGAGACCCTGGGCCAAGGTCACACGCAGCCGAGATGAGATTCCACCCCAGGACTGTCTGACCCCTGCTCTCTTCCCCCAGCTGTGAGCTGCTCTTTATTTTGCCTGGGGCCCCGCCTCTGCCACACCACATGGCCAACGTCCTGTACTCGTTATGGCCTCTCCTTGGGGTTTGTGGCTCCAAGAGCCTCTGGGCCCAGTGTCTCTGACGCAGCCAAAGAGACGAAGGCCCTGGGCACATAGACTAGCAACTGGGAAGGATGGTACTTGGGGCTACCCTGAGTCTCCTCGTCCACCCAGAAATCTGAGAAAGGAGAAAGTGCGATGAGCTGATGCAGCAGAAGGGGCCCCACCCCACGACAGATGCCCACAAACCCAGAAAAGATTTGGCCCTCGTTATAACCCCCTTGATCTTCAAAGGGAAATGGCTCCCACTTCCTTGAAATTAAGAACCTCTGTTGATCAAAAGACACCATAACAAGTGAGAAGACAAGGCATCAACTGGGAGAAGATGTTCACAACATACGTAACCGAGAAAGGATGAATTCCCAGTACAGGCAAAGCTAAGCAGTGTATTATGCACACAGTTGTATTAAAACACCCGTTTTTAAAGGCGATGGAAAGACTAGTCCAAAATTCTGAGCAGTTTCCTCCGTGAGGGGCAGGGCTTGGGTTGAGGCCACAGTGGCTCAAGTTCATATTTTCCCTAGATGAATGTTCATGTGTGTCTGTTATTTTATTAGGCTTTATAACTAACATGTTTGTGCCAGGCAGTCCTTCGTACATGTCAAATAGTAAATGTTTTAAAAATAAAGGTAAAAGGTAGTTATTAACAACCCCCGGAGGTAGGTTTCACTATCCCCGTTTTTACAGGTGGGGTCAGACTAGCTGCTGACACACACTGGGTACTTACTGCACTCCAGGCACTTTATATGAACCGTCTTTTTCAGTGTTTATGGCTCCTCTCCAGATACAGTCATTTTCATCATCACAGTTCATAGAAAACAGAAGCTTAGTGAGACAAGGTAGTTCTTGCAGTCACTAGCTGGTCACAACTGGTGGTCAAAGCAGGGCTTCCCCCATGACCTGCCCCATGTCCCTCTCGTGGGTGAGGGGGTGACCAGGCGTCTACCCCCACTCGTCCTGTGCTGCCGTCTCCGTGTCTGAACGATGGTGGCATCCCCACGCTGTCTACTGCCAGGCACCTGAGGTTCTGAATCACTCAGGCGGTCGTAGACCGGGAGGCCCAAATCACAGACAGTTACGTCCCACAGTTCTGGAGGCTATAAGTCCAAGATCAAGGTGCTGGCCCACTGGTTCCCCATGAGGCCCACGTGGTGGCTGGCAGACGACCACCATCCGTGTCCTCACACGGTGGAGGGGACAGGAAGCCAGGGAAGGGTGCCAATCCTGCCCTGGGGCCACCCTCCTGACCTCACCTAAACCTAGTTACCTCCTAAAGTCCCCCCTCCAGATGCCCTCACCTCGGGGGTTAGGGCTGTAGCATATGAATCTGGAGGGACACAGCGTTCAGTCCATGGTAGGCAGGGATGAGGGGAAGGGAAATAGATGGAGAGCTGGCAGGTAGAGCGGATGGTGTTGAAATCTATCTCTGCTGCTCCCTTTTAAGGCCGTCCAGCTATAAGGAGCTGGTTCTCTGATGACCTCAGCCCCTTTCTCGGTCAGCACCCATGTGGCTGTGAGTACTTTTGTTGAGTTTTTGATGTCACCCGGGCCTAATCTCACTCTTGTTTTGCCGTGAATGTCTCTGACATTGTGTTTGAGTACAGTTTCGAGGTTCTAAGAGCAGGAGTTTCCAGTAGCTTGGTGTCCCAGCTAAGCATGGGGCCCGGATGCTGTGCCCAGCTCCCCGGACAGCTGTGCGGGGACCACGGTCCACACGGGGACCAGTGGCCGTGCGGGACCAACATCTGCATGGAACCCCCCACCCACCCACCTTCCATGCGACTGTCACGGGCCTGTGCTTCCAGGCATCCGCATGCTGGACGGAGACGTGACCGACGTGGTGGAGGCCAAGTCCCTGGGCATCAGACCCAACTACATCGACATTTACAGCGCGAGCTGGGGGCCGGATGACGACGGGAAGACGGTGGACGGGCCCGGCCGACTGGCCAGACAGGCCTTCGAGTACGGCATTAAAAAGGTGTGAGTAACCCAGAGCTGCGAGGGAGCCTCAGGGATGGGGGGGAATAGTGAAAATATTTAACAGTGAGAAATCAGAAGGAATAAAGCCAAAAAGAATATTAAAAAGACTCTCAGTCCGACAAACCCAAAGATGATCTTTCAAATGCTCTTTTAACTCTTCTATGCATATGGAAGGAACTGGGTTCCCTCACCTTTTTTAGAAACAAATATGGGACCATCTTCACGCTGTTTCGCAGTATGTCTTATCAAACAACCAACATGTCATATAGGTAAGAAGAAATCTTGTCACATAGGTAACAATAAATAAACTTGAGGGACTTCCCTGGCGGTCCAGTGGTTAAGACTCCATGCTTCCACTGCAGGGGGCGTGGGTTCCATCCCTGGTCGGGGAACTAGATCCCACATGCCATGCAGTGTGGCCCAAAAATAAATAAATAAATTTGAGCAGCATACACACAAAATTAGAGTGACACAGGGGAGAGCCCCAAAGCAGGACGGCGATGGTGCCAGGACCAGAGCGAGGGAGAAGTCATTTGGGGGCTCAGGGAAGTGGCCGTCCACCAACGAGAGCAGAAGGACATCACCTCATTACAGAGTAGCTGTTCCGGAAAGTACCAGCTGGTCACTCACCAGCCCCCTGGCTCTGAGCCTTGGAGCCTGACTGCCCCCAGCTGAGGGGTATATGCAGGTGGGTGGTGGGGATCCTAGACTAACCACCCGGCCTGTTAACTGGGACAGTGCAGGTGGAAGGGGTGTCTGGGCCTCGGCGCACCTGCTCACAGGAAACCCGAGCCAGGGAGCTGTCTGCGTCCATCACGGGGAGTGTGCCCACCCAGCACCCCCGAAGCAGCAGGTCTTGGCCATGTTCCCTCCCTGCCAGCTCGCAGCCCAGTGTGTTTGGGGTGGACCCCACTGGGGGCTACACCGAGCAAACATCTGAGCATGGGCCCTCCACCCCCCGGCTGAGGGGGAGCTGGCAGGCTCCTCTCGGGAGGTCCAGCCCAGTCACTCTGTGGTCATCAGTTCTGGGTCCTTGTGAGTCAGAAAAGCCTGGAGATGTCCCAGCTCTTACAAGCACGGTGGCAAGGCAGATTTATGGGCGAGGACAACTTCTTGGAGCAGACACAGAGCTGTGGTCAGCGTCCGGGTGGCCCTGGGAGGCCCGGCAATGCTGGCAGGGTTGGGTCAGGAGGTCCAGGCATCCCCAAGGCAGGGTTTATACCTCTGACTTCTACAGGAAACAGGACGGGGGCCAGGTCAAGCCCATTTTATTATCTATATTTTAAAAACATTTTTAAAAAGTTCTTATCTTATTGTAAACCATGCATGATTAAAATGTGGTTAACAAATAAAATAGTACCAGAGGATTATAGTGAAAGCAGCCCTTATCGCCCTCTGCCCATCCCCCCGTGGTGCCCCACAGAGGAGCAATCCTGAATTCTGAGCAACACCGGCTACATCCAGCTCTCAGGGGAGTGTGGAAGGTGCGGAGAGGACCATGTGGTTCTTGTCACAGTTTCTTGAAATACTGAAGTCACTTCATTTTTTTTTTTTTTTTAGTCATTCTGAATAAAATATGCCACATAGGGAGCCTTAGATCGCAGCTGTCTGAAGTTGTCACTGAAAATCCTCCTAGAGATTTGATGATCTCAGACCGAACCACATTCTCCCATCTGTTTTTCCTCCTCGATGCCCTGTTTGTCACCTATATCCTTTTTCTGTAAAATCTGACTTCATCTTTGGTAGATGGTGTGGGTTGGTGGCAGGAGACATCAGGCCCTGTACTTTGGCATAAACATGTGTTTGATGTTGGTCCTCGTGTGGCTTGTCACCCAGAAGGGGAGAGTCAGTGTCACTGTGGCTGAAAGCACTGGCTTTGTCCAGATGCCGGGCATTTGCTAGTCCTCTGAGTCCATGGATGAGGTCTCCGCTTCCCAGGCAAGATGCTCAAATACGTTCCGATGGTGTTGAGGTGTGGTGGCTTCCTGAACAGATGTGCAAGTTCATAGCCAGGGTTGAAACGTCCCCTGGAGCCTCTGTCCTGTGGCTTCCATAGGAACAGAAGACCCGGAAAGTGAAAATGCAGTCCTCAGAGATGGCTCAGACCTGGGTGCTTCCTCTGCCTCGTTCCCACATTCCTTTTCCAGGAAACTGTTTGCAGAAGGGAAAAAGGCTTTGGACGCCTTGATGCCTGTGAGAACTCATGGGTCTAGTGGTACCTGCAAAGTGCAAGGTGAAGAGATGCGAGTCTTTGGCATTTAGGCCTCTGTTATTCAAAGTGGGGTCCCAAGCAGCAGAGCTGGCATCACCTGGGAGCCCGTCAGAAGTGCAGAATCTTGGGCTCACCTGGACCAGCTGAGCCCAAGTCTGCGATGTAGCGAGACCCCCAGGGATTCTCCTCACAAGTGTGAGAAGTGCTTTTTGAGGCTATTCTCCATGCTGCTGGAGCAGTAAGACCGCTTGCCCTGCTTTGCAAAATGACAGCCTTTGATAAATAATTTGGAGTGAGGTGAGGAGTTGGAGGTGAAATAAAGACAGGCTCTGATGGGTTCAACACCCTTTCATTCCAATTTTCGTTGGCTTTGAACGAGCTTCTGATTAATCTTTTACAACAGGTAGTTATGGGCACAGACACACGCATGTCCGTAGTCCTTTGTGCCTTTTTTTCCAGAAGGTTGCCATTTTTGCTAACTGTAAGTAACCTTTCTGTCGAGCTGTTGGCCATTTGGGCAGGTCTGCCTTCGAGATGTGGAAAACGGAGTGGACGAGGCAGTTTTGAGCCCTAGGACTGGGCTGTCCCTCGAGCCTCAGGTTGGAACTGGTGCAGATGTGGGAGTGAAGACAAATAGGCAGAAAAGGGTGGGGACCTGTGGTCTACTTGGTCCAAAAGTGGGGTGTCCTGGTGCTTCTGGAGCAGGTGGGTGCCCTCAGTCCGGGTGGACTTGAGCTCCAAGGGTGTGTCAGGCATCCTGTCAGAAGCAGGGCTTCAGTCAGGCTACGGGGAATTGTAGGATTTTGTTGAAAATTTTCTTTAAATTGGCCAGTTGTTGGGCCTGAGTGTCAGTTTCCTCCTGTGTGTTTGGACAGGAGTATCCTTGGCAAGGATGCCGGAGCCACCAGCCCACGTGGAGACGGGTATTGGCACCTCTCTCTGGGGCTGGCTGTGCCCACCAACGGTCCAGCCTTTCGGACCGAACGGGTCGGTTCCGTCTTGGAACTGGTGTTCTTCTGGTGTTCTTCTTTAGCTGGTGTTTGTGGCTGGGATGAGTGTTGGTTGGATCCCATGGATGTGGGTTGGAGAGGCTGCAGGAGCTCCCCTGACCTGCTACTGTCTTACAGAGACTTGCTGTCACGTGTGTGTCCTTAAATGTGAAAAGCTACACACAGGTGAACTGCTGGCCTTGGTTGCGCTGGCAGTGTGGCCGCTTCAACGCTGACCCAAGGGGAAGCCCGGGGGCACTCTCCTAGGATGGCCCCGGGGTGTTCTGGCCCTTGGCCCTTGTTCCTGCAAATCCTGGGCCCGCCGATTTTCAAGGAGCTCTTCTCCAGGAAGGATGCTTCTGCAGCTGGGTTTTCAGGAACTTTTGCCCTCTTCCTCAGCCAGAAAAATTAACGTCATAAATTCAGCCGTCAGCTTTCATCTCAGTGTACTTGGGGACGCTGCTTCGTCTTTCTGATTGTGGGACATTGCAGTGGAAATTACTGGTGTTGCTCTGGGACAGAGCAGCTTGTGTGAGGGCCTTGATTTTCCCGTGAAGAACAGGGAGGACTTTCTGGGCCAGCTTCTCAGTATGACGTTGTGATTCTATGGTGTCATGGCTGTTGCCGCCAACACTATGAAAATTGGAACGCCAGAGCCCATCAGCCCACAGACCACGCACTGGGCGGCCTCTGTCTGGTCTGAGTGCATCCTCCTCGGCCCCCTCCCTCTTCAGGGGTGGAGGGGGACGCTGGACAGGGGTGAGACCAGCTGGGGGTCCATGTGGGCTGACGCCTGTCCTCTCCCCTCCAGGGCCGGCAGGGCCTGGGCTCCATTTTCGTCTGGGCGTCGGGGAACGGCGGCCGAGAGGGGGACCACTGCTCCTGCGACGGCTACACCAATAGCATCTACACCATCTCCGTGAGCAGCACCACGGAGAATGGCTACAAGCCCTGGTACCTAGAGGAGTGTGCGTCCACCCTGGCCACCACCTACAGCAGCGGGGCCTTCTACGAGCGCAAAATCGTGAGTCCTCGGCGGAACCCCGGGGGATGAGCTCCTCGTCCCGTTCTCAGGAGGACGGGCCAGTCAGGGCAGTGTGTACCTGGCCCCGGGCCCAGCCTTGCCGTCAGGGAACTAGTTGTGCCTCAAGGTAAACCCCAGGCCCTTGGCAACCTTCCTCAGACCCTGCCTTTCTAATTTTGGCACAGAATACCAATTAAAACCCTCTCTGTCTCTAGGGATCTAAAAATAGCCTTTAAGAAAGGGGTGTATTCTCAGTGCGGTGTCTTTTTTAAGCTTTCTATGTTCTGTGGTTACATCGCTTGGGATCCAACTGGCCTGTTCAGTTTCAACGTGCAAAACAGAGTGAGAGAAAGTCTTGCTTCTATACGGAAACAGTTTAGAAATCTGGGTGTCCTAGGTGTTCCCTTCCTCACAAAAGGACTTTTCCAGACACTTCAGGTCAAGAGTGGTTCTGTCGGTTACGCGCACTTCAATGAACACAAGTGCGGTTTATCTTTTAGAAAGTAACTTTTAGTTTAGTGATGGGTGAAGTTTGTGCTTGTTCCTCCCCTACGTGCTTTCCTACTTTGAAAAAATGTAAGAGGGGAGGGTTTCAAGTTGAAATCAATGCAGAATTCAAATGCACAGTCGTTAAGATGGTTTTTAGACCTTTAAAAACAGGAGACCGTGGAGCTGGCCAGCTGGTTTAACCGGAAAGCTCACTGGCGTCTTTTCATTTCTCCCGTTGCCTGGCCACATCTTTAGACATTACTTGCAGGCATATTTTTACATTTTTCTGCGGGAGCGTGCAGGCTTCCCGTTCCCTGATTTGCTCTGCACCAGTGGGAAGGTCAGCCGCTATCCTCCCACCGCCAGCCTGGCAGCAGCCCGGGCTGTTTCACGAAGGTATTAATTTATTTTCCTTTTCTACTGGACTGTGCACCCTTGGGATGGGGCTGAGATTCTGAATGGTGTCCTGTTCATTTAGGAATCTAGCTCATTTGAACACGGACTTGCTGGAGTCTCATTAAGCAGAACCTGACAGAGGCCTTGGCTGGAGGGGGCAGGGAGGTGCTCTGTGCCGGGGACTCTGTGCTGGGTGGATGCCATTCCCCATCCCTGGGAGCAGGGCTTGCAGCTTTATTTGCTTAATGAATCACACGGCATCTGCAGGTGTGTACGTGTGCATGCGTGGGCACACACCTTAGCTACAAAATGCCTTAATTTCTTTTTCTTTTTAAAAAAAAATTCTCTGAGCCCTAACATATGGTAAGAAGGGTGTCGTTGGGCAGAGGGTGAAAGAGAAAATCACACTCCATTGCAGCTGCTGTCCTGGTGCTCGTCCCTGGTAGTATGGGCGGCAGGTTGTTTTTGTTTTGGTTTTGGTTTTTTCCCCCAACTCAGCAAGGCCAGGTGTTTGCTCTGAGTCCCTTAGAGACCCTGCCAGGGGGTGAGCCCCTTCCCTGGATGGTGGGCAGCTCGCGTCTGCACGTTCAGGCAGGTGTCCATGGAAATTGGAGCTCGGGCCCCTCGTCCTCTTCCGTTGCTACAATCCAGCGAGTACCGACCTGCGAGGGATTGCCCGGTGCTGAGACAGGGCTTGTGATCAAATCAGTTGCACTTCTAAAGAGGCGTCTCTCCCTCATTCGTTCACTCACTGAACACAGCCAAGTACCAAGCAGGATGTAGCGTTTCAGGAAGGGGCTGCCCACCTCCCTGTGGGGAGGCCCCTCTGCTCATGCCCCTTTCTCTGAGGCTGGAGAGCCAGCCACGGGCCTTACCTGCTCTTGGGAGCTTGGTGTCCTGCCCACACAATCTCACTTTCCCCCACTGGCCGCCTTCGACTGAGTACAAGCGTGTGCCAGGTGCCAACTGTGCTTTCACAGGAGCCCCGTGAAGGACTTGGCATTAAGCCCCTTTGCAGGTGAAGATCCTGGGGTCAGAGAGGTTGCATCCTCATCCCTGCTCCCTTGCCCTCCCCAATGTCAAGGTCCTGCTGAACTAGGAGGGGGGAGGAGGCTGGTCTCCACCAGCACCCCTGTCGAATCTTCCTCTGTGTGTGTGACTCAGGCTGGATGCCTCTCACTGGTGATGGTCGGCCCAGCTGAATCATGAGGAAGGAAAATGCTGTGTTTGGAAGAGAATCTGGACTGTTACCACAGGGGAAATACGTTCTCAAGGGTTTTGCAGATGGGTTGCTGGAGGCTTACGGTTGGTGGGTATATTAGTCTCCTATTGCTGTCATAACAAATTGTCCCAAACTTCGCAGCTGGAAACAGCACAGCTGTGTCATCTCACAGCTCTGTGGGCCAGAAGTGCTGCAGCCTCCACTGGGTCTCACGAGGCTGATGTCCAGGTGTTGGCCGGGCTGTGTTCCTTTCCAGAGGCTAGAGGGAGAATCCATTCATTGTTCATCCAGGGTGTTCACAGAACTTAGTTCCTGGTGGTTATAGGACTGAGCTCCTGTTTCCGTGTGGGCTGGCTGCCGAGGGCTGTTCCCAGCTTCTGCGGGCCACCCATGTTCCTGGCTTTTGTCCCCCCAGCGCCCTCTTCAAAGCCAGCAGGGAGGGTCAGGTCCCTCCTAAGCCTCATCTCTCTGACAGACTTTTAAGGGCCCTGTAATTACATCCCCAACTTAAGTTCAGCTGGTTAGCAGCCTTAGTTCTACCTGCAAAATGCATGGGAGTCACACTAGGGCCAGTGTCCCATCCAGCACAACAGGCGTCTCCCAGCTGTACCCACGCGTGCTTCTCCGTTTTAGTTCAAAGGGAAGGTGCAGTCAGGCTGGACTGTGGTGAGGCCCAGAATCAGTGCCCACCCCCGTCACCGAGGGACACAGGTGTAGCTCCTGCTGCAGACAGAACTGGGTGCCCTGGGACACTGTCAGCTACCTGGGAGGACGTCCTGGTGGAGAGAGTGCTCTGTGACCTTCTCTGACCAATTGCCGATCTCTGGCTCACGGCAGAGATGCTCTCTGGGCCAGACGACACCAGCACGTGTTTCCCTGCTCTGAAGTCTGGAGTGACTTGGGGGTTGTTGATGGGGGCCCCGGCAGGGGGTCTTGCCGTGGAGGCCCCTCTGTCTCATTCTGTCTCTCTGTTGAGTCTCGGGCTGCATCTGCAGTGGTGGGGGGCTGTGGCCTTAACCCCCTGTTCCTACCCCGCCATCACCATGTTGCTGCAGGGGGTGCCAGACACGCGGAAGCCTCCGTTGCCAAGGTGTGTCTGCATAGCACCTCTTCCATCCCTGGGGCTAAGGTCACGCCTGCCCGGGGCAGTGTCCTGAGCAGCCTCTGACCCGGCTGCTTGCTGCCCCTGCCCAGGTGACCACGGATCTGCGCCAGCGCTGCACCGATGGCCACACCGGGACCTCTGTTTCAGCCCCCATGGTGGCCGGCATCATCGCCTTGGCGCTGGAAGCAAAGTAAGTTCCCACCTACCTTCCCTCCTTTTCCTTTTTTTAAAAAAGTGTTTATTGTGGTAAAATACACATAACGTAAAATTTATGTTTTACACACCATTTTAAGGGGGATGCTCGTTAAGCACATTCACTGTTGAGTGACCGTTGCCGCCAGCCGTCTGCAGAACATTTTCGTCTGCCCAGACTGCAGCCCTGTACCCATCAGATAGCTTCCTGTGTGGTCTGCTGGGGCTTAAACAACAGAAACGTACGATCTCACAGTTCTGGAGGCTAGAGGTCTGAGATCGCGGTGTCGGCAAGGCTGTTTCCCTCTGAGGCCTCTCTCCTTGACGTGTCAGTGGTCACCTTCTCCCCGTGTCCTCACGTGGCCTCTGTGTGTGTGTGTTTAGATCCTTCTGTAAGGACACCAGTCACGTTGGATCAGGGCCCACCCTAATGACCCCATTTCACCTTAATTACAGACACCCATCTCCAAGTGCAGTCACGTCTGAGGTCCTGGGGGTCAGGGCCTCAAACGTGTGATTTTGGGGAAGGGATGCACAATGCAGCCCATAACACTCCCCATTTCCCCCTCACCCAGCTCCTGCCAACCACCGTTCTAGTTTCTGTCTTTATGAACCTGACTCCTCTCGGACTTCAAATTTGTGGGATCACACAGTGTTTGTCCTTCTGTGTCTGCCTCACTTCACTCAGCATAGTGTCCTCCAGGTTCACGTCAGGATTTCTCCTTAATGGGCATGAGTGGCTTCTTCCCTTCTCTCCCGTTTTCAAGCTCACAGTCTCCTGCCCTTCGTAGGAGCATAGGGAGCCGGGGGGGGGGTGCCCCAAGCCTGCACCGCACCCCCAGACCACACTTTAGGCTGATACAGCTGTCCTTTGTCAACTGTAGTTCATAAGTTGACAATACGGTGGTGATGTTTTATCTGCTTTAAGCTGAATGAAAGCCCTAGAGTTGTCAATGGGTGGAAGGTTCAGAAGAAGAGAGTCTACTACACATACAGTCATGGGATCAAAAACAGATTTTAGTTTAAATATCAAAACTGGCTCAGAACAGCCCAGCCCTTTGAAGGAGTCATTTGCCGCAGGTGAGATTTTAAATGATTCAGCAGTTATATTTGGGTTGCTGCAGTCCTTCTAATTATGTATGTTTGCTCGTTGATTTGCATCAGACGAAAGAGCGTAAAACTCAAATGCTACCCATTTCACAAAGAAAGAGCTAAATATCTTTGATTTTCAGGCCAAAATGATAGCTTCTGTGTCCTGAGGCTCATTTAAAAAATGCTAAATAGTTGCTTGTGTGGGAAGTTGCTTTCATATACTTGGTGATTAGTTGTTTTATATTTTCTTTCCTTCCTTATTGGAAACATGGAAGGAGTTTTGTTAGTTGAAACTAAATAGAAAACAGACCCCGCTTTGTGCCGGATTGTCCCATTAAACTTGGCCTGTGGACTCATGAATTCCCCGATCACTGCCTCATCGTTTTAGCTCATCCTCAGAATTTTACAGGTGGTAGGTCAAGCACACGTCATTGGAAACAGCGTCCACTTAGAGCATTTAAACACATAGGGTTGGTCCAGGAAGGAACTTGGTGTAACCAGGGGCACTGCCGGCCTCAGCTGAGGGGCTTTGGAGGCCGGGGTAGTATCTGGACAGCTGCTCACGTGTGCAGCAATTTTGCTGTGGAAGGAGGCCGGGCAAAGCCAGGTCACCTGGGGGGAGAAGCTCTCGGGGGTGCAGGAGGCCTGCAGGCAGCATGTGACAAGGATGAAGGAAGAGCCTTATGTGTGAGAACCACCCCCAAGGCCTAGCAATCCCTTCTTCACTTAAAAAAACATTTTAAACACCATTTCTTAGACATGTTTTCATACAACTATATATGTGATTTCAGTACTATCATCAAAAATGAAATGGAGTTTCTCCTAGTAAGATGGTTTCTCACATCCTCCCTTTCTAAACCCTTTCTGTGTCAGCTCTGAAGCCCAGGCTTCCTGGCATCTGTGCTGAGCTCCCGGGGGGCTGGCTTTCTCCATCCTGGGTGGACCCTGCAGATGTGAGGGGTGACGAACCCGGCCAAACAGGGGAAAGGGCGGCAGGCACATCTGCCGTCTGGAATCCAAAGCCTGTGCGTGCGCCTCTCCACCAGAGGGCAAGGCCGTGGGCCACTCGGGGCCTCAGATCCTCCTCTAACAGTGAGGCTGGCTGTGGTCCTCAGAAGGGCAGTGGATAAGGGGAGGATAGCAAGTCAGCTTGTGCCAAGAAAAGGTCTGGAAACTGTACTGATGGGAACAGTTGGGATAGGCAGCCAGGAGGCCACTGACTGGCCGGGGACCAGCACAGTGTCAAGAACATGGTGGAGAAATCAGGGGAAGCCAGGGCTAGAGCCCAGAGAGCGGGAGACCCCAGGGAGGAGGAGCACACAGGCCCCCCAGGACTCAAGCCACAGGTGAGCTTCTAGTACTAAAGCAGGCAAAGCATTTGTTGGGAAAGTAAAATAGTGCAGCTGCTGTGAAAAACAATGTGATGGCTCCTCAAAAAATGAAACAAAGAATTACCATATAATTTAACAATTCCACTTGTGAGTGTGCACCCAAAAGGACGGAGAGCAGAGACTCGAAGAGATATTTATACAGCCATGTTCACAGCAGCATTACTCACAATAGCAGAAGGTGGAAGCAACCCAGATGTCCATCAGTAGATGAATGTGGTCTATGGAATGCCATTCGGCCTTGAGAAGGAAGGAGGTTCTGACCCCTGCAGCAACGTGGACGAACCTGGAGGACATTATGCTGAGTGAACTAAGCCAGTCACAGAAGGACAGATACCTTGGGACTCCACTTCTGTGAGGCACCTGGAGTCATCAAATCCATAGAGACAGAAAGTAGGATGGCCTGGCCAGGGGCCTGGGGGAGGGATAGGGAGTGAGTGAGTGATGGGGGCAGAGGTTCAGTGGGTTAAGATGATCACGTCCTGGAGATGCACGGTGGTGACGGCTGCATAACACGGTGAATGTGTTTAATGGCGCTGAACTGTACGCTTAAAAACGGTTGAGATGGTACATTTTATGTTACATATATTTGCAGACACACACACAAAGAGTGGGCAGTTGGAAAGATGCCTGTGAGGACTGGCCAGGGCAGGTGCTATTTAAGAAGAGGTGGCGAAGGCTACGTCCAGGGACCTCCCGCTGTTTTTTTTTTTTTTGGCTGTGCTGTGTGGCCTGCAGGATCTTAGTTCCCCAACCAAGGATCGAATCCATGCCCCCTGCAGTGGAAGCACGGAGTCTTAACCACTGGACTGCCAGGGAAGTCCCCAGGGAGCTCCCATTCTTGTCTGTGTTGCGGTCCTAGTGCTGTGGACAGAGCAGGGTTCTGAGAGCATCATTGTCAGGTGGATCCTGTTTTGAGGAGTGTTGAAAAGGCAAGCAGATGTATCTTAGTGTCCAAGGTATCTCATCTCTGCATTTTTAATCGTGGGCAAGTGTTCTTTTAATGAAATGTTTCTACTCTGCACCAAAATGAATATATTGTTAATGTAGAATTACTAAAATCTCAAATTCTAGTGTGTGGGCAGTGGTCCTGGACATGGTGTCTGAGAAGGTGATGGCTGGGCGTGCCCCGGCCCGCGGAATGCTCACTCACGTGGTAAAGACTAGTCCAGATTCTCCCAACACGTGCTGATACGTAAGGCTGTCCTCTCCCCGGGGCCAGAGTTTGCCATAGAGCCTCATACAGACTCAGGTGGATCGTGGTAACAAGGCTAGGCTTTAACACTGTGGGTTTTTGGTCACCCATTGTACTATCTTATCTTAGGGTTTGATGACTAGAAACCGTTCTTTACAAAGAGGTTGTGACGTTGACCCTTGACAAGGAGGGGAGCCTGCGGAGCCTTCCTCAAGTCCAGGCACGAGGCCGGCTCCCAACGCCCCACCTCTGATGGGCCTTGTGGCCGCCTTACAGACCCACATGAGTACAGCCGTCTGTCCTTGTGTCATTGCAGCAGCCAGCTGACCTGGAGGGACGTCCAGCACCTGCTGGTGAAGACGTCCAGGCCGGCCCACCTCAAAGCAAATGACTGGAAGGTGAACGGTGCTGGTCATAAAGGTGCGGCCAAGATTCCGGGGCTGGGTGGGTCCTGACCTCCTGGAGCCTGTATGGGCGGGGACATGAATTTCTCAAAAAGAACCCCCAAATAACATTAATTATGTGTCACAAGAATGAAAGGTAGAAATCCAGGAGTTTAATAAGGTCACTCAAGTTCTGGGCTTGCTGAGCCTCCCGACTTCTGCCACGTCAGGGGCCACCTGTACCAGTATGGACTTCATGGTTCTCTTTAAATGGGCTTGCCTATTTTTTTTTTTTTTTTTTACACAAAGAAGTATATTTTAAAAGGAAGCTCTATTACATCTAGTTAATCATGGGTTTGATGTGTAGTTACGTTTTTTCTAATGCACATTAAAACAAATCCATAATGATTAAGATACATGATGTTTGCTTATGTGCCACCTAAGGACAACTTGCATTCTCAGCCCTGGGTAGCTCTACAATTTTGAAACTATCCCTCAGTTTCCTTACCTGTACAAGGAGGACATTGAGATAATTATATAAGTTACTTTCTAACTATAGAACTTCTGTCAGCAAGCCCTTGTGTTTTAAAAGGGCTCTGTCCCCATCATAGCCTGGGACAGACCCAGGTACCATGAAATCAACCCACAGTCCAGGCTTGTAACCCAGATATTTGGAGCCTCTTGAGCAGGTTATTATAGGACTGTGCCACTGGCTTTGTTTGTCTTGCTTCTTACCAGAGATACTTGAAAAAGATTTACATTCAGCCATGGTATGTTAGGGAGGACGTTTTTTCCTTTTCTTTAGCTCAGGTCCCGCTCTTTCGACACCAAGCCTGATACTACTCTGAAAAATACAGGTCAAGCATTGTTACCCTAAGTTCCGAGGGACATTCCTTTTAATAAGGAGGCCATTGATTAGGCCTGATGCATCCTTGTCTTGCAGGAATGTTTGTGGCAGTGGTGTGCTGCAACAAGAGCTGACCTACATTTCAATTTTGGCCTAATTAAATAGGAAAAGAGATTGTATCTAGCTCTTGACCTTGCCTCTTAAATTCAACTCTGAAACTCTCCTGCGTTGGCCAAATTAAACACCAGCTTGGGCCAGCCTGTGTGCTGGGTGATGCTGCTCTCCCTGAATGCCCTAGAAATTCAGCAGGGAGAGCAAATGGCAGAAGAGATGAGCAGAGCTTTGTTTTATTGTGCTTATTGCACGTCGTGGTTGCGTGAACTAAGGTGTCGCATGTTTTGCTTTTCATGTCCGGCACAAAATTCAGGGAGCGCAGATGCCAGGAAGTCCCTTTTTTTTTTTTTTTTTTTTTTTTTTTTTTTTTTTTTGTGGTAGGCGGGCCTCTCACTGCTGTGGTCTCTCCCGCTGCGGAGCACAGGCTCCAGACGCGCAGGCTCAGCGGCCATGGCTCACGGGCCCAGCCGCTCCGCGGCATGTGGGATCTTCCCAGACCAGGGCACGAACCCATGTCCCCTGCATCGGCAGGCGGACTCCCAACCACTGCACCACCAGGGAAGCCCAGGAAGTCCCTTTAATATAAAGAAACTCCCCCTCATCTTACAAAAAGAAAGTACTAGGCCCCCTCAACACTTCCTTTATTTTGCACCAAAATGGGACGTATTTTCTGCCCCTCACTCCTGACCTGAAAGAGTTGGGAGAGTAAAGCAGCTGGGAGTGTCCTCAGAAGGACGGGTGCTGTGGCCCGGGGCTCTCAGGCGCTGGCAGGGGCCCTGCAGCCCTGGAGGGACACAGGTGGCCTGTCCCCGGATGGTGGTGGCAGTGGGGAGCTGGGTCTGAAGGCCCTGTCTTTTCAGTTAGCCACCTCTATGGATTTGGCTTGGTAGACGCGGACGCCCTCGTCATGGAGGCCAAGAAGTGGACTGCGGTGCCCCTGCAGCACAGCTGTGTCGCTGTCACAGACAAGAGGCCCAGGTGAGCTCGGTTCTTCCAGTGTGTCCTTTGGACTCTGCTGGAAGGTATTTCGGGGATGGGGGAGATAGGTGTTCACACACGCATTCCTGTGCACATCGGTGAGGACATGCGTGTGTGGGTGCGTGCAGCGCGTCTGTAAACATGTCTGCATTTTTTCTTGTGGATTGTGAAGCAGGGAAAGGAATCGATTCTTAATCCAGTACTGTTTTGAGGCCTTTTGCTGTCATTGTAGTTTCCCCTTTTGTCAATTGCTCCATTCTGAGGCGTCCTTCCCTCAGCCTCAACCCCAGCCTAGGATTGGAACTTCTTAGCCGTAATATTTAGCAGAGCCACCCAGACCTGGGAGCTGCCCTGCTGGCTGGGGGCGATGGGCAGCAGCGCCAAGCGGCCTCCTAGAGGCTGGAGCCATAGCTCTGGCAGCTCCACCGGCCCCGAGAGTCCGCAGTGAGACCCCATTGGTCCTGGACCAGGGTGGCAGCCCCGGCTTCTTCTCTGTGGCAGGAGAGGGTTTAGTATCCAGAGTGCACAGCAGCACGGTGTCGCTTTTATCTGGACTCAGATAAGCTTAAGGTGTAAACACTGGGATTTTTTTTTTTAACATCTTTATTGGAGTATAATTGCTTTACAATGTTGTGTTAGTTTCTGCTGTAGAGCAAAGTGAATCAGCTATATGTATACATATATCCCCCTATCCCCTCCCTCTTGCGTCTCCCTCCCACCCTCCCTATCCCACCCCTCTAGGTGGTCACAAAGCACCGAGCTGATCTCCCTGTGCTATGCAGCTGCTTCCCACTAGCTATCTATTTTATATTTGGTAGTGTATATATGTCCGTGCCACTCTCTCACTTCGTCCCAGCTTACCCTTCCCCCTCCCTGTGTCCTCAAGTTCATTCTCTTTTTTTTTTTTTTTCGGTACGCGGGCCTCTCACTGTTGTGGCCTCTCCCGTTATGGGGCACAGGCTCCAGACACGCAGGCTCAGTGGCCATGGCTCACGGGCCCAGCCGCTCCACGGCATATGGGATCTTCCCGGACCGGGGCACGAACCCACGTCCCCTGCATCGGCAGGTGGACTCTCAACCACTGTGCCACCAGGGAGGCCCTCAAGTCCATTCTCTATGTCTGTGTCTTTATTCCTGTCCTGCCCCTAGGTTCATCAGAATGCTTTTTTTTTGGGCGGGGGGGGGGGTGATCCATATATATGTGTTAGCATATAGTATTTGTTTTTCTCTTTCTAACTTACTTCACTTTGTATGACAGACTTTAGGTCCATCCACCTCACTACAGATAATTCGATTTCATTTCTTTTTATGGCTGAGTAATATTCCATTGTATATATGTGCGACGTCTTCTTTATCCATTCATCTGTCAATGGACACTTAGGCTGTTTCCATGTCCTGGCTACTGTAAATAGTGCTACAGTGAACATTGTGGTACATGAGTCTTTTTGAATTATGGTTTTCTCAGGGTATATGCCCAGTAGTGGGTTTGCTGGGACATATGGTAGTTTTAAAAAAGATCTGTACAGAATTCCCTGGCAGTCCAGTGGTTAGGACTCTGCACTTCCACTGCAGGGGGCACAAGTTCAGTCCCTGGTTGGGGAATTAACATCCCGCATGCTGCGTCGCATGGCCAAAAAAATCAACTGTAAAGTAAATAAAATAGCAAGAATCCTATTCCGTTAGGAGAGGAGATCAGATTACCCTCCTGAATTCTGCTGTTGCCGCTGTCCATTGTATCCTTTTCAGAATGGTGTTACTCTAGGCTTTAAAATCGATGAAGAATGGAATGCATTTCTTTCTCTCTATAGCAGTTTATTACCTTTGGAAAATGTGTGTTTGAAAAGAAAAATAAATGATGGGGTGATTAAAAGGGATTCTTGCTTTATCAACAAAGATAGATCATTCTCTTTGAGCTCGCCCTTTCCTTAAAGGCATCTACCTCTTATAGTATGCCCTTCTGCTATAAAATGTTGAGAAAAGTGTTTCTTGCTGATGCCTTGCATACAGTAGAAATTCAGAAAGTATTTGTTGGATGAATAGCCACAGAAGGATCTTTTGAAAAATTGCATTTCCCTCCTGCTGCTAATTGTGAAGACTGACTGCCGGGTTATCCCTCCAAGGCCTGAGGAGCTGGTAGGCCAGCAGGCGAGTCTCAGCCTTGACATTTGAAAGCATCGTTTTCTCTGGGGAGCCTTAGACTGTCAAACTCAGGAGAAAGTGGAAGGTTTTCTGAGATTAAGAGGCCTTTTGCATTCTTTTGCTTGGTTATTTGGAAGACCCCTGGCACACAGGCACTCAAGCTCCAGGTTAGGTGGTGCTGGACTCGGGGGCTGGGTCCCACCCGCGAGGCTGCCCTCTGCCCTGCTGCGTCCAGGCTGCAGCCCTTCCTTTCCACTGGCCTCCCCGTTGGGGCAGCTCCTGAATGAAGCATTCTTCTGCTGCCAGAAATAGTTTTAAGATGGGAGAGTGGTGCCTAGGTGGCGAAGGGTTGTTTTTATTTTTATTTTATTTTGTTTTTTAAGTGCTGGTACACGCAGTCTAGACAGCATGGGTTGAGGGGCGCAGCCATACTACACAGTGTGACATTGTTCCTGTCCTTTGAGGAAAGGTCCCCGCAAATTCCAGCAGATGGGAAGAATCGCACTGCTGTTTCTAAGGGAAAATCATCTTTGCGTTTAGCAGTTTCAGACTCTCTGGAATATTCAGCCAATCTGCTGTCCCAAACCTCAACTGCACATTCAGTTGTTCCCAAGGACATAAGGGCCGAGAGAGAGACAGACAGCCAAGTGCTCCCACGTGGAAGGCAGATACGTGTTTAGCCCTGATAGCCTCATCTCCCGGCAGAGCTGCAGCCTGCCTGCCAGGGTCGCTTGAGCCAGAGCTGCTGAGCACCCCCAGTGCTTATGGCTGGTTTCCTTCATCAGGGTTCTTGTGTAGCTTTGCCTAAGCTGCTGGGACCGTTTAGCTTAAAGATGAAAAGGAAGTCTTCCCGCACGCCTGCTTCTCCCTCTGCCTCTCCCTGCTCCCTCTCTGCAGATGTTTCTTGATCTGGGGGTCCCCGAAGACGGCTGTCCACTGTCTTGGCCTCTTTCTGGTTTTTCCTTCTCATTGTGGAATTTTAGGATGCCGTGAATGTCCCAGACCTGGCTTCAGTGCTTCCTGTGGAGAAGAGCACAGAGAGAGGGAGGGAGGAAGGGGCGAGGGGGCCTCTTTGGCCGCCCTGTGCGGACCCATGTACCCATGGGACACGTTTCCCTGTCTTCCCTCCTGAGTATAAGGACCAGGCCACCCTACTGTGACCTTCAGAGAACAGTGTTCCTTGCTATTAAGTGCAGGCGTCCTGGCAAGGACTGTGGCCACACCTGCCAGTTCTGCGGTGACGTCTGAGCCAGGGGGCCTGGGTGTCCATGGTCACGTGCAGGGCAGGAATGAAGAGCACGGACATCCTTCTTAACTCCTTTGAGCCTCAGTTTCTTCATCTATGACGTGGGGATGTAACACAGCTCCCAAACCTCACACCCTGGTTGGGGGTTTTGAATGAGTGAATATACGCGGAGTGCTCAGAACAATGCCTGGCTCACAGTAAGGGCCTGATAATTGCCATCCATCACATTCACCTACGTATTTACAAGCAGCGTTGTTATAAAAGGACATCACATGCAGTCTGGTTTCATGAAATACCAGAACAGTAAACAGCATGTGGTTAGTGCACAGTTAATTCTTGAACATCTAGAAATAGATGGTCTGCTCTATAGATAAACCTAAATATTCAGAGCTTTTAGTTTTGACGTATATTTTGTGTGGTGGGTGAGTTCTTTAATAAAAGACAAGCCGCACTAAACCACGGGCTGTCAGGATGGTAATCTTCCAAACCTGCTGAAGCTGAAGACGAGTACGTAAGTCCTCTTTGCTTAGAGGACCCTGGCTGTCTTTCCAGCGCGAAGTTAGGAGACATGGATGTCATAGACCGTGTCGCTGTAGCCTGGGTTTTTAAAGATGCAAGGGAAGTGCCGGCTAGAAAATCCTGCGAGTCAAGTAAGATCCTTAAAAGCTGGGCCTCGTTTTCATTCACGGGAATTATACTAAGCTTGATTTTCTTCTTCACTTTTTCAGAAAGGCTATAAAAGTGTTCACTTTATCCTCCTCTATCTGACACCCACAGACTTCCAAATAATTCTGCACAGGCAGATGGCACTGGTCATCATCCTATTTACCCTCCTGCAATTGACAAAAGTTCTGAGGAGATTCAAAACCATCTGTGCCCAAGACCAGGCAAGAATGTCTTCCGCGTGTGTTTGAATGTCACAGCAGAGAGTCGGGCTCAGCGCACATTTTCACGGGTGTCATCTGTGAGGCCCGTAACAAGCCGTTCTCTGTAGCAGAAGTGCCCGGCGAGTTCAAGGGATTTCCCCTCCTGCTGCACCGACACGCAGCACTCGCTGAAAGCTGCATAGGCTGTGCTTTCCCCGTGGGTGCCTGAGAGGTGGGTCAGACACCACGGCCTGTTCCGGGGTGGGGTCGGTGACAGGCTGTAAAGAGACGGTCCAGGGAGATCTGGCAGCGCCTTGGAGTTGGGGGGCCTGGCCCCTCTCATTCCTCGCCGCGCCCACCCCTGCAGGCCCCTCTCCCCTGGCGGCTCCCTGACCTTCTCCACGACCCCAGGGACTTCTTACTGTCTCTCAGGCGGGGGATCCCGACAGAGACGGGCTAAATCCCCCCCACCCAGTCCCTACAGGTACAGCATCCAGACTAGGGGTGTCCGCATGGCCTTCCTTCAGAAGGGAACGAGCACAGCTTCCCCCGACGGGTCTGTGATGGCAGCCCCCAGCCCCCGCCCATCAAAGCCTCTCTCCTGCTGTGCTGCTGGCCTTTCTGCTCCTCTTGGCCTGAGCCTGACTCTAGGGTGGGGCGTGGTGCCAGACAGAGCAGGCCAGCTGAGGGACGCCAGCAGGGCCCGAGTGGTCCCCCAGGGCACAGCGGGTGCCACGCTCATGTCTGAGCACAGGCTGGGTCCCGGGCAGGATCTGCAGAGAGGGTGGCCCTGTGACTCCTCGGGTCATGGCCGTGGGGACCGTCTCCCTGAACAGGATGTACCCCAGGGGAGGACAGCCCCATTAGGGCCGAGGGGCGGGCGAGGGTAGAGGGGTGTCAGTGCTCTTCGTTGTGACCACGGACACACAGGCCCCTGGCTCAGAACCCACATGACCTCACGCAGAACTGGCAGGTGTGGCCACAGTCCTCACCAGGACGCCTGCATTTAATGCCAGTGAACACCGTTCTCTGAAGGTCACACTAAGGTGGCCTGGTCCTTCTACTCAGGAGGGAAGACAGGGAAACGTGTCCCTCTGGGCAGGAGCGCATCCCAGGAGCTCAGGCAGGATGGAACCACGTCCCCCAGGACACGTTCCCTCCATCCCTCTGCATCCCAGCTGTGGGGCACACTGGCTCTGAGACGGGAAGGCACCTTGGCCTTGGCTACCTGCAGGCTCCTGCAGTCTCAGTCAGCTGCCACCACCCAAGGGGCCGGGCCCTGGTGTCAGTCGTGCAGCAGGTCAGCTGGGCTGGCCCGGAGCACCTGTGTGGCTGGACCCATGCCGGCCCGACTCCAGGGCTCTGCAGGGGGGCTGTGGCACACAACTGGGGCTCACGGCTCTTCAGGCAGCTAGAAGCCCCACTTTCCTGCTCTGTACTGTGCAGGTTCCCTGCCCTCCCAGCCCCTCTCCAGGGCATCTGATCCGTGCCCGCCGGCTACTGTATGAGGCTGCTGCTCCTGGCTTCCTCCATCATGGCATCCTACATGGGCCTTGGTGCCTTGAGGAAACTCAAGGGGTGCTCTGCAGTCCTGCGCTGGGGGTGACCGTACCCAGGCCCTTGACCTTTGTTCTGTCTCCTCATATCTCTTTAGTTAACTGTTTGTTTTCCTGCAGCCCTTGTCCTCCTTAGCTTTTTTTTTTTTTTAAGACTTTTTGATGTGGCCCATTTTTAAAAAATCTTTATTGAGTTTGTTGCAATATTGCTTCTGTCTTATGTTTTGGTTTTTTGGCCACAAGGCATCTTAGCTCCCTGACCAGGGATCAAACCTGCACCCCTTGCATTGGAGGGTGAAATCTTAATCACTGGACCACCAGGGAAGTCCCCTTATCTTATTTTTTGATGCAAACCTGTTTCCCCAGGCTTCCCTGGTGGAGCAGTGGTTAAGAATCCACTTGCCAATGCAGGGGACACAGGTTCGAGCCCTGGTCCACGAAGATCCCATGTGCCACGGAGCAGCTAAGCCCATGCGCCACAACTACTGAGCCTGCGTGCCACAACTACCGAAGTCCACACGCCTAGAGCCTGTGCCCTGCAACAAGATTAGCCACCTCAATGATAAGTCCACGCACCGCAACAAAATGTAGCCCCTGCTCGCCACAACTAGAGAAAGCCCACGCACAACAATGAAGACCCAACGCAGCCAAAAAGAAATAAATAATTAACCAAAAAAAGAAAAAAACCTGTTTCCCCCACATTGTGAGCGCTCCCTACTTCTAAAACAAGCAGTTAAAGTTGAATGATACCATGATTCTCATTGTTCTCAGTAGTTGTGTTCTATGATGTCACTACAAACGCTGACTTCATGAATGCAGCACCATCGTTCCTGGGAGCCTCTGGTCACGACACTTTTGTCAACCGGTCAATACAGAAACTTGTTTTATATGTGTTTCTGTCTAGAGACACTTTAAAGTGTATAGTTGACTCATTGACAATGAGCCATGGTCGGCGGCACTGTAACTCAGGCCTGGATGATGCCTGAACCAACACATGGATTTTCTCCACAAGCCACATCAGTGCCTTCCTGTGCTTAGGATGCTAGCCAGCACTGCAGCACTGTGCTTGGGGCCATTTTAAACAGTGAAACCACCAACAGAAAGCACAAAAATGTGAAAAACGTGGCACTCGGTAGACCAGAAGAAGGACATTTGTTTATAGTATGAGCTTGTTTGACCTCAGCTGGGAACACACACACTGGGCAGTTCACATATTCTGCCTCTCTCTCTGCAAATGACCACAAACGCACCACAAGTATTGATTTGAAGTTATAAATAAATTTTAGTGAGTAGGTGAATTTGCAAATATGGACTCATGATAATGAGGATTGACTGTAATTTCATTGTCTCCCCCCACCCCCATCAGATTGAACCTTAGAATTGGAAGGAATGTTTAAAGTCAGCTGATTTAGCCCCTTCATTTCACATAGAAGAGAAATATGTACCATAAATTTAAACATTGTGTGTTTAAAACACCTTACAGCCCAATTAATCATGGGCAGCCCTGTCTGAATTAGTATACTGGATTAGCCCCTTTTTTTTTTTTCAGCTCAATTTTATTTGCAGCCTAAATGATCGTCTGTGGTTTGATAATCAAAAGTAATTTCATCTAAGGAAAATCCTAAATGTGGACTAACCTGAGTAAGAAAGTCACAGAATCTCTGCCTCAGACTCTCATGACCCTCCGTCCCAGAACGGTCATCCTGGAACAGAGACCCAGGAAGTGACTCAGAACCTCCTTGCTGTCCCCATACAGATGGCCCCAGGCCCTCCCACAGGCCATGTTGCCTTCCTGAGTCTAATAAGTCTGTGCCCATTAACCCCTCTCCATCCAATCATGACCCTTTAGAAGGTCGGTGCAGGGATTTCCTGGTTGACCTTCTGGTTGACCTTCATGGATGACCCTCCGTTGTCATGGTCCTCAGCTCTGCAGCAGCCTCTTCTCCCCCAGACAGATGCCAAATACCACAGGGGGAAGGACACTGCTGCTTTCTGGTTCTACTGGGTCTCCAGCTCCACGTGACCTCAGGACTGTCGGGGGAGGAACTGAGCACTGCCCGCTTGGCCCCAGCCCTGCGCGTGGAAAGGTGGAGTCACCCTGGGGATGCTCGGGGCCAAGGCACAGGTCTGGCCTTGCAGCTGAGCTGGGAGAGGTCTTCAAGGTGGGAGTGAGGAATACAGGCAGACCTTGGAGATATTGTTGGTTCAGTACCAGACCACTGCAATAAAACGAGTCACATGAATTTTTTGGTTTCCCAGTGCATATAAAAGTTACGTTTCCAGTGTGCCGTAGTCTGTTAAGTGTGCAACGGCATTATGTTTAAAAAGACAGTGTACATACCTTAACAGAAGATACTTGATCGCCAAAAAAGGCTCACCATGACCTGAGCCTTCAGTGAGTCATCATCTTTTTGCAATAGTAACATCAAAGATCACTCATCACAGACCACCAGAACTTTTAATAATAATACTGAAGTGTTTGAAGTATTGTGTGAATTACCAAAACATGACAGTAAGTGAGCGGATGCTTTTGGAAAAGTGTCGCCGACAGACTTGCTTGTCGCAGGGTTGCTGTAGACCTTCAATTTGTACAGAACGCAATTAAGCGAAGTGCAGTGAAAGGAGGTCTGCGTGTGCTGACCTGTAGTGGCTTCCCAGCTTGAGCAGAAAGACGCGGGGAGGGAAAGAGCTTCTGCCCATGGCCCACCTTCTCCTGCTTTTCCCAGCCACTTGATTTACTAGAAAACATTTCTGCCTCTGGCTCTGAATGTCACTGATGCCATAAGATTCTAAGCGTTGTGAGCGCCTTGAATTTAGTAAACTGCGAACTTGTTTCTATGCATTTTCAAGCAATTAGATGGTATTATGTACTAGAGAATACTGGAGGGAGGTACCAGGAAGTTACTATGAAGCCTGTGGGCTGGTCGCCCTCCCCCCTCAGGAGAAGGGAGCTGCTGAGGGCCCTTAGGATGAAGGAACATCTGGAAGGTCCATAATTAAGTCTGACGTGTGGCTCAGCAGGAGGTGCCACGTCTCTGTCCCCAGAGCCCTCTTCTAAGGAGGGCAGCCCCCAGAGCTTGAATATCACTGGGTCTGGAGGGAGGTCTTGTAGGACCTTCTACTGCTCGGTTCCCCTAGGTCCTGGGAAGATGGCTTTGTGCAGAGACAACAATTTCGGAGTTTAGTAGCAGAGGAACATTTTCGGTTATCTTGGGAGCTTTAAGATCTCTCTAAATCAGTTTTGGTGATTAAAGTACAACTTATCTGTGTTTGTGTTTCTGTGCATTGTTTAACCTAAACCCTGCAGCTTCTGTGCGTCAGACTGGCCAACCTTTGTGACCTCAGGGGCCTGGCAGCTGGGGTCCCTGAGCCAGAGTAAAAACAGCAGGTTGCAAGAGGCTTTGACAATCTTGTTGAGGATGTCACATGCCCTGAACTGCGCTTTCCTCTAGATGTCCACACCAGGGCTGGGCCCAGGGAGGCGGCCGTGAGGGGGGTCGGGCCGCCCTCTTTTTTCTCCTGCTCCTGTTCTCTGAATGCCTGAACCTAAGATTAAGGTTTCCTGGCTGGGATCCCATGTCTGTTTCTAGAGCAGGGTGATTGCTCCATGTCCTAATTGGCAAATGGTTGGGAGTGGGGGTAGATACAGAGTTTAAAACTTCATTATGACTTTTTTTTTTTTTTTTTTTGCGGTACGGGGGCCTCTCACTGTTGTGGCCTCTCCTGCTGCGGAGCACAGGCTCCGGACGCGCAGGCTCAGCGGCCATGGCTCACAGGCCCAGCCGCTCCGCTGCATGTGGGATCTTCCCGGACCGGGGCACGAACCCGTGTCCCCTGCATCGGCAGGCGGACTCTCAACCACTGCGCCACCAGGGAAGCCCCATTATGACTTTTGTTTCTGTTTCACTCCCATCTTGCTCTTCAGCCCAGGAGAGCATGGGGTTGTTTAGTGAGTCTTCACACGGAGGGATCCCCTCCCCCCAGCACCCACGCTGCCTTCTTAGTGCAAGAGGGCCGGGAATAGTTTACCTGGAGATACATGAGTGCCCGGTGGGGCTGGAACTCTCCAGAGCTTTCTTTTCTGCTCTGAGTCTCCCGCAGCGGGGGGCCCACTGACCTGTAAACGCAGACAGTGAAACTTGGGAGAAGGCAGTGGAAGAAATCAGCATCTCTAAATCAATTTAGGATGTATGCAAATCATGTTTTCAAATATTTAGAGAGTCTCTGAGGGAGTTACATCACTGTTTATAAGTGTTTTGATGGTTTTTTATGACTCGGGCCCAGTCGAACCAAGCGACGTAATTCCTGAGATAGTGAGCCCACGCTGCCCCAGAGGGAAGTCGGGCATAATGGGAAAAGCGCTCCCCATAATAAACAGAGCGCTAGCCAAGCGGCGGGGAATTACTTCTGTGCTGCTGGGCGGAGGGTGGCCTTTGTTCAGTTCACAGACCATTAGGGTGAGCCGCGGTGGTGCAGACTCAGAGGGTGGCCCGGCTGGGGCTCTGCAGCAGCGTCGTGTGCAGGCTTGTCTGCTCCATCTGGGGAGCATGTGAGAAAATCCTGGTGGAACTGAGTCCTGAATGACTGGGGCTTGGTGCCTGTCCTCAGATTCTACCCCAGATGATAAAGCTCCCCTGAGTTTGTACAGAGAATTGTCATCCACTCCCTTCACGGGGCGGGGGAGGAAGGGGCCCCCAGCCTTCAAGCAGACGATCCTGAGCAGACCATCTCCTGTCCAGTCACTGTGGCCTCGACCAGTGCGTTCAGCACAAGAGGCCAGGTCTGGCCCTGGGTCCCTTGTCTGTCTCCTCTTTCCTAGTTTCTTGAACACGAGTGTGGGTCCACACAAGCTGGGCACCTCTGGGGACTCAGAGCCTCAAACCCCAGCTCTGCCTCTCAGTAGCTCTGTGACCTTGGGCACGGTCCTCGATCTCTCTCTGGATCAAAAGCGTCGGTCCTCGTGAATTCTCACGACGGGGGCTGGTGTCCGGCACGCAGCCAACTCAGGAAATGTTTGCTGTTGTTATCATTCAGCATCACGACTTCCATCTTCAAGGCCAGTCTTTGAGACAGAAGTGCTGGGGTTTTAAAGCCTTGCAGACCCCAGGCGTTGAGGAGATGAGCTGGCCAAAGGGTTAGAGCACCGAGGGGCCGGATCCATGGGTACGTTAGCTGAGTCTGCACAAGAAGACATTCTTTAAATGTCTCTCAGCAAAAAAAAAAAAAAAAAAATGTCTCTAAGCAAATTCCAGAATGATAAACCTCTTCTGGGCAGGTGATGTAACCCCGACAGGCACTTCTGAGTGTGAGACCAAGGGACTGCGGCCAGGAGGCCTGGATCCGTCCCCCTCGTGTGCGACTGAGGGCTTCAGGTGCCAAGTACTAAGCCCCTCCCTCCTCCACCAGGAGCATCCCCGTGGTGCAGACGCTGAGGACCAGCGCCCTGACCACCGCCTGTGCCGACCACTCGGACCAGCGTGTGAGCTACCTGGAGCACGTGGTGGCCCGCATCACCATCTCCCACCCACGCCGAGGAGACCTGCAGATCCACTTGATTTCTCCCTCAGGGACCAAGTCTCAGCTTTTGGCGAAGAGGTAAATCTAGGCTGGCCTGGGGGGCCGGGGCGGGAGCCGGGCTCACCTCAAGGTCACATGGCCCTGTAAGGCACCTGGCACATTGGGGGTCTAGCTGTTTCTGCCTCTTGAAGACACTCACACGTAGACCCAACAGACCTGAAAAAATAGCCTTCTGCAACCTGCCCTTCAAAGCTGCCCTGGGAAACTCTCCATTTCAGGCAGTAAGTAGTGACAAAGGTTTGTGGTGGTTTCATTGCTTAGTGGAGAAATGCATGGAATTCTGGCTATGACTTCATTGCTGAGGTCATTGGAGATCATTTTTATTGTATTCATTCTGCATTTTAAGTGAGAACGTGTGTCAGAGGAGCACTGTTTTGTGTCCTGGGGTAGAGCCTGCACGGACAGGAGGCTCTGAGGGAGACAGACGCACAGGTGTTGGGAGGCTTCTCTTTGCGGAGGTCTTGCCCATGCACTAGGATGGTCCCTGTGGAGCAGATGCTCTGAGAGGGAGGCTCTGGACTCTTGGAGCCCGGTGCATAGTTTGTGGTGCCCGGCTTGTGCAAGGCTGTGGGGTCCTTTCTTCGACAGACTTCGAGACAAGAAGCAGCGCTTTGCTGTGTTTATGTGACTTGCGGGTCATCGGAGCGAAGGGGTATCGGGAGCTCGGGGGAGGCTAGAGGGTCCTGGGCCTCCTTTTCCGGCTCCTTCCAGCTACGAGGCAGAGGGAGAAAAAAGGTTTCACGGGCAAATCAGCATTTCCCGCTTCTCTTGAAAAACGGAACTGGCAGTTGTGCCCAGTACCCCTCAGGATGCACCCTGAGACTGCCCTGCCCGCTGGACCGCAGCCCCCGCTGCCTGCGTGCTGCACCTGGGCCCCCTGGCCTCATTTGGGTCCCTTGCCCAGGACTGCAGCCCTTTCTTGGGGCTGCAGGATTCAGAAATGGGGGTGAGTGACAGCCTCCAGACAGGACCAGACAGGAGAGGGGCCCTTTTTCTTGATGCCCCTCTGTCCCCAGCTGCTCTGCATGACACAGAGAGAGGCAGTCGGCCTCCATCAGAGAGAGGGGAGTATGCTGTGTCCTCCTGGGCACCCCCCGCTGCCTCCCCAGCAGCCCAGTCTCTCTGTGGCAGGAGACTGTGGGCCCAGCCCTGGGCTTGTCCTCAGTGCGCTGGACACACCCGGGGACCAGACCCTGGCTTCATCAGCTCCCAGGGCTTGGCCACCAAGCTTGGCCCCTGCTGGGCTCCCCCCTCACAGCACAAGAGTGACAGGTGGCATCTCCCCTCTGAAGGTAGGCCCAGGCCACCCTCTGCACGTGGGATGCCAC
This sequence comes from Lagenorhynchus albirostris, assembly GCF_949774975.1. NCBI lineage: Eukaryota > Metazoa > Chordata > Mammalia > Artiodactyla > Delphinidae > Lagenorhynchus > Lagenorhynchus albirostris. The sequence goes on along the minus strand of NC_083095.1, from coordinate 156,928,485 downwards.
CATGGGCACGAGTATTTTGAGGGTGCCGGCTGGCAAGCTACAGCTTTGTGCTGTTTTGCAACCAGAGTTGTTATTATTAATCAGAACTTTTAGAGATTGCCTTTAAAAGTCCAAATTTCTAGTGTTTCTTGAAAAATTGGAAGCTGTCCAATACTGGGCTCACGTTCCAGGGCAAATACTCACTAGAGCACCGCTGGGCCCTGTCCTTGCACCAGCACTGAGGCCAGGTGTGGGCCGCTCGTGCCCAGGCTCTCATGAGGTCACCTCGCTGGACCCCCGTTTGCTCCAGGCCAGATGCCTAGAGGCATCCAAGTTGACAACCCTTGAATCTGAGGCAGGAGCTGGGTGCAGACTCCAAATGGTGGCCTGCATTGACCTTGAGCACGAGGAGGCTTGGGGTGGGGGCCGCAGTGACCAGGAAGGGCTGGCGTGGGCTCTGGAGCCCAGAGGCCTGAGCTCACAACCTGCTCCTTCACCTCCCAGCGGGGCATCTGGGAGCTAGCCACCACTCCTCAACTCTGGAAACGTCCTGTGACCCCCCCCTCACAGTTAAGAGTATTACAAGAACTAGATGTGATGATACAGGTGGAAATGCTGGCATGGTCCCTGGCTCAGGGGCTGGCTGTGCTCCCATCCTGCTTACACCTGCCTAGCCGTCAGCAGAAACCTTCCAGCACCCGGCTCTGTGTTCATCCCTTCCTAACTTCCATTCCTCTGCTCAGGCCTAGGGTTGGAGCCCCTGGGATGAGAGAGCGGTCGCTGCTGAGCTCACCTGGTTCACAGCTGCCCGCTCCCTGGGTCACGCTGAGCCAGCACCATCAAGCATGCTCAACCCGTCCGGAGCCACTGGGCCGTCATCTGAGTCTTGGGAATTTGGTTTTTTCCAAGGCAGTTTGTGTGATTATACCAAGAATTTGTGTTTTAGGATCCAGTCGCTTCTCGGCCTTTTGGCTAAGATCAAGTGTAGGATCGATTACCTTCTACTTTATTTCACGTCTTGCTTAACTCAGAAGCTTTTTTCGGGTTTCCAGGTGTTTTTCGCTCCGAGTAAGCTGACATCTTAAGTACCTCAGCCCTTGAAAGAGCTTGTCTTTGTTCTATCCCCAGTGCCCTAGATTCAGTCTGGCATCGTGTGTGAAGATCAGCCTTGACCCTTGTGGTTTCTTAGAAGAAAGTAGAGGTTTTCCCCTCCCCGCACTGTTCTCCACGCAAAGCACATTTCCTTGATGAACATTTTTGTACAATGGCTGTTCGGAGAACCCCCAATTGGGAATTGAATCTGACATCACACAAAACATGTATCTGAATTTCTGATGAACAGTAAAGAGCCTCTACATTAAAAAATTGTTATTCCAAAATAGAGATAGAAAATTAGGCTGTGAAGGAAGAGTCCAGAATTGTTCCTTCTACAGAGACTGAGGGGCCCTGGGTGCTGGAGAGGGAGGGTGTCCATGAGTTGCTCCCTGTTTCTGCCTGAACCAAGCGTGAGAAAATGGACCGGGGCCGAAGGTCCAACAGGAAGGACCTTCTTCCAGTCTGGAAGGACCGAGGGGGCTCTTGCACCTGCAAGGGGACACGGGCCATGGGAGGAGCGCCCAGGGGTGCCTCCTGCCCGCAGTGGAAAACCACCAGGCCTGTTGTGTTCTCTCCCCCAAATGCAGCTGTGGAAACCTGCTAAGCCCTGGAGATTAAGGGGCAACATCTTTCCCACAAGTTTGAGTAGTTGTTCATTTTTTCTTGCTTGTATCTTCTGGAGAAGAACCACAAGAGCTGGCTCTCAGACAAATGTGAAAGATTCCTTCGTTCCATAAACCAGCATTTTAGAAAGGCCTCCTTTGTGATGACCTTGCGGCTTTGGGGGAAGGATGGTGTGGCCCAGCCTCCATCCTGGACCTGGGGGTCACAGGCTCTGTAGGATCCCTCCTGGGGTGGAACATGGGGGCATTCGTTGGTGATGGAGAGAACCCAGGACAGGAGTCAAAATGCCCTTGAGGGCATTCCATCTCAGCCAGTCACTGGAGGGGGGACCTGCAGTAGATGCCTACTCCCGGGGCCTCTGGTCTGCGAATTAGGGTGGGGGGAGGAGCCCACCGCTGACCCAGCCCCTGCCCTATGCTGGCGCCACCTGTGCAGCCTGACTGCCTTCCTTTCAGAGTGTTTGGAGACCCGGTGAGGTCACGGAGGTGAAGGTGCCGTGCAGGGCTGTGCTGCACAGCCAGGGCCTGAAGGCATCAGCGTCTCCTGCACCTTCACGCCAGCCACAGGCCAGGCCCCTTCTGCCCTGGGAGGCACGTCAACCAGCTGTGCAGTCACCTGGGCATAATTCCCAGACAGGAGAGCCCTCGGTGGGCTGGTCACCCCGGCTACCATCCCTCTGGGGACCCTGTGTTCTGACCCCACGTTTCCGATTGCAGGTTGCTGGATCATTCCAACGAAGGCTTTACAAACTGGGAGTTCATGACCGTGCACTGCTGGGGAGAGAAGGCCGAGGGGGAGTGGACCCTGGAAATCCAGGACATGCCATCCCAGGTCCGCAACCCAGAGAAACAAGGTCAGTGGGTCTTGGGAAAGTCCCAGCAACTTTTGTATTTCGATCCTTTTGTTAACTCCAGACTTTTATTCAACTACAGTACCTGGATCATTCTTTGCTGCTATTTTTTCTTGGAGGTAAAATTTACATAATATAAATGTCACCGCTGAAATTGTTGTTAAGTGTACAATTCCATGGCTTTCAGTGCCTTCACAGTGTTGTGCAGCCGTCACCACGATCTAATTCCAGAACTTTGTCATCACGCCGGAGGGAAATCCCAGTACCCATTACACAGTCGTCCCCATTCCCCCACCCCTCCCAGCCCTTAGCAACTCCTCACCTATTTTCTGTTTCTGGATTTGCCTCTTCTGGACGTTTCATATAAATGGAATCATAACAACACGTGACCTTTTGTGACTGGCTTCTTTCATTTAGCTTGATGTTTTCAAGGTTCGTCCGTGCTGTAGCAGGTGTCAGTGCTTCTTTCCTTTATGTGACTAAATACTCTCCCACATCTTGTTTATTCATTCATCAGTTGGTGGACAGCTGGGTTGTTTCTACTTAATAGCTATTATGAACATCCATGCACACGTTTCTGTGTGGACATGTGTTTTCAGTTCTTTTGGCTATATACCTAGGAGTGTAATTGCTAGGTCATATGGTAACTGTGTTTAACTTTTTGAGGAACTGCCGAACTATTTCACAGTGGCCAGACCCTTTTACATTTCTGTCAGCAAGATGTGAGGATTTTAATTTCTCTACCAGCACTTTTTTAAAATTATAACCATCCTACTGGATGAGAAGTGGTATCTCATTGTGGTTTTGATTTTCATTTCCCTTATGATTAGTGATGTTGACCATCTTTTCATGTGCTGCTTGGCCATTTTATATCTTCTTTGGAGACATGTCTATTCAAGTCTTTTGCCCACTTTTAAATTAGATTGTCTTTTATTATTGAGTTATAATCATACAACAAGAGTTGAGTAAGAGTTCTTTAAATATTCTGGATACTAGACCCTTATCGGTTAATATGATTTGCAAATTTTTTCTCCCATTATGTGGGTTTTTCTTTCACTTTATTGATAGCGCCCTTTGGTGCACAAAAGTTTTGTTCTTTTGTTTTTTTTGCGGTATGCGGGCCTCTCACTGTTGTGGCCTCTCCCATAGCGGAGCACAGGCTCTGGACGCACGGGCTCAGCAGCCATGGCTCATGGGCCCAGCTGCTCCGCGGCATGTGGGATCTTCCCGGACCGGGGCACGAACCCACGTCCCCTGCATCGGCAGGCGGACTCTCAACCACTGCGCCACCAGGGAAGCCCTGTTTTGGTGGTTTTTTTTTTTTTTTTTGGCTGCATTGGGTCTTCGTTGGTGTGCATAGGTTTTCTCTTGTTGCGGAGAGTGGGGGCTACTCTTTGTTGTGGTGTGTGGGCTTCTCATTGCAGTGGCTTCTTTTGTTGCGGAGCATAGGCTCTAGGCACTCCAGCATCCGTAGTTGTGGCACATGGGCTTAGTTGCTCCGCAGCATGGGGGATCTTCCCGGACCAGGGCTCGAACCCGTGTCCCCTGCATTGGCAGGTGGATTCCTAACCTCTGCACCACCAGGGAAGTCCCGAAACCTATGTTTTCTTCTAAGAGTTTTATAGTTTTAGCTCTATACGTTTAGGACTTGGATCCATTTTTAATTACTTTTTGTATGTAGCGTGAGGTAAGAGTCCAAATTCATTCATTTGCACGTGGCTGTCCAGTTGTCCCAGCACCACTTGTTGCAAAGACTGTTCTTTCCCCAGTGAATGGTTTTGACACCTTGTCTAAAATCAATTGGCCATAAATGTATAAGCTTGTTTCTGGACTCCCAACTCTATTCCACTGGTCCATAGGTCTCTCCCTATGTCAGTAACACACTGTTTTGATTACTGAAGGTTTGTAGTAAGTTTTTTTGTTTGTTTGTGTTTTTTTGCGGTATGTGGGCCTCTCACTGCTCCCATTGCGGAGCACAGGCTCCGGACGCACAGGCTCAGTGGCCATGGCTCACGGGCCCAGCCGCTCCGCGGCATGTGGGATCTTCCAGGACCGGGGCACGAACCCGTGTCCCCTGCATCGGCAGGTGGACTCTCAACCACTGTGCCACCAGGGAAGCCCTGTAGTAAGTTTTGAAATCAGGGATATGTGGGTCCTCTGACTTTTTCTTTTTCAAAATTGGTTTGGCTAATCAGGGTCCCTTGCAATTCCATATGAATTATAGGATCAGCTTGTTAATTTCTGGAAAAAGAGTAGTTGGAATTTTGATAGAGATTTTGCTGAATCTGTGGGTCAACTTGGAGAGTATCGCTGTCTTAACATCATGAAGTTTTCCCATCCGTGGACACAGATGTCTTTCCATTTATATAGGGCTTCTTTCAGCAGTATTTTGTAGTTTTCAGTCTACTTCCTTGGTTATATTTGTTCCTAAGTAGTTTATTCTTTTTGATGCTATTGTAAATGGAATGGTTTTTTCAGTGTTTTCAGATTGTTTTCTTCTCTGGTAATTTTTGCTCCCTTTCATAACTCTTAGCTAATAATCGTCTGTTTAACCCATCTTTATTAAATGCCTGCTACTGGCTAGGCATTGATCTAGGTGACAGGGTACATAAACCAGGAAGGAAGAGCAGGGAACTGTGATGTCTTGTCCTGTAGTCACCACCGAGGTGCTGAGCTCTACCGAAGTCCTCTGTCAGGTTCCTGGTGGAGTGCAGGGACTGTGCTCCAGTCTGGCTTGTCTGTGGAACAATTTTACCCAAGGTTTGTTTTCTCTGATCAGCTGTTCCCTGTGGCCTTCTCTGCAGACGTGCTCTTCTTTTTGATGACCCTAAACCCTTCCCCTGCCCTGGTTCTTTTCTGATTCTCTGTAAAACAGTTTCACGGATTTTTTTTTTTTTAATCAGGGAGAAGAGAGGAGCATTGACTTGCTTTATGCAAAAAAATTGACTTTAAGTGATCAAGTCGTCTCCAAGGTCCCCCTACCCGCCCCCCAAATCACTTTCTTTCTGCCTTTAAAATAATAACTATTATGCAATACATTAGTGGAACAAATTCTGAAAATACAAAAATGTAACATTTTAAATCACTTGAAATTGACGTCTTTTAAAACTAGACGCTCCTTAATTAGTCCTTTAAAAGCCCCGGAGTGCATTGGCCCTATTAAAGGTCCAGGGTCGGCTTGTCAGGCCGGCTGCATCCCCTGCGCCACGGGCAGAGGCAGAGTCCCCGCGCCAGCCGGCACCACCCCAGCCACTCGTGCAGGGGAGCAGTGAAGGCCGTGCATCCACACGCCACAGCCAGCGTGACTGTTGGAAGCGCGGGATGAACCTGGCGGGTGTTCATGTTTCTCAGCACTTAGTAAGTCAGGGCTCCTCTCTGGACCTCAGCATCCTCGGCTGGGACGTGGAGCTGAGCTGGATGCTCTCCTGACTGTGGCCTGTGTGGTACGTCCACGTCCTGGAAGGGGCCTTGCTGGCCTGGATGCTCCTCTGCGCTCTCTGTCCTGTCCGGACCCCACTCCTCTTCCAGACCCAGCTCCAGGCAGCCTACTGTGGGGCTGGGTGGGTGCAGAGCAGGCAGGCGCCTAGGAGACCCCGGTCCTCCTCATCTAGCACTCCCACTGGGGTTTTGTCGACACGCAGGTGGTGATGCAGTGTGCCCGGTGGTGCCCGAGTCGCGGCAAGGCCAGCTTGCGCCGAGCTTTGTGGACTGTCATCAGGAGTGATGTTGGTGGGACGCCCCGGAGGGATTCTGAGCAGAGGAGGGGCATGGTCTGAACCACCATGTGGACAGGGTCACTCTGACAGCTGGATCGGAGTGACTGAGTGTGGCTGGAGTGGGGAGAGGGCAGAGGCGGGGGGGGGGGCAGTTAGAAGGCCATCGCAGTGTGAGGTGAAGGTGACCCTGACTGGGGCGGGGGGGCAGCAGTGGAGGTATTGAAAGCAGCTGGTTCCTCAAGTAGAGTCAAGAGGACATGCTGACAGATCAGACGTGGGTGCCGAGAGGAGAGGGGGCCCCGAGGACTCCGGAGGTTTGTCCTGTGCGTCGGGAGAAGGGAGTGCAATTTCCTAGAGCTGGGACATCGCGGGGGAGTTGGTGCTGGGGGAGGGTCAGGAGCTCAGTTTGAAGGTGCCTGTGACATATCCAGTAGAGAAGTGGACCTGGAGGCCGGGTGCACACATTTCAGTGCTGTGGGCAGATGGCGGGTCTTGAAAGCCATGCGTGTGGACGGGCTCCCCCAGGGGTGAGTGGGGTGACCCTCTGCCTGCAGGATGTGGGCACCGGAAGGGAACCTGTTTCCGTAACGATTCCACACGGGTGCACATGCCGAGCTGGGGGCTGCTTCGGTGCAGTGCAGAAGTGCGTGCCGTGCACCTCCCCACCACCCCATCCTGCCCATCCACTCCCCGCCGCTGGCCTGCACCGCACGTGCTGGCTCTGCCCTTGTCCTGCTGACATTTGCTCTCTGGAGTCTGGTCCTCCGGCGGCTGCCGTGTCCCCAGTGCGTCCTGCTGCATGGCTGGTGATGGACACAGAAGATGTTTGGTGAACAAACGAGGACAGGTGTGATCAGCCCGTGACCGATGCTCTGCCTGCTGCAGAGGACACAGCCTTAGTGGAGGAGGGGGCAACCCCGAATTAAGTCCTGAGACAGGCCGTCTCCCTCCCTGAGTGTGGGTGGCATCTGGGCCTGGGCCGGTTGAGACCGGTGCAGAATACACACCCCCTGGTACCTTCTAGCTCTGACCTTCTGTGACCTGCTGGACTCTGGGGGGCGGGGACCCTTCCTTCAGTGTTGTCACAGAGGGTCTCCTCGCGCCTACAGTGGCCCCGGGGGTGGGTTCATTTGTCTGAGCTCCACCCCGTAGAAACACCATTCCTGAGGCTGCCTTATGGAAACGGGTGGCCAGTGGCTGTTGACAAAGCACACGCCTGCTTCCCGGGCAGGGCGGGGTCGGGCTCTCCGTCTTGTCTCGGCGGCCCATTCAGCCACCCGCTCAGCCGTTCAGGCGCTACCTAGCACCTCCTCCCCGAGCGCAGCCGAAGTCTGCGTTGGCTCCATCGGCATCTCTGCACGTAGATGGGGGCGGGAGGGAGAGAGTAAGGACTGTGACAGCCAGGCCCTGAACCATGCAGGTCAGCCTGGCGGGACCTCAGCCTGCGAAGGTGACACAGAAGACCAGGGTTTCCCCCTGACACAGACCCCGAAGCCCAGTAGAAGTGCAGGCCTTCGAGATGCTGTTGGTGCCGAGGCTGTGATGGGTCCCAGCGGGCATGTCGTTCCCTCCCTGGTTGTCAGCTCAAGGTGGCCTGTAGGTACCGGGTCTCCGTTGGCCTCGGTGCCAGACATAAAGGAGCAACACACGGTCACTGCCCTCAGAAAGCACGGCCCCTGTCCTTCCTCTGCAGTGATTCCAAGAATGGGTCCTGGGGTGCGGGGCTGTGTCTCTGTTCATTTCAGTCCCCCTCAAATCTCTGCATCGTAATTGTTTAAAAAAAAAGAAAAGCCAGTTCAGTTCCAGTGGTATGCTGGGTGAGAGTGCTCTAAAATCTGAGATAAGACCGGGGCTTGCTGAGTAATTCAGTTGTCTGGATGACCCGCTCCCTCAAGCAGTACTCACCTCCTGTCACACTGAGCCTGGTTTATGTCGTTAGTTTTAAAACTCTTTTTTTTACAACTGAGGAGCAGATTACTCATCGTTTTTCTCTTCAGTTCCTGGGCCAAGGAGAGGGTGTGTCTTCTCCTGGGATCACGCTCCTCTGGAGGCGAGTTAGGGATGGGACTGAGTACAAATCCTGCTTCACAGCCAGGTTGCCTTTGCAAGTGGTGTTTCAATCATTCCCATCCACGTTCAGTGCACCTTTATTGAAATCTAAATCAGTCCCAACTTGGGGCTACTAGGACCTTGCCTTGCCGCTAGCTGGGGGAGCAGGGCTGGGCTCAGGTGTGGTGGGGAGGGCACCCCAGAGGCAGGTAGGCTGGCTGAACCCCCTCCCCCAGCACTTCCCCCACAGGCCACACCACCACCACATAGAGAGAGGCCAGGCCCAGCACCACAAGCCGCCAACAGCACCGTCAGAGCAAAGCAGGGGTCCCATCTTGCAGAACATCTCTCGGGGAAGAGTGGCTGCATTTTACAAAGTTTCCGTCTCGAATGTGCTAGCTTTTCAGTTCGGGCACTAAATGCAGAAAGTTCCAATTCTCTGGGAAACGTGTTCTTCATTCTCCTGCATCTGCCTGGGGCAGGCCTGGGGTCGGCTTCTGGTGCCCCTGCTTTCCTGAATCGCTGTTGTCGTTGTTCGGGCTGCCATAGCAGAGTGTCATAGACTGGTGCTTATCAACAACAGGCATGTCTCTCTCACAGTCTGGAGGCTGGAAGCCCCAGATCAGGGGCCAGCGTGGTCGGGTTCCGGTGGGGGCCTCTTCCAGGTTGCAGACAGCCACCTTCTCCTTGTGTCCTCACAGGGCAGAGGGAGAGCTCGCTAGCGCTCTGGGATCTCTTTCGTGAGGGCGCTAATCTCATTCCTGAGGAGCCCCCCTCATGACCTAATCACCTCCCAAAGGCTGGGGGTCAGATTTCAGCATATGAATTTGGGAGGGACGCAAACTCATACGTAATGGCATCTGGCCCCAGTGCTGGGCCTCTTCTCCTTTAAGATGAGGATGGACAAACTCTCCTCCGGAGCTCACTCGGACGGACGTGATGACCTGGGCCCAGTAATTGAGGGGCGGGACCTTCCCATCCGCCCTCCTCACCTTGAGCTCATGCTGGTGATCACACCTAGGGCACAAGGCAAAGCCTGTACACCTGCTGGCATGAGGCCAGCCTCCCAGCCTAGGTGTGCACACTGCTCTGCGTCTGGGTGCAGGGAGGCCCCCAGCACCCCTGTGACCTGGGGCTCCTGCAGGCACCCCTGCACATGCGCGAGGCTGTGGGTCCTCCCTGCTTGGCTGGGATCAGCCCAGCTTTGAGCAGCATTGAGATGTCCTCCCTTCGTCTTCTCACTCATTCACACACTTACCTGCTACGTGCTGAGTCCGCTGGCAGGCACAGGGCTGAAACATGCTTCTTCCTCCCTCCCCTGTGCACCCCCGAGCACCCTGCTCAGCGCCCCACGTGGAGACTTTGCTGGGGCTGTGGTTTCTCTCTGTGCGGGTCCCGCACTTGCCCTGCGAGGGGGAGTCAGGAGCCATCGATGTTTGAATGGAAAGCATAATCAAGCATCCTTCCAATCCTCTTTCTGTGATCACAACAGATATCTTATTTAATGGCCCCAACAGGACTTAGTCTTGCGTACTTGGCATTCACATCGTAATAGACTTTCTGAGACGATTGATGGCATTTTAAAAAATCCTGTTGTTCTCCTGAACTCAGGGAATTCACTTTTTCCCTCAATTAAAATTTCTCTTTTTTTCTCTAATCTTCCCTCTGTTTTCAAAAGAGCAGCAGCCCACATGTGCCAGGCTTCTCTTGGTTTCCATAGCATTTCCAGACTCTCACTGAAGGAACAAGAGAGGAATATGATGATAACGAGTGCTTATGTATTTTCCATTAGGCACTGGGTGTTATCTCATTGCTAAAAGTCCATATAGAATCAGGGCATCTTAAACAGAGTCCTAGCCGATAAGGAATGAAGGTTTATGAAAATAAAAACGTCTTATTGCTAGCGATACACACCACAGTATTTACAAGTGAAATGTTAGTGATGTCTAGGATTAGCTTTAGAACACTCCAGGGGTGTGGGATGGGAAAGTGGAGGATGGGGAGGGCATGAACAGACGAAGTAGGACGGGCCAAATATCCATGATCGTTGGGACGTTGGGAGTTCATTGTACTGTTTTCTCTGCTTTGTGTTTATTTGAAAATTCACATCATGAAAAGTTTTTTAAAATACATGTATGGGGAACATCTCTTCCAAAGTGGTCAGAAGGAAGAACTATTATGCAGATTGGGCTTGCACAATTAAATAAAGATGTAGGTGCTTTAGAGTAAATACACCTCAATTTTCCACAAGTGTGAAAAAAAAAATGTTCAGTACGCCACTGAAGAGCTAGTTTCTTTGGACTTTCTTACCCTCAGACAGTCAGTCTAAAATCTATGAAGGAATATGGCAGGGTCGCAAACTGTGTGTGCATGTGTGTAAGTGTGTATGTGCCTGCACATATGGGAGTGGGTATCGTATGTGTGTATGTGTGTGCCCGTAGGTAAGTTATCTGTGTGTGTACATGTGGATGTGTGTGCGCGTGCGTGTGTGTGGTGGGTATGCACGTGTGCGTGTGTGTTTGCTTGTTTTTAAAGAACCAGCACAGCCTAGCAGTTGAGCCCTGGAGCTGGCCTGCTCAGCAGACCCCTGTCCTGCGTCTCACCAGCAGTGGCCCTGGATGGGTCACTCCTCCCGCTGAGCCTCAGGGCCTCCTCTGCATAGGGTTGTTGGGAGGATTAAATGAAGCGGCACATGTGAGGTGCTCAGTGTTACAAAGCTTACTCCTCATGGCAATTACTGTGTGTTTTTATCCTCCTGTGGGAGAGAAAGCTGGTTCAAGCCCCACATGGAGCCTGACTGAGCTCACCTAGCGTAAGGGCGCAGCCTGGAGTCAGGTGTGCTTCTGCACAGACAGGCCCGGCCCACTCCATCCCTCCCGGTGGGTGAGTCCCCACGCACCCACCCAAGGTGCACCCAGCAGGCACCTTTCGTGGATGTTTTCCTCTTCAGCCCTGTGGCCAGTGCTTTTCACGCGTCCGGCTTTAGGATATTTGTAGTTGGGTTTTTTACTTTAAAGTGTTGCAATTAGAAGATAAAAATCAAATGAAGTAACAAAGGCTAACAGGTGCCTGGTACCAGGAGCATCTGCTGTGCGTGAGGGTCAGGGCTCCTGGGAAGCCCTCCTCCTGAGAGGCTGCCTCACCTGGCCTGAGGCTCCAGGGAGCACTTGACTTCTGAGACCTCACTATGATTGATAGGTATGGGCACGGTCCTTTATTTTTTTAACCCACCAGAGCTCTTGAAACACAATAGGCACTTAGGATAGATAGTTATTGATCTTTAAGGGTTTTTCCTATACACTCTGTGCCTGGCTTCAGTATCATTGATTAATCCATTCTTAGCAAATCTACCATTTTATAACACTCCCAGCAAATATCACCATGAAATTAAGGGATGTGGGGAGCTCCACTGAATGATTATAAAGTTCTCTGGAAGAGTGAGACTAGGGAGAGAAACTCTGAAAGAATTAAATGCAGATATTTAAACATATTTTTAAACTATAATAACTGTTGATGCCAGAATAGACAGATGAGTCAAGGGGACCAGAATAGATAGTCCACAAACAGAGCCGTGTAGACACACTAACAAATAGAGCCGTGTAGACACACTAAGTGTAACATTTCAATCTGGTGGGGAAAGAATAAAGCGTTGAATAAAAGATATTGACAATTGGCTCACCATTTGGAAAGGAAATCATTATATTGGTAGATTTATACCCATAAAATTAGAAACTTCTGTTTGGCAAAAAATACCGTAATATTAAAATTAGAAAAATATTTATAAAATATTTTGGACAAACTTGAGTCATTCGCAGATGGTCTTTTTCACTTCTCTGTAGCCCAAGGACTGCAAACTTTTCCTGTGAAGGGCTTTCTGGTCTCTGTGACAACAACAACTCTGCCATTTTAGTGCAGAAACAACCACAGAAAATATGTAAATGAAGAGCCTACTGTATTCTAACAGAGCTTTACAAAAACAGGCTGTGGCTGCAGCCTGTTTACATGTTGCAGTTGAACTGAGTACATGCTCTGTTACTTGGTGATGAAGAGGCCTGTTTATTTGGGGTTTTGTTTTGTTTTGTTTGCTGTACGTGGGCCTCTCACTGCTGTGGCCTCTCCTGTTGCGGAGCACAGGCTCCGGACGCGCAGGCTCAGCGGCCATGGCTCACGGGCCCAGCCGCTCCGCGGCATGTGGGATCTTCCCAGAACCCATTACCCTGCATTGGCAGGCGGACTCTCAACCACTGCGCCACCAGGGAAGCCCCATTTGGGTACTTTTTGAGGCATCCCATCCAGGCCCCATTTTCCCACACATGGAACCATATTGTCCCTTGTGATGGTAAGGTTTTAACAACTTACCAGTGCTCTGGGGGGAAATTATGTTTGTCTGTATATCACATACGTTTATTATAAACTACTGACACAAAGTACGTGTAGAACAAAATTTACAAATAAAAATAAAAGATGCACTCTTCATACTGTAAATTCCATGTAGCCCATCGATACTCAGAGAATGCTTTCATTAATTTTCACCAGGGACTTCCCTGGAAGTCCAGTGGTTAAGACTCTGTGCTTCCACTGCAGGGGGCACGGGTTCAATCCCTGGTCAGGGAACTAAGATCCCACATGCCGTGAGGTGTGGCATGCATGCATCAATCAATCAATAAAATTTTCACCAAACTCTCTTATCCATGGCCAACCTATGGATGTAGTGGATGAGCAACTGTCTTTCCGACATAAGTATAGGTCTGAACTTCATTCGTCAACAACACAAGCAACTTCTTTGCTGAATTGGATAATAATTTTCAAAAACTGGAATATTTTCATAATTCTTTATGCCACTCCCAGTGTAATGACTATAAACACAATACACTTTTTTTTTTTTTTTTTTTTTTTTTTTTTTTGCGGTACGCGGGCCTCTCACTGATGCGGCCTCTCCCACTGCAGAGCACAGGCTCCGGACGCGCAGGCTCAGCGGCCATGGCTCACGGGCCCAGCCGCTCCGCGGCACGTGGGATCCTCCCGGACCGGGGCACGAACCCGTGTCCCCTGCATCGGCAGGCGGACTCTCAACCACTGCGCCACCAGGGAAGCCCCACAATACACTTTTAAGTTTAATCTGTTACTAACATTTTCTCTGTCACTTTCAGTCTAGAAAATCAACAATAAATGAAGTCCTTACTTATTGCATTTGTCCATTTCCACGTATAAATTCTCCACCATGACCGATTTCAAGCTACCAAGGTGTTGACTCTGAAGATAAAGTTGGGAGGAGACGCACAGGCCACCAGTAGAGAGTATTTCCATCATGTAGACAGTATAGATGTAAATAACCTCCAGAGTATAGGAAATGACAAGATAAAGTAATTAGGAAGTGGTGATTTCTGAATATTTGTTATCTTTGTTCTCAATATAATTTAATTGTAATTTTATGTAGTTTAATTTTTAATAATGGTTATGTTAAGAACCCACTCACAACATTCTTGAAAGTGTTAACAGTCAGCTGTATTAAGTCAATGTGAGCTGGCCCAGCACACCCCTGCATATTGGGAATTGTATAGGTAGAGGACTTTCTTTCTTTTTTCTACTTTTAAATTTATTTTATTAAAATATAGTTCATTTACAATGTTGCGTTAATTTCTGCTGTACAGCAAAGTGATTCAGACACCCACTCCATTCCTCCGTGACCCACTACCCCCTTGGCAACCACAAATCTGTTCTCTATGTCTGTGAGTCTGTTTCTGTTTCATAGATAAGTTCATTTGTGTCATATTTTAGATTCCACATATAAGTGAGATCATATGGTATTTGTCTGTCTTTCTGACTTACTCCATTTAGTGTGATAATCTCTAGGTCCATCCATGTTGCTGAAAATGGCATTATTTCATTCTTTTTTATAGCTGAGTAATATTCCATGATATATATGTACCACATCTTCTTTATCTATTCAAGCATCAAGGCACATTTAGGTTGTTTCCATGTCTTGGCTATTGTGAATAGTGCTGCTATGAACATAGGGGTGCATGGATCTTTTCGAATTACAGTTTTGTCTGGGTATGTGCCCAGGAGTGGGATTGCTGGGTAATATGGTAGTTCTATTTTTAGTTTTTGAGGAACCTCCATACTGTTTTCCATAGTGGCTGCACCAATTTACATTCCCACTGACAGTGTAGGAGGGTTCCTTGTTCTCCACACCCTCTCCAGCATTTGTAGACTTTTTAATTATGGCCATTCTGACTGGTGTGAGGTGGTACCTCACTGTAGTTTTGATTTGCATTTCTCTAATAATTAGTGATGTTGAGCATCTTTTCATGTGCCTGTTGGCCATCTGTATGTCTTCTTTGGAGAAATGTCTATTTAGGTCTTCTCCCCTTTTTTTGATTGGGTTATTTGTTTTTTTGTTATTGAGTTGTATGAGCTGCTTGTATATTTTGGAAATTAAGCCCTTGTCAGTTGCGTCATTTGCAAATATTTTCTCCCAGTCTGTAGGTTGTCGTTTTGTTTATGGTTTCCTTTGCTGTGCAAAAGCCTTTGTAAGTTTGATTAGGTCCCATTTGTTTGTTTTTGCTTTCATTTCTAATGCCTTGGGAGCCTGACCTAAGAAAACATTGGTCCAATTTATGTCAGAGAATGTTTTGCCTGTGTTCTCTTCTAGGAGTTTTATGGTGTCACGTCTAATATTTAAGTCTTTAAGCGATTTTGAGTTTATTTTTGTGTATGGTGGGAGGGTGTGTTCTAACTTCATTGATTTGCATGCATCCAGCTTTCCCAACGCCACTTACTGAGGAGACTTTCTTTTCCCCATTGTATAATCTTGCCTCCTTTGTCAAAGATTAATTGACTGTAGGTGTGTGGGTTTATTTCTGAGCTCTCTATTCTGTTCTTTTGATCCATATTTTGGTTTTTGTGCCAATACCATGCAGTTTTTATTACTGTAGCTTTGTAGTATTGTCTGATGTCTGGGAGAGTTGTTCCTCCTGCTTTGTTCTTCTTTCTCAGGATTGCTTTGGCAATTCTGGGTCTTTTATGGTTCCATATAAATTTTAGGATTATTTGTTCTAGTTCTGTGAAAAATGTCATGGATAATTTGATAGGGATCGCATTAACTCTGTAGATTGCTTTGGATAGTATGGCCATTTTAATATTGCTAATTCTTCCAGTCCAGGAATATGGGACATATTTCCATTTCTTTGAATCATCTTAAATTTCTTTTATTAATGTTTTATAGTTCTCAGCATATAATTCTTTCACCTCCTTGGTCAGGTTTATTCCCAAGTATTTTATTTTTTTGATGCAATTTTAAAAGGGATTTTTTTTTTTAATGTTCCCTCTCTATTTCATTGTTAGTGTAAAGAAACGCAACTGATTTCTGTATGTTTATCTTGTATCCTGCTACCTTGCTGAATTCGTTTATCAGTTTTAGTAGTTTTGTGTGTAGTCTTTAGGGTTTTTTATATATAATATCATGTTATCTGCATATAATGACAATTTTACCTCTTCAGGTAAAGGCCTTTTTTGGGGATGAGTATACTTTAAGGTGGATACGTTCAATTGTGACCCAGGCTCAAACCTTACAAAGTGCTCTGCCCCCAACCCCAAAACTCCTTTTTATCCCAATAGCCAGCCCCCCCTGAGCAGAGCCTTGGTCCCTCCCCAAGGACCAGACAGCACAATCAGGAGCTCTTATTTCATTGGTTTATTTCTTTCCAAGACCCACTTGGAGGAGTAAGGTCTAATCGCCACTGGTTTAACTTCTTATTTACTAAATCAAACTACTTTTTTTTTTCTTTACTAAGTTTTGCTAATCAGTAAACAGTCATCATTTGAATTCTCAATATGCTAAAAAGTCATTTTTCCAAGGGGGATAATTAAAACAGTATTTGGTATAAAAAATTCCATACACAGGCAGACACCTTCTTCATCTCAAATCCCATGGTTAGATGATTGCAAACAGAGGTTTATACCGTTATAGCCTTAATATGTAAGGAATCACTAAGAAGTCTCACAGATCACTAAGAAATATGTGAAGCATCCCACTAGAAAAATAGACAAAGAGCTTGAAAGAGCAATTCATGAAGAAAAATGACAACCAGTAAACAAAAGCTATTTAATCTTTGCAGTAATAGAAGAAAGTACAAATTAAAACAGAGACAGGAAGGTGAATATCAGGATAACAAGCAAACAAGCGGAAGTTCCGGGGATTACGAAACAAAACCGAGAATGTGCCTGGCCTTCCGCAGGTAGGGCCACAGCATGATCTGGTATAGAGAGCCTGAATATAGACGTAAAAAGGCCTGGGTCCCGGTTCCAGCTCCACCAACTACTGCCTAGGAGACCTTGTGAGTGATAATAACTCCCTTGTGGGCATGTTTGGGCACCTGATGGGAATGAACATTTCCAGCGTGACCTGGCACGGGATGGGTTGTCGCAGAAGCTCAGTCCCTTTTCCCCAGCTTCTCGCATGTATAGGTTCTAACCACAGCCTTTGGGAACTGGTCCATTTTCCCTCCGGGAAAGCTCCAGCCCAGAGGGAACAGGTAGAGACCTGCCTCCACACCTTTGAAGAAGATTAAACTGGCTGTGATTCTGGAGAGCCCAGGAATTTGGAAACAACAGAATCCAGGGGTGCTGTGCTGAGGACATGCTGGGTTGCCATCCAGCCAGTTCTTTCAAGTTTGGAGCTCATCAGGTCCATTTCTATCCTTTCTTCTTCTTAAGCAACATTTTTTCCAAACAAAAGCAAAAATTTGCTCACAGCTTGGTTTTGAAACTGCTGTGAGCAGATAATACACGGCAAACTGCCCTGGCCCTGAGTGGCTCTGTGTGCATGCAGTGAGCCCTGGGGCAGAGCCATGTAAGATGTTCCCACACGTCTTGGCTTTCTTTGGAGCTGGCCCAGAGCACCTGACTCCACCGGCTCCCTTCCGTGGAATCCCATCTTTGGGTTTCTCCTTCCCCCAAACCTGAAAGGTGAAGCCGGGGCAAGATCAAAGAGGTCCAGGCAGCATGCGGTGTGTTTGCCAAAACGTGCGAGTAAAGCTGCAGGGGCCCAGGTGAGTTACGAAGCTGGAACCTGCGCCCCATTCACGCTGACCTGACTGAGAGGAGGCAGAGTCTGTGAGAAGCGGGTGGCGAGAGGGAGACCAGGCTCTGCAGAGCCCGGAGTCGGACGCAGCATTCAGGCCTGGGGACCCTGCGTGGGGCGAGCCCAGAGCAGAGCCTGGCAGGTGTGATCTGAGTTCCCGCCAGGCCACTTTCTGGCCTGGTTCTGGAACCTCTCAGCCTCCCTTCCTGCACACGTGTGACGCGAATAATAGTATCTGCATCACAGGCCTGGGTGAGGTCCAAATGTAGATTTTATACGAACAGGTACTTGGTGAGGAATTCTGAGGTTTTAGGGTTATGAGCTGAAACATCTAAAGCACTGACTGATAACTCTCAGTGTTATGCTCTCTCTTCTGCATCACGTTCTGCATTCCTGCCTTAGCAAGCTGCGATGCTCCCTTGAATGGAAGGGAAGGGACCAAAGAAAGCCCAGGGAAGTCACTCTTTTCGAACTTTACTTGTGGTAGTTCATGCCTTGTGCATTGAATCCTGTGTGTTGATTACACTTTACTCCTTACATCTCACACCGCACGCGCTGTGTGCTCCCCAGGTTGCCTCGGCCCCGCTGCCTTGGGGCCTCGCCTCTTGACCAACGGAGAGGTCTGTCCCCACGTCAGCTCCCTCAGCCTCCACCGAGGTGAAGGCTCAGCTAGGGCATAGCTGCCTTGTTCCCACACAGGTAGGAGCTGCATTGGCCAGAGGGGGCCAATCCAACCCAAGAGGACATGAGGAGGCTGTAACTTTTCTCTCCACTTCCAAGTGACATGTGAAATCCAGGCTTCCCAGTGTCGACTGAAAAAAAATGCACAACCTAAAAGTTGAGAGTTATGTTTTATCTGGCTGGCAAAGCTGAGGACTTAAGCCCGGACCATAGCCTCGCAGATAGTTCTGAGGGACTGCTCCAAAGAGGCAAGGGGGAAGCCAGGATGTACAGGAGTTTTTGCAACGAAGTAGTCAAAACATCAGAAGACTATTGTCAATTAAAGAAAACCAGGGACTTCCCTGGCAGTCCAGTGGTTAAGACTTCGCCTTCCAATGCAGGGGATGTAGGTTCGATCCCTGGCCAGGGAGCTAAGATCCCACATGCCTCGAGCCAAAACAACAAAACATAAAACAGAAGCAATATTGTAAAAAAATTCAATAAAGACTTTAAAAATAGTCCACATCCAAAAAAAAAAAAATCTTTAAAAGAAAACCAGACATCTCAAGTTAAGGAATTTAGTGCTATTCTGTGTATGGAAAGATGCAAGATTCTGGGCTCCCTGAAGTCATTCCTTTGATATGCTCCTCAGCTATCTGGGGCCAGTATCCTGCTTTTCTCCATCCTGAGTCCCCTTAGGGTGCACCGTTGGGGGTGGCTGCAGTGGCCGAGGGTGGCAGTGGGCAGCCCCTTTGTCTCCATCTGAGTTTCCTCAGGGCTCACGTCAGGGCGGCTGTAATGTGATGGCTTGATGGCTGCAACATCCTTTGTTCACTATTACGGCAGGTGATATTTTAGTTCACACCAGCATCTAGCCACCTGGAGGGGCAGGTAGCACACCTGGGAGTGCATGGGAGGTTTGCCCAGGGAGAGCCGAAAGAGAGGCCTACGTCCTTCCCACATGCCCCACAAGGCCCATTCGGAAGACCTCCCCTGGCCTAGCAACCTGCTGCTTTGGTGTGAAGTTGCAGCCAGCTTGGTACTTGTTTCCCCCTTCCCGGCCGCCCCTCCTCCACACTCCTGTTGCCCCAGGACTGCACCGCCCCGTGAAGCCTCAGCCCCTGGGCTTTGGCGCAGTGCTTGCCCTCTAGAGAATGTTGCCTAAAGCATGTGGTCAGTGGCAGACTAAGTGTGCGCTTCAGTAATCCCCGTGAACTACTGCGAGGGGTGGGTCATCACGGGCATCCCATTAGAACTGGTTGGGTGTGATTCTGCACTACAGGAAGTGCGGGACGTGGCCTCTCCTCTCTCCCCGGCGCTCAGCCCTTGGAACATGGCTATAATAAGCAGGTGTTGAATGATGGAGTGAATGTAGGTACCCGCAGCCCTGAACCTTGTTTAAATCAAGAGCTCATATAATTTGAATCAACTGTTTTCAGCTATGCACACTCAGTAACCCGTTTAATAATCAGTTAAAAGAGGTAGAAATTAGTCTGTCCGGTGTGACTGTTCCTTCCCTTTTTGCGTCATAAAACGTTCCATGGTTTCTTGCGTTGACTTTAAAAAATGCAGAACGTGAGACCTGCGAGTTAAGTTGTATTGGGGGCAAAATGAGGACTGCAGCCCAGGAGACAGTGTTTCCGATAACTCTGAGAAACTGCTCTGACGGGGCGAGGGGGGAGCCAGGATATATAGGAATTTTGCAACAAAGAGCAGGTAATTGGGAAAGTCAAAAAATTATTGTTAAATAAAGAAAGCCAGATATCTCAAGTTAAGGAATTCAGTGCTTTTCTGTGTATGGGAAGATGCAAGAGTCTGGGCTCACTGAAATCATTCCTTTGATGTGCACCTCAGCTATCTGGAGCCAGTATCCTGTATTTTCACATCCTGAGTTTCCTTAGGGCTCACCGCAGGGAGTGGCTGCGGTCTGATGGCTGCTGACGGCAAGTATTCTTTTCAGCCCTGCGTTTCCTCAGGGCTCACTGACTCACGTTGGAGGGCTGCAGTCATTGACGACTGTGACATCCTGTGTTTATTGATATGGCGGGAAATATTCCATTTATAAATATACCATTTATCCCTTGATTTCTGTTCAGTAGCTCTTTCATACACTGCCTCCTCCTGAGAGCATAGCTGTTCTCATTTTCTTGCTGGTGTTACTGACCACGGTTGAATTGACATCTGCTTTGAGCTAGACTTCACTTCCAAAAGAAGAATGGAGATTTTGCAATCTGTGTTTGATGGCTCAATTTATCTCGTACTGGCAGCTTAGATTTCAAGCGTGTGCCTTCTGTGCTGGCTTCTGAGTTTGTCACTAAGCTCTCATTTCTGGAAAGTGTGATTATGGAGAATCGCTCCCGCTTCCTGGAAAGAACTGAGGACTCCGGGAGGTTTCTAGGCACCATACACACGGTTGTCCAAAAGTTCCATGTTTTACCCCATTTGCTTCGAAAGGACTCAGTGTTTCAGTTGGTCTCGTTGCCTCCCTTCTGGTCTTTCAGGGGACTGTTATAGTGGTGCTGTTGCCCAAAGTCTCCTAGTTCAGGAGAAAAGGAAGCACGATACCCTGCTTGTTCAGGTGCACGTACGTGAGTCGTGGCTTTGTTCATCACCCTATGTCTCGCCTGGTCGTGGATGTAACAAAGAGATGAGTTTCTTCTTTAATATTTCATTTTTGCAAATAAAATACAAAATGTTGATGAAGGTGAAAAAGGGAAGAGGAAGAACTCTCTTGAAACCCCTTCCTCAGGTTCTCCACTGTTGCATCAGGTACAAAGGTGCACCTGCACTGGTCAGCATTCTGGCAGCCAGATCCCCCCCACCCCCTGCGCCAAGAATATGTAAGTGCATTTAATGTTTGAATATTTGACTTTGTTATTTTCAGAAGCACATCATGTTCAATATGTCTCTTTCCACTTGGTGCTTTTTCGTCTTGACGTTTTTTTTGTTTTTGTTTTTTTTGGGTTTTTTTTTGCTGTACGTGGGCCTCTCACTGCTGTGGCCTCTCCCGTTGCGGAGCACAGGCTCCGGATGCGCAGGCTCAGCGGCCATGGCTCACGGGCCCAGCTGCTCCGCGGCATGTGGGATCTTCCCGGACCGGGGCACAAACCCGTGTCCCCTGCATCGTTAGGCAGACTCTCAACCACTGCGCCACCAGGGAAGCCCCTCGTCTTGACGTTTTACTGTGTTCTAACCGTGCTGCGTACATAACTTTGTATTTCTTTCTGTTACTTGCATATCAAGCGCTTTTTCATGTCATTTTATATCCTTTGTGAGCAGCATTTTATGTATTTTTATAATACTTCACCAAGTAGAAATACCATCATTTATTTAGGCATCCCTCTATCGTTGGGACGCATAGATTGTTTTCTGGGGGGTTTGCTATTATAAACAGACAACTTAGCGCAGAAAGCTTTCTCCTAAATTTAAAATTATTTTCTTGGGATCGTTCACCGGAAGTAAAATTACTAGGACAAATAAGCGGTGGAAACCACAAATATACCTACACTGGATACATTTTACTAATTTGCTTTTCAAAATGGTTGAACCAACATACAACTTCATCAGGCACAAGTAGGCACTCATTTGCCAGCTCTCGAGGAGATAAATGATATCTTTCCTTAATTTGCGTTGTGATAATTACTAAGGAGGGTGAACACTTTTCCAAATGTTTGTGTACAAAGTGTGTGTGTGTGTTTTTAATTGCCCTTTCTCCTTTTTTCCAGAGGATAGTCAGTATTGTTATTAAGCTAATAGGTACTCCATGTAAAATACAAATGTAATAACCCTTTCTGGGTCATAGCTCCCATAAATATTTTTTCTGGTCTGTTATTTGACTTATATATATATATTTTAAGATAATCTTAAATTTCTTCTCCAGAGTTTTGATAATTCTTTTTTTTATTCCCAGTTTGCTTGTGATTTGATTTTTTTCAGAATCTGTTTGATTTGGGTTTTTTTTTTTTAGTATAAGGTAAATATTTTTCATAAATTGCTAACGAATTACCCCAGAACAAAGATAAAATCGAAATGTTAAGAGATGTTGTGGGCTTCTGCATCTGGCAACAGAAAGACCAAGAATAGGACAACTAGCAAAACAACTAAAATATACAAAACAAGTTGTGAAAATAAGTCCAGCCGTATTGATAGTTTCAGTAAAGGTAGATTGCTTCATTTAGAAGACAAAGATTGTCAGATTAGATTTTTTACATATGTTTGCTGTTGTGCCGGGCATATTTGATTTACCTACCAGATCCCTGTCCACTCCTGTCTGCCCCACTCTGACTGAGGCTGGTCTATCCACAGACTTTCTGCCTGTGGCTGGTGGTGGAGTTCAGCCAGGGGGAAACTCCAGCAGGAGAATGGAAAGAGGAAGGAGATGGTTTTTTCAGAGTTATTTATCCCTCCAGCATCCCTTGGGGTCACAGCCCCACCCTCCCCTTGCCGGTAGACTCTTGTACACTTATGGGCTAAACACCCCTTCTGTTTCTAGCCCCGGGGAACTCCATCATCCCTTGTGGCTCTGTTTTGCTCTGCTGACACCTCTGTAAATAGTCTCTTTATTAAAGCCTTATTGGATTATCCTAGTTTAATTATGCTGTCTTCTTCCTGCTTGGACAGACTGATGGAACTATATGTAAGAACAATACCTAAAATATAAGAAAACTGCAAAGTTAAAAATAAAGTGGATGGGAAAAGATAGACCAAGCAAATGCTAACCAAAGAAAGCTGACGTAGTTATGTTAACATCAGACAAACAGAAATGTTATGGTGAAAAGCAATCCCAAAGCTGAAGAGGGTCACTGCGCGTTGATAAAAGATTTGGTTCAATTCTAACTTGGCCTCGAAATATATAATGCAAAAATTTGTTAAAGCTCCAAAGAGAGAAAGACAGACTCACACACAAGGTGGGAGATTTAGCATACCTCAAATATATTTGGTAGACAAAATAGCAAAAATCAGTAGGAAGAGAAGATTTGAACTTCACAGTTGACAATTTAGGTCTAACTAATGGACCTACACCCAACAACCAAAGAATACACTCGCCTTTCAATCGCAGGTGGATTATTCTTGAAAATTGGCCACGTAGTAGACCATTTGGCAAACTTCAGAGTATTTCCAAGGATTGGTAGTATATAAGCCCTGTCCTCTGAGAGTACAGGTAAGAAATCAAAATTTAAAAGATAACTAGAAAAAGCCCATACATTTGATAGTTGAAAAACACTTCTAAACAACTCAGGTGTCAAAGGAAAATAATCATAATTTAATAGGGAGGGACTTCCCTGGTGGCGCAGTGGTTAAGAATCCACCTGCCAATGCAGGGGACACAGGTTCGAGCCCTGGTCTGGGAAGATCCCACATGCTACGGAGCGACTAAGCCCACGTGCCACAGCTACTGAGCCTGCGCTCTAGAACCTGTGATACACAACTACTGAGCCCGTGTGCCACAACTACTGAAGCCGATGCGCCTAGAGCCTGTGCTCCACAAGAGAAGCCACCACAATGAGAAGCCCGCACACCACAATGAAGAGTATCCCCCACCTGCTGAAACTACAGAAAGCCCATGTGCAGCAGCAAACACCCAGTGCAGACAAAAATAAATAAATAAAATAAATAAATTTATTTTTAAAAAAGGATAATAATAATAATTTAATAGGGAATCTTTGGAACCGGATGATAATAAAAATATTGCATATCCAAACAGGTAATGCAGGTGAAGTAGAGATGAGAGAGGAATGTACGTTCCCAACTGCATGTGTTAGAAAAGAAGAAAGGCTAAAGATTGATGGTAGGTGCTTTGTGTCCACCTAGAGGGGTGGGATAGGGAGGGTGGGAGGGAGACGCAAGAGGGAGGAGTTATGGAGATGTATGTATATTTATAGCTGATACACTTTGTTTTACACCAGAAACTAACACGATATTGTAAAGCAATTATACTCCAATAAAGAGGTTAAAAAGAAAAAAGATTGATGGTAGAAAATGACCAGTAACATAAACTCAAAGAAAGCAGAAGAAAGGAATTTTTAAACTAGCAGAAATCAATGAAATAGAAAACAAACGTATGTAGAGAGAATTAACAAAATCCCTAAGTTGGTCCTTTGAAGACACTAATAAAATTGATAAACCTCTGGGAAGACTGGTCAAGGAGAAAACTGAGAATATAGTTGACCCTTGGACAGCACAGGTTTGAACTGCACAGGCCCACTTAGATGCAGATTTTTTTTTTTTTTTCAGTAAATAAGAACTACAGTCCAACACAGTCTGTGGTTGGTTGAATCCGCAGATGCAGGGCTGGCTGTAAAGTTATAGATGGGGGTTGGCACCCCAGACACCTGCGTTGTTCAAGGGTCATCTGTATATAATTTCACGAATGAAAAAGTAGAATGTTATTATAGATCCTATATACATCAAAGTTATTATAAGAAAATATTATAAACAACTTTGTGACCGAAATGTTAAGTGAAATGACCAAAAATAATGTAACAGCAAAATTGACACAAGAAGAAACAAAAATTGAAATTGTGTGATTAAAGAAATTGATTCTATAATTTAAAAGAAAACTCAGGGCTGGATAGATGCACTGTCAGATTCTACTAAACATTTAAATGGAAGAAATGTAATGTCAGTATTCCACGGACTCTTCCAGACAGTAGAAAAAGAGAGAGAAAGAGTCCCCAGTTAGTTTGATGAAGCCTGAGTATCCTTGATACCAACTCCCGACAGCCCACTATGAGAATGGAGACTTTTCAGCCAGTGTCACTTGGGAACATAAATAGGAAAATCCCAAGTTCAATATTAACAAATTAAATCCAACAGTATTTTTTAAAAGTTCCTCTTTTTCCTGTCTTTTTTGGATTAAATATTTTTGAATATTCCATCTTATTTCCTTTAGGATTTTTAGCCTATTTTGTGATTGTCACTGTAGACGTGGAGTTAATAATCCTCCCCACTTTCTGCTGTAGTTGTGTGCTATATGTAACTTCTGTACATATTACAAACTCCATCTTGCAGGCATATTTTTGCTTTAAAGACAGTCATTGTCTTTTATAGAAATGAAGAGAGAGAGAAAAAAAGCTACTCTTTTATATTTACCTACATGGTCACCATTTCTGGTACTCTGTTCTTTCCTGTAGATCCAGATTCTCATCTGTGACCATTTTCCTTCTATCTGAAGAACTTCCTTCACGATTTCTTATCATGCTGGTCTGCTGGCCATGAATTTGCTCTGCTTGGATTTATTCCAAAATATCTTTATTTCAACCCATCTTCAGTTTGTTTTTAAAAATAGGTTTATTTACTGACACACTGATTTTGACTCTGCTTAGAGGAAGTCATTGTGATGGTGCTGTGACTCCACCCATTTTTTTAAATTAATTTATTTATTTTTAGCTGTGTTGGGTTTTTACTGCTGTGTGTGGGCTTTCTCAAGTTGTGGTGAGCAGGGGCTACTCTTTGTGGTGGTGTGCAGGCTTCTCATTGCGGTAGCTTCTCTTGTTGCAGAGCACAGGCTCTAGGTGCACGGGCTTCAATAGTTGGGGCACATGGGCTTCAGTAGTTGGGGCACGCGGGCTCTAGAGCACAGGCTCAGTAGTTGTGGTGCACGGGCTTAGTTGCTCCACGGCATGTGGGATCTTCCCGGACCAGGGCTCAAACCCGTGTCCCCTGCATTGGCAGGCAGATTCTTAACCACTGCACCACCAGAGAAGCCCTATTTTTTTTTTCTTTCATTTCAGCACTTTAAAGATATTACATTTTCTTCTCATCTCCATTGTTTCTGGTGGGAAGTGCTTGCATTTACTATGAAAACAAACGTTGTTTACATCTAAGCTATCTAGCGTGCAAGGATAACACTTCCTTTCTCATTTTGTTCAGGCTAGCAAGTTTGCCAAATACAAAATCAATAAACCAAAAGTGCGTTTTCACATTTCAGCATGAAGAACTTCTAATCATTCTAAGTGCCTCACTGCTAAATATAGAAGGACCTCCACACATTCGAGAAGATTATGCAACATTAGAACAGACACAAACCCTGAAGAGAATAAACTTGGAGGTTAAGAAGGAATTCAGGCAGGAAAAGCACAACAACACAGCAAAACTTCAAAAAAAACTATAGTTGGTGTCCCAAGGTAGAAAACCAAGTAGGGAAAAGGCCAGTTCTTCCCTCCTGTGTTTCTCTCCTGTGTGTCTCCTTTATTGTTAACACAGAACTCTTCACTTCTGGTACTTCTAGTCACCGAATGTGTGGGGTTTTCCCCCCACAGCAAACAGTTCTCTGTGGCACCATCTGGGTGTCCTCCGACGCACCTCAATTTTGGCACCACCTACCCGGGGACAGAGTCAGGCCCCACAGGCTAAGGGCTCAGTCCCACAAGACTGTCCCCCGCACACATACACACACTGCGGACACCAGTTGTAAGCCTGGGTTATCACCTGTGCTTTTGACCGACTGCCCTGTAGATCTAAAGACCCCCTCCTTGGGTTCAGTTAATTTGCTAGAGCTGCTCACAAAACTCAAGGAAACACTTGCTTACATTTACCAGTTTATTAAAGGCTGTGATAAAACGGTACAGGTGAACAGCCAGAGGAGGAGATACACAGGGTCTGTGAGGGTCCCTAGTGCAGGAGCCTCTATCCTTGTGGAGTTGGGATGCATCACCCTCCTGGGTGGATGTCTTCACCCACCTAGCAGCTCCCTGAACCCCATGCTATTGGGAATTGACAAGGGTTTTAGGAGCCTTGTGCCAGGAACCGGGGGTCGAGACCAATATATAATTTCTATTATCTCATAGGTATCCTCAGGGAAGATAAAGTATTTCAGTGCTGAAATAAGAACAGGATGCTGCATTTTAAAAAGGAACATTGGGAGGACCAGATAAATGACTTGAAATTTTAAAATATGAGGCAAAAATTAGAAAGGCAAGAGATAGGTTGGAGGAGGAAACCTCCCAGAAAATGAAGAGGGAGTGGGGTGGGCATGTGGAAGATAGTGTAAGAGAAAGGATTCTCGATGTCCTGGGTAAGGAGGCATTGGACGATGGCTAGAATTCAGGAGCTTGGACAGAGCACGTGAGCATTTACCCTAGAAGGGCCCCCTCGGAGCCTGACAAGAGGCTGAGTCTCGGGCAGGACGCGGAAAGGTGGAGAGGGTGGGGGGAAGGACCGCTGTCCCGTTATAGCCCGTGTAGCAGACTCTGTCTTTTCAAACCGTTAATTTATTACTTTGAACTAACTGAAAAATGTTGAAAGATGGTATTTTAGTGTTCTCTATCTCACCCTGTAGGTGCCATTAAGAAAAGTGCGGTTTTGTGTGTTGCCAGACTGTACAAGTGATTGTTCCTTACCTGATATGTGTGTTTCCACACTTCACCCAAAGAAACATTGGAGCTTGGGATTCTGAGATACTCCTTCTGGCACTGAAAATACCATTTTGAAGGGTTTTTATGGCTACAAGATCATAGAGAAGATTCTCCCATCTGCCCGGCTTTACTTCCGGCTCTGGAGGTGTGCACGCATGTGTGTATGTGTGCATGTCCATAGGGGACACATACCTGTGTGCACTCTTCCTTCTTCTTTTCGAGGCCATTTCCTAAATTCTATCTTTCTACCTCTTGCTTGCCATAATGTGGACTTAAAGCACATTTATAACTATGTTAAATTCATTGAGTAAAGGTTGATATTTCTGTGAGTGTATAATAGTTCATATAATGGCTTTATTGAAATATAATTCACACAGCATAAAATTCACCCTTTTAAAGCATCCTTGTATATTTTTATAAACAGAAGGAGTAGTGCCTTTTTTATCCCTTTACCCAAACCTCTGCATTAAACTTTGTAAACAGGTTACCTGGACCTCAGAAGGAAAAGGCTTCCCCTGGAGTGTTATTTCTTGATTATAGGCTTCTCTTTCTTTACTGTGTTTCGACTAAAGAATTTCTCCCTGCATGTTGTGAATGTTGTGGGGGGGGGGAGAATTAATAAATTCTTTATAGTTAATAGCTTCTCTTATGGCCAAAGAAAACCCAGGAATTCAAAAGTATTAGCTCAGAGTCCTTAATCTAACAAAAACTTGCCCCTGCTCCTAGCTGGTTTGTCTCCAATTGTAAATTCCCCTCTCAAGGATTTTTAACGCTTAATTCAAAATACTGGAAGAGAAAAGCTTCATTAGTGCTGGTACTTTCTTATTGGCAAATTCAACCTCAGTCTTCCCTTAATTCTCATTCTTTCTTTGAATAGGAATAATCCTGTTTGTTCATTACAAATTCAATTCATTGAGGGGGAAATGCATTGAAGATGGTGAATGATGATAAAGCCATTTATCGGCAGCCTCTGGGCATTAGCTAGGATTATCCTCTGCCTCTCACAAGCAGTGCTGGCCCTGAGTGTTTAAGCAGGTGGATTTGCCATTCTTTCTTCTAGGGGCTCAGGAATCTGATGGAGAGAAAGCCAGGGAATTTGGATTTGGGCATCTTTTCAGACCTCTTCCAGGAAACTAAGGAATGAATGGTACTAGTTGGGTTTTGGAAGGGTAAGCTTGAACAGGCATGCTGACGTCTTGACTAGTAACCAATACACTCTTGTTAAACGCTTTGTCCAAAGCAGACCAACATTCCGGAGTCCTCCCACCTCTGGATGGCAGTTCTGTGGAGTGTGGACTGGGTCTCTGGTCTGGTGTAGCCCTGGATCGTTCTTCTTCTGCTTCCTCCTTGGTTCTTCCCTCCAGGTGTCTCATCTCCTCAAAGCGAGGGCAGGCTCTGGGCACAGTTGAGCGTGGTGGGACCTGGTCCTCGTGTGGGCTGGACCCTTGGGGTCGTGGATAAGTGTTGACTCAGCGAGAGGAGAGGACCACCCTAAAGCCTAGAGCCCAGAGATGCGTGTTCCTGTGCATCTCTGCCTTACTCTGTGATGCCAAGTCACTGGTGTCTGATCCTTCTGACTCGCCCCAGGTGGGACAGCGGGTTGGAGGTGGGCTGTATACCAGGTGGGCTTCTTCCCAGGTGCGCTGTGGTCTCTCACCTGGCAGTTTCTGAATCAAGCCTCATGAGGTGCCAGACTCCATGAAGGGGTTATTGGGCCCCTTAACATTATGTGTCAAGAGCCTTCACAATATTGTATTCTCTCCGGGGAATCTACCTGGGGAGAGTAGTTCAGATGCAGCAAGTGATATTTCCTGCAAATTCATGTATGAAAGCAAAAATGAAAAGGAAACTGAAACACATGTTCTGTTATAACCTATTATGAGAGATTGGTTACGAAAATGCTTATATTCATACAGTGAAATAGTTTGCTGATATTTTAAGATATCAGTATATTAATTTAGCAAACATTTGTTGAGCACACATCCCAGAAACTTGCCACACGCTGAGGCCAGTATGCCACGTAAGAAAGGCACATTCCTCCCCACGTGACACCTCTGGTCTGATGAAGGGGAGAAGACAATAAACGGGTGCATAAATGATTTCTGGATGTGATTAACATGATGCTGAGTTAGAGAAGAAAGAGAAATTGCTGCCCTGCGTGATTTCAACTATGTGAAAAACAAACACGCATAGAAAATAGCCAAGAGGAGAATATGCCAGACAAGTTAGAGGTGATTTTTATTTTCTTACTTGTTTCAGTATTTAATAATCATCCCTCTTTTATAACTAGGAAAAAATAACTTAAAAAGAGAATTGCAGGGCTTCCCTGGTGGCGCAGTGGTTGAGAGTCCACCTGCCGGTGCAGGGGACATGGGTTCATGCCCCGGTCCGGGAAGATCCCACATGCCACGGAGCGGCTGGGCCCGTGAGCCGTGGCCGCTGAGCCTGCGCGTTCAGAGCCTGTGCTCCGCAACGGGAGAGGCTACAACAGTGAGAGGCCCGCGTACCGCAAAAAAAAAAAAAAGTGCACTTCTGCCACGTTTGTACCAAAGATTTACAAGTGGACCAAGAAGATGGTTGCTCATACTTGGTTTCAATTTCTGTTCCTTCTCTCCATCTGCAAGAGATATTCACTAGAGCCTCTGAGGGCCCAGGTGCCATGCTGGTGAGTTAGAGTACAGAGGAAAGAGCAGCAGGGAGACGGCAGGAGGAGGGAAGGAGACCTCCCCTGTCTTAAAAGGTTCTGTGCAGACAACCTGACCTGAGGGTAAGGTTTAGATAGTGGTGATTCTAGAGACATTTTCCTCCTTTTCTTTTGTACTTAAAGGTGAACATGCTCTTTTTACTTCTACCAAGGGAGTCTCTGTTTTTTTTGCCTTCATAAGACATGAAAACAAGTATTCCAGTATATGGCATAATTTGAAGTGCAATTCTCTTTTTTTTTTTTTTTTTTTTTGCGGTACGCGGGCCTTTCACTGTTGTGGCCTCTCCTGTTGCGGAGCACAGGCTCTGGATGCACAGGCTCAGTGGTCATGGCTCACGGGCCCAGCCACTCCGCGGCATGTGGGATCTTCCCAGACCGGGGCACGAACCCATGTCCCCTGCATCGGCAGGCGGACTCTCAACCACAGCGCCACCAGGGAAGCCCCAAAAGTGCACTTTTAATGCATCTTCGAAGTTTCATCACTTGTCCCCGGCAAATATTTCTGGCAAATTTCTGAATTTATAAATTGCTTCCAATTTTATCAAATCAGAAAGGTGTCAAGCTCTTAATCATCTGAAAAGAAGCTCAGCTTCTTGTGTCACTAAGAGAAATGCAAAGTGAACTTCTCTGAATTGTCAGATTGTCCATCCAAAGCTGTGAGGAAGCAGGTATGTTGGTATATTCCTGGCAGGGGTGTGATATGACCAGACCCCATGGAGGGCAGTTTGGCAATGTCTGTCAAAATGACAAATTCACATCCTTTTTGATCCCTGCCCCTCCCCCGCACCATTCTACTTTTAGAAATGTGGACTACAGATACACTTACACATGTGAAATGATATGCTCCTTAGATTTTATTTAACAAACTCTGTGCAACAGCTCCCATATGACAGTCACTGTTCTAAATCTCTTACCATCATTAAAGTCATTTAATCCCCCAAGCTACTCTATGAGGTAGATATTATTATTATTATCCCCACTTTACAGATGAGGAAACTGAAGAACAGAGAGATTAAGTACTTTGCCCAAGGCCACACAGCTAGTAGGTGGCAGAGCCAGGATTCAAACCCAGACTGTGCAGCTCCAGGGTCCTTGCTGTGCCAACCTCAACAGGTACTTCCTCGTGTGACCACAGTTATGGCACTGTTTGTAATTGCAAACATTTGGAAACAGTTTACGTGCCTGTCAAGAGGGGATTGTTAAGTAAGTGACGCGATACTTCTCTGATGCAGTGATGGAAAGATGACCAAGATGCATTTTAATGGAAAAAGAAAAGTGCAGAAGGTGCTCCCAGGCGTGTTGGTAAAGGGGACAGGGCAGAGTATGTGCTTGTATTTGCTTGGATAAGAATAAAATACCACTGGAAGGGTGCTCAAGAAACAGGGAACCGGTTGCCATGGAGAGAGATGGTGGAGAGAGATGGGGAAGCAGCTGGAGGGGGACTTCCACTGTGTTCCCTTTTATACTTGTAGATTTTGAGCCATTCACATTTGTTGATTATTTGGAAGTGTAAATCAAAAGCCTTGAGTACCACAGCTTTTTCATGTTTTTTTTTTCTTGACCATATAACCAATTTGTTTCTAGATTTTTAAATTAAACTCAATTTTTAAAATTCATGTGTGTGAAAGGTAATATAATATATGCCATGGTTTGCTTGTTTTTTTAATCAAACAATCCAGAAGAAAAAACAATAAAAATGAAGTCTCTCTTCCATTCCTGAACCCCAGCCTCCCGTCCCGGGCCCCTCCTGCAAGACAGCTCCTACTGCTGGTTTCTTGGAATTTTTTCTTTTCTTTTCAGCTTTATTGAGATATAATTGACATGTAGCACTGATACGTGTAAGGCATACAGCATAATGACTTACACATACTGGGAAATGATTGCCCCAATAAGTTTCGTTAATATTCATCATCTCTTATAGACACACACAAAGAAAGAGGAAAAAAACTAGGTTTTTTCCTTGTGATGAGAACTCGTAGGATCTGCTCCCTGGTTTCTTGGAATTCATTCTGCTCTCCCCTCTCACCCAGGGCGTGTGCCGATCCCGAGCTTGGATCAGCCCCTCTTCTCTTGTTTGTCCTACCAAAACTCTATCCGAAAATAAGAATCTAATTTTAGTGATGAGGCCTTTGGTGGGTGTTTTTGGAGACATCATATAGGATTGAAATAAATCCCGATTCAAATTATAGCTCACGGAGCCCTTGTTCCCTGCCCTGTAGTTATTATGCTCCCCCTTAATGACAGTTCATCACTCAGCAGTTCAAATGTCCAGAGCCTTTGTGGTTTTGAAATGTAGCTTTAATTTGATCCCCGGGAGTTGAGAACGGATGATCGTTCATAGACAGGCCCTGTGTTTGCTGCACCTGCACCCGTGTGAAGTATCAATACTTCTCCTGTAAGCGTCGCTCACTGCGTGAGGGAAATGGCCACGGAAAGAGGCTGGCCCTTTGGAGACCATGTCCTGGGAGACAGCTCAGGACGGTTCTTTTTTTTATTTTGCGGTACGCGGGCCTCTCACTGTTGTGGCCTCTCCCGTTGCGGAGCACAGGCTCCGGACGCGCAGGCTCAGCGGCCATGGCTCACGGGCCCAGCCGCTTCGTGGCATGTGGGATCTTCCCGGACCGGGGCACGAACCCGTGTCCCCTGCATCGGCAGGCGGACTCTCAACCACTGCGCCACCAGGGAAGCCCCAGGACGGTTCTTTTAAGTCGAAGGACCCACATCCTTCAATCCTGGCCAGGCCAGGAGAGGCCCAAGCAGTGCAGGGCCTGACTTGGGGGCTTCGGAGGCTGCAGGCTTTCAGGACCTGGGGCCTTAGTTGGCCAGGATGATGGTTAAAAAGAAACGGTGCTGCTCTGTGACCCGCCGTGGGACAGAATCGATTTGTGTTGGGTTGATCCACTTCTCAATAAACCCTGAGGGGCTGGGGCAGCCGGAGCCCATTAGCACAAGCCACATGTCCTCCGGCAGGTCACGCTGGCCTTCGGCCCCTCGCCTGAGTGACAGTGACAGCAGTGACCTCCCCGACATGGTCACACAGTCCCAAACGCTGGGCACACCGTGGTGAGAAGGGAAGCCGGCCCAAGGCCCATGGTCACGTCCAACCCGGCCCTTGTGTGCTTTATTGCATCAGGGAACCCGCCTGGACGTTGCAGGCCAGGTCTCCCCTTCTGTTCTCACCTGAGGATACTGAGCAGCACGGGCCTCGCTCCCTGGTGGAGGCGGCGGTTGGGGGGGGTGCCTGCTGCCCCCGCCCCATCCCTGTGCACAGCCAGCTGCTCTCCCATGAGCCTCTGTCCTCCCCCCACACCCAGACCAGCGTGGGTGCCAGGCATCCTCCCGTTTCTGAGGAGGTCCTCCCCACACCCAGCCTCGGTGGACATTTGGGTTTGTGCCACCCGCCAAACTTGCCCACCTGCCCTGGACTAACTGGGATGGAAGGAGCCCAAGACGCAGGATGGAGCATCCAAAAAGCAGGACTCCTCAGCGTAACCCAGTTACCACATTTGGGGACAATGGGACAAGGCTGAGTGCCAGGCCCCGCCCCAGATCCACCCACTGGATGTTCCAAGATGGGGAGGGGGCTGCTGCCCATCATGGGGGTGGGGGCTAATGAGGGGAGGCTGTGCCAAGACCCAGGGGCGGAGACTGTGGCCTGGGCAGGAGGTGGGTTCCTGGTCCCCAGATGACGAGGAGGGGAAGATGCTGGGCTCAGAGCCCTGCTGTCGGAGGGAGGGCTCGGGAACCTGAGCCCAGCAGGGCCAGGCACTTCCGTGGGTGACAGAGGCCCCCGGCCAGACCAAGGGGCCAGAGCACATCAAGGGCTTCCCGAAGGAGGCTCTTGACCCTCGGGTGAGTCTGGGTCCGGTGCCTTCCAGGAAAGTTGAAAGAGTGGAGCCTCATCCTGTACG
The DNA here is from genome assembly GCF_949774975.1 of Lagenorhynchus albirostris. Taxonomy (NCBI): domain Eukaryota; kingdom Metazoa; phylum Chordata; class Mammalia; order Artiodactyla; family Delphinidae; genus Lagenorhynchus; species Lagenorhynchus albirostris. The sequence goes on along the minus strand of NC_083095.1, from coordinate 156,894,456 downwards.
GCACGGCCCAGCACCCCTATACCACCTTCAGCGCCCATCAGTCTCGCTCCCGGATGCTGGAGCTCTCGGCCCTAGAGCCAGAGCCACCCAAGGCCGCCCTGTCGCCGTCCCAGGCCGAGGTTCCCGAGGACGAAGAGGACTACACAGGTAATGAACCTGAGGCCAGAGGAGATGCTCATTTTTCCAGTGTAGCTCTTAAAACGCGGGCTGTTCCCAGCGGAAGGCGGGGCTAGGGCTGTAGGCCTTCCTCTTTCCTGGGAGTCGTAATAATGATGGTAATTTGCACTCACAGCTCCTCCCTCCCATGGCTCTCCTAATATTTTACAGACCAGTAAGTATGCTTCAAACCAGTAAGTACTCGCCAACCTTCCCAGGCCGGGAATAGAGGTTCCCTATGCCCAACCAGAACGGGGACTTGCCGCCTGGCTAGTGACACTCCTCTGGGGCACCCCCTTTTCATCAGGGGCCCCCGTCTTCAGTCTCAGCCTCCTGACCCTCTCCCTAGTCCATCCACTTTCAGTCCTTGTGACCAGAATGTGGGAAGGACCAGGGTGCTACCAGGAGCCCAGGACAGTTGGGCTGAGTGAGCACAGCCAGGAGTTGCTGGCAGTGGAGATCTTGACCCGCCCAGGGGCCTGGGAGAAAGACCCAGCACAGGGTCTCAGACCTGATGTCAGAGGACACTGATGCTGCAGGAAGCAGCTCAAACCTCTCACAGGAAGTAAAGATGCCTCGTTGCAAATCCTCTTCCTCCTGCTGCGCCCCTGCAGGGTGGCCCTGGGCTCTGGGCCTGCAGCGCTCCACGCTGAGAGCTGGGGCAGCATGCAGAGGACGTTCCCAGCTGCCGGGCTGGGCACAGTTTCGGTCAGCGAGCTAGGTGGCAAGCTCTTCCTTTCTCTCTGAACCATCCCAGTGATTTGTGAGAAACGGAGCCTTTCTGGTTGGGCATATTTTCCTTAGCTAAATGTTACAGCTACTTGATAAATGATGGGTGAGATCTAAGAATATTGATGCTTTGAGTTATCTAATAGCTTCTGAAAAAAAAAAGTAACAAAATGGGAAACTCCACCAATACAGATCAAGCATAAATTATGGCCGATTCAATTTTAAACTTCTTCTACCGTGCCTTTAAAATGGAGCATTGAATTATGTATGGACTAATCTGCTCTGTTTCCCCCTGTGATTTATAAACTCTGGCAAGATTCAGTAATTATTAATAAAGGACTGATTTTTCCCCCCCTTAAAATCTGCTATGACTCTAACCTCACACTGTCCTGGAATCTCACTCTAACTGTTCTGCAGCCCAGGCCGCTCAGTCCTTCCCAAGCCTGGCCCAGGTGGTTAGAGGGGTCTCTGGGACTAAGGTGTGTTTCTGACACTTGGGGAAATTCCGTGCAATCTCAGGGGCAAGTGGGGCGGGTGCACCAGTCACAGCAGGAAAGAGCGAGAGAGGGGAAGGGGGCAGGAGGGGTGTGGCGTGGAGGGAGAGGAGGAGAGGGCTTTGGGGGGAGGGGGAGCAGTGTGGAGGAGCATCTCGTTGGTGCCCTGGGGGGAGCCCTCCGAGTCACAGACAAACAAGCCCAGGTGCAGAAGCCCAAGGACAAAGAGAGGGTGCTGGGTAGGGGAGACTTTGAGGTGGGGCGATGATTCTCGAAGACTTTCTAAATATTTATTTATGTATTTGGTTGTGTCTGGTCTTCGTCGCAGCAGGTGGGCTCCTTAGTTGCCAGCAGGCGGGCTCCTTAGTTGTGGCATGCAAACTCTTAGTTGCGGCACGTATGTGGGATCTAGTTCCCTGACCAGGAATCGAACCCAGGCCCCCCCACATCGGAAGCGTGGATTCTTAACCACTGCGCCACCGGGGAAGTCCCTGTTGATGCTTTCTGTGGAGCTTCATGCACAGCTGAGGGGTGAGCTGGCAGGGGAGGCTGCGTGCCTTTCGGAGGCGGAGCTGGTCATACAGACAGTGGGGGTAGGGGGCGCGGGGCCCCGCCCTCTGTCCAGCAGCGGGGGCACCAAGCAGCACTCTGATGGGGGCACGCAAGTGGAGGGCCAGCTCTCCCCGGGACAAGGAGTAAAGGGGAGGAGGTGAGTGAGGGCCGGAGAGGGGAGTCCAGCTGCCCATGGACAGTAAGGATCCCAGGACGGAAGGGGAGCGGGGCTCCTGGGGGGCTCAGAGGTGTGACAGGCGCCTCGCCAGAGCCATCTGGACAGCTGCCCTGTGAAGGGGTCAGCTGTGAGGTGGACACGAGTAGGGGACGCTCTCAGCCACTGTCACCACAAGTGGATTGGGATGAGGCGAACAAGGACCAAGTCAAATGAGAATCGATCCCCAAATCGAGTGAGCCTGGGGCCTGGGAAGGGGTGGGGGCACCTTGTGCTCCAGCACGACCCCAGCGCCCTCCCCCACCCAGACCACAAGGAGCGTCTAGTGCATCCCCAGGGATGCACGCGGCTCTGAAAGGGGTTCACGGGGGGACCCACAGTGAGAACCTTGGAAATGTCAGCAGCGGTAAACCTTCAGGGAGGGAAGCCAAATACAGCTGAGTCTAACACTGGGAAGGTCTGGAGGCCCTTTAAAGAGGAATGAAGAGGGCTTTGTGCCCCTTAGCAAAGACCCATTGTGGGTGGCAGAGAATGGGGACTTTTGTCTTTCCCTCACGTCCCCAGGAAACTCTGGTGGCTGGCAAGACACCTCTTCTTTGCTTCTGAACTCACTCCCCACCCCCTCCAACAACTAAAACCTTGTAGAAGGTTGTTTTTTCTTCCACGGACTCAAAAACGTGCATAACGCCCCGCCGGGCCCCTCCCTCCCCACATGGGGAGGCTTTCCAGAACCATCTCCCAGAGGAGGAAGAGCGTCGGGGGCCAAGGGAGGTGGGGGTCCCAGCACAGCACCGGCCCTGGCCCCCAGATGAGGAGGACACCTATGGAGGGGCCGCCCGGCCTGAGGGCAAGAGCCAGTCAAACTGGGCTCTTCCCCGAGGCGCAGGTGGAGGGGAGACCTAGGACAGGGCGCCCGATGGGGTCCCCCAGCTCCTGCGTTTTTCTCCGTCGCTTTGACAGCACCACATAGGCTTCCAGAGTTAGAATTTGGGGATCGAGGGAAGACAGGATGCCCCCCTCTGAGGGTGAGAGAGAGGGGAGCTGAAAAGGGCTCAGCTCCTGCCCACCCCAGACCCACCAGGGTCATGGAAACCCACCTGCCTCCTTCACCGCATGTGAGGGACGTGGCGCATTCTGTTCCAGCCTCTCCCGCTTAATTTCCGTCGGATCTTCATGCTTTCCTTCACGATGGAAATCAGAGTTGGTGGCTGGTCCAGCATTGTAACTCCGCTGCAGGGGAGGACGCTGCACGCGGCTGTCCCCTGCCCCTCCCGCCCCGCCATGGCTGCTCCTCTAGAACCTCACAATGCCCGCCTTCACCCACCACCGGCTGTCCTGCCTGTCTCGAGTCATCAGACCCTCTGACACTGGAGCCCAGAGCCAGGCTTGGCTCCCAGCTGCGGCGGGTCCCACAGGGGTGGGTGCTCTGGCCCAGCAGGGGCCTGTGAGACCCGGACATGGGGTCCTAGGAGACTGGACGTGATTGAGAAAGCATCTCTATGGGTGAAAGGAAATGCTTGTTTCTTTAAGGTGTGTGCCATCCGGAGTGTGGTGACAAAGGCTGTGATGGCCCTAACGCAGACCAGTGCTTGAACTGTGTCCACTTCAGCCTGGGGAGCGTCAAGACCAGCAGGTAAAGGGCTGGGCCTCCCCTGCGTGTCCTGGAGACGCCCAGCGTCCCGCTAAGGTGGCCAAGCTGTGTTCTCCACCCCCGCAGCCTGGCAGCATACTTAGGAATTAACCAAACACCCCGGAAAGGAGATCACCCTGAGGGTCACTGCTGGGGAATTTTATGTTTTGGTAACCTTTTATTCTCATCTCATAAATAACTCGTGACCATGAGAACTCAGAGGCCGTGGCATTGTTTTGTCTGTGCTTATAAACTTTTTTCTCTCCATTTTGCTAAACAAAAATGGGTCGTATTGAGCATGACAACCACTTGGGAACTGCAGACAAACGTCATCTTAAGGGCCAGTACGGTTCTAAAAGTCAGCACAGTCGGCCGTGAATGAGAAGCCCCCAGCCCTGAGCGCCGGGTAGGGGTGCAGCCCTCCTGGGGAGCACACACCCACCAGGGCTCTGGCAGGGGTGCGGCTGGGACTCTCAGGGTGTCCCCGGGGCCCAGACACAGCCGCAACCTCTCTGCGCTGGGCGAAGACGTTTGTTCTGCTGGCTGGACACAGCCTGGAGACCGCTCACTGCCCGTGGGCACTGTCAGTGGGGTTTTGCCGGAGCTGAACGTTCCAAAAGTCAGATACCGTCATGGTGTTGCCCAAGGAAGCCAAGCACAACCTGCGAGTGCCCCCGCCCCCCTCGGGGAACCTTTGAAAGGGCAGGAGTCCCAGGTTCCCATGCAAGCCCTCAACCTTCCCCTGCATCAGGAACTTCTCAGGGGCATTAATGGTTCACCTCTGCCCTGGGGCCTGTGTTTCCTCAGAGTCTGCTGACGGGGAGGCAGCTAAGGCTTCCCTCCCAGCCAGCTGCCCTGCCTTGGCCTGACCCTCCTGCTGCCGGCTAGGCGTGGGGCTGGGGCCAGTAGGAAAGTCCTCTCCCGATCTGCTCCCACAGGAAGTGCGTGAGCGTGTGCCCCTTGGGCTACTTTGGGGACATGGCAGCCCGCCGCTGCCGCCGCTGCCACAAGGGGTGCGAGACCTGCTCCGGCCGGGGCCCCACCCAGTGCCTGTCTTGCCGCCGCGGGTTCTACCACCATCAGGAGGTGAACACCTGTGTGACCTTCTGTCCTGCTGGATTTTATGCTGATGAAAGTAAGTGTGTGTCCCCGGGCCTAGAAATGAGGAGTCAGCCCCACTCTGGGCTGGGGTCCCCTCTCCTGGGAGAATTTTCCCCACCCTCTGCTTCCTGTGTACTCTGTCCTGAGAAAGGACCCTTAACGGGAGGAAAGGAGAGAGGATGAAATCAAAGCCCTTGGACCCTGTTAGTGGATAGCAGTTCACACCCAAAACCTGGCCAGGGTGGTTCAAAGTGACTCAGAAATGGAGCCCCCGTAGTCTGGGGTTGTCACACTTCTGTAGGTCAGTGTCCATTATTCAGGATGGACAGGGAGGTAGCTTGAGCCAGTGGCTCTCAGGCTCAGACCGATTTCAGACATCCAAACAGAAAGGCTTCCGGGTAGGCCCTGCGGTCTCTCTTGGAGCAGTGGATGTGGGCGCTGGGCGGGGTGCGGGACCCAGCACCTGCTTGTGGCCTTGGTGGTTGAAACTGGGTGAAAGCCCCTCCCAGCAAGAGCCGCTAAGCTGAAACCGGGGTTTGAGGCCAGGGAGGTCTGCGGGTCTCCACGAATGAAGAGGAGCCTGCTGCCGGGCATAACGGCTCAGGAGGACAGGTGGTTCTTGGCTGTGCACTTTACATAGTGACCACACTCCCAAGAGGTGGACAGCGCTTTCCTCACCTTGCAGGTGGGGAAGTGAAGCCGAGCGAGGCCAAAGGGCCCACAGCTAGTATGACCTAGTGAACTCAGAGCAGCACAGGCGTCCTGCCATCCTGCCTGTCCTGGGAAGTGGAGTGGCTGGGCTCTGGGGCCGGGACCTCACGCCAAGGTTTGAACACTCACCTCGGCCTGGAAGAGGCCAAAGAGAGGGCTTGGGTTAAATTGATGGAGGACAGTTTTCAGATGACGTGTTGGCTGTTGTGCAGGGAGGGGGCAGCGCTTCCCAGAGCTCGCCTCTGGCCCGCATCCTGCAGGAGGGGTCCCATCACAGCGTTGCTCTTACTCCTCTGGGGAAGGAGCCAGGGATCCTTAAGGACATATAAAGCCATGGAATAACCATACTCTTTAGAGGGGACACAGAGTCATGCAAGACACGTTTCACAGGCTTTGCAAACACCTGCCCTGGGCTGCAACCAGACCTGTTTTCGGGTCAGAGGCTCCTCCATCCCTACCCCCCACCCCACCCCTGGGCAAAAACCAGACACCTCGGTCACCCCGAGAGTCACCCCCAGACGCCCTCGCTGAGCCCCTGCAGCGTGTGTGTGATGCCACCTGTGGGGCCCCGAGCACAGGGTGGTGCTGACCGGGTGCCAGGATGAGTGACCTGGGTAATCACTGAGACCCAGGGCTTCCCCAAGGTGTGGTGGGTGTCAGAGATTCATGTCTGTGCAGGTGACCGCCAACGTGTCAGTAAAGACCCCTGTGAGGGCCCTGGGTGGGTGGGGTCACTCAGGGGAACCCTCGGGCCCCACCGGTCACACTTAGGAAGACTGGCACCTCGCTAAACTCTGCTCCCGGGGGAAGATGCAGGACTAGAGCGCGTTTCCTCTGGAAAGGGCCCACCTCCAAGCCTCAAGGTCGTGTGAGGACTTCACTCCGGAAAAGAGGTGCGAGGCCTGTGACCTGACACCTGGGCACGCGGTCTCCACATGCCTCTGGCGGTCGGTCACTATGTCACCTGTCTAGAGACCACGCCGGTGACGGCCGTTCCATCAGCCCCGCCTTGGAACACCCGAGTCTCGTTCGCCCGGGTTTGATCCACATCCACTCTTCCCACCTCTTCTCTTTTCCTCCTCTTATTTTTCTCCAGATCAGAAAAACTGCCTTAAATGCCACCCAAGCTGTAAGAAGTGCATGGATGAACCAGAGAAATGTACTGTCTGTAAAGAAGGATTCAGGTAAGACCCTCCCTCCAGACCTGAGGCGCGGCCGTGGGTATATGCTGGTGTAAGTGTCTGTCATTGATTTACCAAGTGTTTGCCTCCTTTTCCTAAAAGCTAAAATTTCAGAGGCCCAAAGCCTTTCAGGATACAGATTCCGAGTCAAAATCAGATTTCCACTTAGAGATTGGTGTTTATGATAGAAAGTCAGAGGATGGGGAAAATGTCTACATTTTATGCAACATTTGGAGAATTGGTAAGAGCGAGAGCGGATCCTCTCATAGAAAGTAGGGCTGGCGGCTGGAAGGGTAGGGAGTTCTAACAAAGCACAGAGCTCCCTTTCTTAGGCACCGAGCCCCACTCACTCCAGTTTCCTTCCCAGTCTGGATGACTGAGGGAAGGGCAGAGGGGGCTCGCTCTCTGGAGATACTCTGTAAATTCCTGGTTTGCCCGGCTCCACCAAGCTCAGCCCACGCCTCCTTTAAAAGCATCTGACCGAGCTAATGATTTTTTACTAGAATATTTTGGAATGTTGGTGTAGCCTGTTTACTGCCAGCAAATATACATTACTTCTTCCTTGAAGTTATCATCTAGAAGCTTAGAAATCATTCTGTGCAAAATTGTGCTGTGGACCCTCCCGCGATCCAGTCTTGAACCAGGGCCTGCGCTTTAAGGAAGAAAGGGACGGGTCAGCAAGGGCAGTGAGCAGGGGCGGGGCCAGGGGGCATCACCGGGCTCTTGTTAAAATGCAGGTGCTGAGCTTCCCTGGTGGTGCAGTGGTTGGGAGTCCGCCTGCCGACGCAGGGGACGCGGGTTCGTGCCCCAGTCCGGGAAGATCCCACATGCCACGGAGCGGCTGGGCCCGTGAGCCATGGCCGCTGAGCCTGTGCGTCCGGAGCCTGTGCTCCGCAACGGGAGAGGCCGCAGCAGTGAGAGGCCCGCGTACCGCAAAAAAAAAAAATGCAGGTGCTGACCCAGCAGCTCTGTGACTCTGTGTTTCTACCTGGCCCCCAGGGGACAAGGATGCTGCCGTTCCTGCAGCCTCCCCTCCCCTCAAATTCAACCCCCCAGGGTTGAATTCTTTTGCAGTAAGGAGTGAAGGAAGAAAACCAGCATTTTACTCCAGCTGCTCTCGCCAACATTGCCTCATTTAATCTTCACAGCAACCTATGACGTATGTGACATATATGGCATTCTTCACATCTTACTAACGGGGAGAGGAACAGTTTCCGGGAGCAGCATGACTAAGGTTCCCCAAGCCCACCTCACCCCCTCCAGATCAGGGGATGGGAGAGAAGAGGGTCCACTGCCCCACGCTCCTGGGAGTCGGGCGAGGGAAGGGGGACAGGACCCCAGAGTCACACGTCATGCCCGTTCTCTGACCCAGGGAGCTGGACGAGGCAGGATGAGGAGTGGAGGGGTGACATGTGGAGGAAGGGGAGCCTCAGAAGGGAAAGGCGGAGAGGTTCAGCTGGCCGCCATTGGGGCCTGGGAGCTCGGCTGTGGGGACCCTCCCGCAGGGCCCCCCACCCAGGCCGGAGACTCAGGGTGTCAGTGGGAGGCACTGTGTTTCCAGCTCCCTGGAGCCTGTTTCCCAGTAGGGATGTGCTGGAGGGGGTGGTTCATCCCTGCTCCTGTGGGTCAGGTAGGCGAGAGGAGGTCAGATGCTCAGGCCAGGAGCTGTGTCCTGGGGAGAAAATGCCTCTCAGGCAGCAGCCCCCCAGGTGGAGGCAGCGGTGCAGCCGTGACGAGCAGTCAGAGAGGACTGTGGACACTGAAACATCATCAGCCGTAATCCACAGAAAGCTTCCTTATATTGCCCAATATCCTCTTTAGCTGTGGCCTCAAATCATCGGTCCCACTGAAGCAGTGAGGGCGGCTGAGCCGTGCGTCCATCTCTTCAGGCTGGAAACATCCATTAGTAAAGACTTGACTGAACAGCTGGGGGCCAGGACGAGCGGGAGCCCTGGGATCGGCCTCCGCCTTGATACAGAGATGCTTTCAGCCCCACCGACGTCCCCCGCACCAAGCGCAGGAGCCTCTGGCTCTCACAGACCCTGCGGCATGTGTTTGATGTGTCAGGCAGCAGATCCATCTACAACATGTGCAGCAGTGAGCTTGGGAACTGAAGCAGCCGTGGCAGCCAACACCCATTCACACTGCTGGGTGCCCGACACCTGCCAGGGTTCTGTCCTCAAAGTAACCTGACCACGCAGGAGCCTTGGCGGACAGCTGAGGGGACGGAGGGGCAGGAAGCTTGGCTGGCCTGCCCGGGGAAGGGGCAGAGGGTCTGCTCCAGAAGCCATGCGCTCACTGCCTGGCTGAGCGAGGTGAGGGAGGAAGGCCAGAGCCACAGCAGGCAGGGCTGCTGGGTCCCAGGAGCGGATTTTATCTCAGGTTCATTGTGAAGCATAGAAGGTTTCCAGCAAGGGCGAGGCAGGAGCCCACTGGGACTCAGGGTCAGTCTTGCTGCCACCCCCCCTCACGCATCACAGATGCCAAGGCTTCACCCAGGGCTGCGCCCAGTGAGACCGAGCCAGTGGGGTGACCCACCCGTGCTTGAGTTCTTCTCGTGGGCCTTGGGTTCTAGCGTGATTGGTGTCAGTGAAGAGGAGGTGTCACAGAGCAGAAGAGCACAGAAGGTGTGGAGGGCATAGCCTCCCGCACAGGGACCGAGGCCACGGGGCTTTGGGAAGGAGCTTCGGGACCACCGGCCACCAGAAGGTGGAGACTCTGCTTCCAGGCCCGGGTGTCCCTTCCAGCCGGCCTCGAGATGCTGCAGGACAGCTTTGCCGCTTTCATTAGTTCAGAACCTTAAGTGACTCCGAGAGCTGTGCTTCAGCAACCTTCGGTTCCTCTCATGAAAGACATTTGAGGGCAAATCATAATTGAATTAGAGCTTTGGAAAGGATATAAAAGACTGCCTTTTTTTTCTTTTCAACAGCCTTGCACGGGGCAGCTGCATTCCAGACTGTGAGCCAGGCACCTACTTTGACTCTGAGCTGATCAGGTGCGGGGAATGCCATCCCACCTGCCAGACCTGCGTGGGTGAGTTCACGGCCTGCGGGGGCCACATTTGGAGCCCAAGTTCCCCAGGCCGGTGGGCTGACTACCTGGAAACCCAGAAAGCCCTAGGACTTGCGGGCTTCCGTGGGTGTTGCAGCATTAAATCCCAGAAGCCCTACCAGGGGCTGGGAGAGGGGAAAGGGGAATAGTGATTAATGGGTACAGAGGTTCAGCTTGGGAAGATAAAAAATATCTGGGGATGGATGGATGGTGGTGATGCTTGCATAACAATATGAATGTACCTAATGCCACTGAACTGTATGCTTAAATGGTTAGTATGGTCAATTGTATGTTATGTACATTTTACCACAATTTTTAAAATTAAAAAAAAAAAGAAAAACCACAAGGGCCCACTTGGAGCAGCCTGGGTTTCCCAGTGTCAGGAGCCCAGCCAGGTAGGGGATGCTTTCAGGCCGGGAAGGGTTGCTAACTGCTAGTGAGCTCTTGCGTGGAACCCAGCCCTTGCCTCAGGGTAGCAGTGCCGGAGTTTCACGATTCATCGATTCGGGGAGAGGCTGGGCAAGTTCCCGTGGTGAAGGAAGAAGGCTTTTTAAAACATAGCCTTAGTTCCTTGTACCTATCTTCCCTATTTTGAACATTTTACAAAGAGGAAAAGATGTCTGTAAACAATTTTATGTGTATTGTAATTTCCCACAGAGATGATAGCATAGCTGCCTTCCAGGCGCAGTTTTTATGCAGAATCGCAGAGAATGATTGTCTTGTTGGGTTTCGTGCTGCAGACTTGTTGGCACCGGGATATTGTAGCACATTCTGAGCTTGTGGACTCATACGTGTTTCTGATTGAATCTTCTCCTCTTGATCCTCCTTCCTGACCCAGCGCTTTGGTCCTTGTTCTAAGAAACCCACATCAGGTTGAGTTTTTGCTGCAGTAACGCTGTAAGAATTAGGTCTCTGCTGAGTCACTGATGCCGTAACACGGGTCCCGGGATACATGGCAGGACGGGGCAGCCGTCCCAGTGTGGCCACGTGAGCCCATGTCAAGAGGCCCTTGACCCTTGACCCGAAGTGGACATGCCATGGCAAAGACCAGCACTCTCAAGGCCTTTGGAAGATGTGCCTTCCTGGGGCCCCCTCCTGGGACAACCCCCCGCAAGGCAGGGGCCCAGCAGCCTTTCCTAGCGTTTGCTTCGTGGCCTGTCATTTTCATGGTTTCTTTGCCTCATTGTTTAGCCCAGGTTGAAAGAGCATCGCCGATGTCACTTGTTTAAATTTCATAGGCACTTGAATCCATAAAATTCAGGCGTGTAGCTTTATAATGCTTTTGATTTCATTTATTCAGTGTGGTTTCCTTTGTCTGCATCCCCACACTGCCTGTTGGCAAACAGTCTCTCACTCAGTCCAGAGACCTCTTTGTCACTTGAGGGGTCAGGCTGTCCAGGGGTCTCCCCTGCTCCCCACACCCGCCTGCCCGGGTTCCCTCTATGCTCTGGGACGTGTGCATCCACCCCGGCCACTGCTAGGACAGGGACCCCACCCACTTCCAGCGCTGAAGGCTTCTCGCTGCCTGTCACGGTCCCTGTCGGGAGCCCCTGGCCACCTGGCCCTCCCCTCCCAGCTCCCACTCCGTGACCACTGCTGCTGCCCGCCTGTGAGGGGCCTGGATGCAGTGTGGGGAGAGTCGTGGTTAGGCACGAGTACAGCATGGAGCACGGTGGCATCTGTCCCCACCCCAGGCCAGCAGTACCTTGGGACACTCAGTGGTGACTCAGTAGGAATAAGCCTCATCCCATCCTGGTCCAAGTCCCCAGAGCCTCTGGCACAGATGATGTGATCCCTTGGGGAACCCATCTGCCTTGGGTGGGTGCAGGGGACCCGGCAGGGCATGGCGCGTGGGTCAGCGGCTAGCGGCCAGTGGGGCACATGTGTGTGGAGTTGAGGGGCATGAGGGCCGGTCCTCACCCAGGGGAGCACGACATGAAATAGCAGATAAAAACCACCATGACAGGTCAAGAGAGAGATGGCAGAAGAAAGGAACGCGTTTTGTATCTTAGCACCCTTCATAGCACGTTTTTCCTGCCTTTTGAATAAGGGCCCTGCGTTTTCACTTTGTCCTGGGCCCCACAAATGATGCAGTGGATCCTGCCTAAGCATCACCCGTTTTGCTACGATTTTTATGATCTGTGTCCGCTTTTCAAGTGACGCCTGGAAAGCCTTGTGACTAAATGGAATCCCTGAGGGACTTTGAACTACGAAGTTCACAGTGTTTAGTAGTAGTGAAAATAGTGGCTCTAGGAGATCTGTGTTGACTCAGCTTTTGTCATCGTGGTAAAAGATCCGGGACATAAAACCTGCCACTTTGAAGTGCGCGCCTCAGCAGCACTGAGCACCTTCACGTTGTCACGGGGCCGTCGCCTCCGCCCATCCCAGGGCTTTCTCTTCTTCTAACCCCAGCTGAACGGGTTTCATCAGCTTTTTTTTTTTTGCGGTACGCGGGCCTCTCACTGCTGTGGCCTCTCCCGTTGCAGAGCACAGGCTCCGGATGCGCAGGCTCAGCGGCCATGGCTCACGGGCCCAACCGCTCCGCAGCATGTGGGATCTTCCCGGACCAGGGCACGAACCCGTGTCCCCTGCATCGGCAGGCGGACTCTCAACCACTGCGCCACCAGGGAAGCCCCATCCGCTTTTAAGTTTAGCAAATTGAGCGTTAAACTAGGAGCAAATAAAAATGAGTGTTATTTCCCATTGCGGAAGCTCCTAAGGCACTGGGGACCCTGGCGGCCCGGGCAGTAGGACATGGGTGATGGGGGTTGTGGGGGGCACCAATGCCAGATGCTCCCTGCAGATAAGTGATGGGGGCTGGGGCACAAGAGCAGCCGTCCATCCAGAAGGACATAAACCGGACGCATTTGTGGGGCGGCTCTCCCACTGCGTTGCTGCAACAGAGGGAGGACACCCCCATGGAGACCCCAGGCAGGTGCGCAGCTACTCCTCGTGAAGGCCCTGGAACCCCAAGGGCTCCCGCTTCTGCCTCACGCTCAGTCCTGGGTGAGCTCAGAATCTCCTTCCAAGCTGGAAGCTATGGTTCTGAGAGCAGAAACCAGCTGCCGGAGCACCAAACCTCAGGACTTGCAGAGCCGCCCTGCAGACCCCCGTCTGCAAAGGGGTCCTCCCGTGACGCAGCCCAGAGGCCCCCCGTAGGTCCAGAATTCACTCCACCTGTGCCTCAGCTGTCAGGCCTCAAGCCGAGACGGGACCACAGTGGGGGGAGGTCTAAGGAGGGGCTGTGGTCTCCGTGAGCATCTGAGATGGTTTCTCCCTGAGCCGTCAGCCGGTGGCCACCTCGCTGCCTCTCTGATGCTCCTTGGGGACTCTGACACGGAAGTGCACACCCAGCACTGACTTGTCGTTGGCCTGAGTGAATGAACAGATGGGCAGACAGACAGATGGACAGCACGGTTTCTTCTCTCTGGACCACTGCCTGCCCAGGCTGATGAGTCCTCCTGACTGGGCTGCAGATTTTCCTTCACGACTCTTGACCCTTTGTTCAGAGCTCTTGCCTTTTCTGGTCCCCACGCCTCACCCCATAAGCCCTTAGCTGTTTTTTCTCTGTTGAAAGAGTCCTGATCCTTCACACCAAATACCTGTCAACCCCAGGCCCCCAAACCTCTTCTTTCCCTTTTCCCACATATTCTTACACCAAGTTCTGTCCACTAGAAATACGATGTGAGCTACTGATGCAGCTTTAAGTTCCCTCAAGAAACAGGTGAAAATAATTATAACATCTTATTTAACCCCATGTATCTAAATGCTATCATTTCTACATGTAATCAATATTTAAAAAATCAACAAGCTATTTCACTTTTTTTTTTTAAACTATGTCTCTGAAATCCAGTGTGTAAGTGTGTTTGGCCAGGCCACATTTTGAGAACTCAGAGCTACCTGTGGCCACCTTAGCCGGAATCGGGCCCAGGCCTGTTGGGGAAGGAGGCACCTGGAATCAGGGCCGATGAACGCGGCCCAGGCAGCGGGAGGTGTGCTGAGCTTGGTGCAGCCTCCGTGTCCCCATCCGTGAGATGTGGGCGTGAGGCCCATCTCCCAGGAGTGGCGAGGCGGGCCCAGTGCAGATGCACAGTGGCACCTGGGTGAATCTAGCTGTGTGGTGGCCTTGGGGCGTCTGAATAGGACCTGGATCTCACAGGTGCTGCGGCAGGTCTAGGACACGTGATGGGCAGGTGGGCAGTCCCTGACCTGTGCTGCTTTTCCCGTACCCCTCAGGGCCCAGCAGAGAAGAATGTATTCACTGTGCCCCAAACTTCCACTTCCAAGACTGGAAATGTGTGCCAGCCTGTGGCGAGGGCTTCTACCCCGAGGAGATGCCGGGCTTGCCCCACAAAGTGTGCCGAAGGTATGTGCGCGTTCCAGGCAGTCCTCCGGACTTAGCCCGAGATGGCCGGGGAAGGGCGGTCAGCGGTGCCTGTGGAGGAGTGGCAGGAGGGCTGGGTCTGGTGGCCCCTGTCCCAGGGGCTGGGGGCAGGGTGTGCCATGTTCCACGACAGCAGTGGGTGCAGTGGGCAGACAGGAACCCGTTTACAGAGGGGGGGACCCTGCAGGTGGTGATGGCCAAGGTCACAGTCAGGCGGCGGCCCTCATGCCTTTGTTCACGTCCTGAGTATCTGTGGAGACCTACTGTGTATCCGGCGCTGTGTGGCTGGGAGGGCAGGACGCGGAGGACGGGGCCCTGACTGGCGGAGCCACCACCCCGGGGCAGACGCCAGGGAGCCCCACCTGCACCCCGGACCACAGTGTGTTCACAGCATGTCATTAAGGAAACCACGTGTAGGATTTGTTTAAAATTTAAATTGGATAATTTAGAGAAAATACAAGATCCCGACAACTTCCTCATTCTAAAGCCGCTTCCAGCCAGTGCAGAGATGTTATAACCCTGCTCATTCTCCTTTTCCGCTCCCTCCCGTGTGTCCGCAAGGCGCACTGTCCTTTTTTGGGCGCTCTGAGCAGTGTTCTCTCTTGTCACGGGATGCGGGCAGTGAAAGGAGAAGCCGTCTGCTTGGTGTCCTCTTGTCCTGCTGATCTTGCCTCATGTCAGGCCTCATCACCTGGAGCCCAGGAACAGGGCAGGGCAGTCTGTCTCGTCTAGGCTGAGAGTGACGATGAGGAGTCTGCAGGTGACCTTGAAGATCATGATGGTGGGAGTGGGGAAGGGACCGTCCCTCTGACGTAGACTCAAAGAGGGAGCCTCAGGCGCCCACTTCAGAGCAGTGCAGGGAGACCATGCCCATCTGGCAGCTCACAGCTGGGGACCCACAGTGGGGATCTTTGAGATCCTCTCAGGCTGTGTTTGAGAACTCTTGTGGATTGTAACCTATTCTTTAAAACAAACAAACAAACGAAAACCAACAACCTACGTGAGCAAATGAGAGACCACCTGCTCCTTGCGCTTGTGGGACCCACTCAAAGAGGGTTAGGGTTTCAGCCCCACTACCCAGCCACCTTCACCCAGCCTTGCTGAGTCCCGTGAAGGACCCTCGGCACCGGTGTCTGAAGTAAAGTTTCATTTTAACCAGCCAGCTGGTTCCAGAGTGATTACCCTAAGTATGGCAGCCAGGGACAATGCGGAATTACACAGACACCCTGGCTCTCAGAGGATGCTGGGAATTCCCACGAGTATGGCAGCCAGCCCCCGCAGGGCCCCCAGAAGCTATGGGGTCCCCAGGGCCAGGAGGCGGGGGGCAGGCAGCCCCCGTGAGTCCCTCCTTGGCCGAGGAGGGCAGGAGCTCCCTGGGTGCTCACCTCCACGCGTGGCAAAGCTTTCAGTCCTGGAGGAGCGTCCAGTGCTGGGGCTGACACAGCAGGCCTCAGAGATATACCCCCAGGAAGCGCCCTGCACGGGACGCCTAGGTGGTGAATTGCAGCGCTTCAGAGAATTCCCGTCTCCCGAGTCCCAGGGCTCTGGAGACCCCTCAGTGTGGATGCTCCTGGAAGGACAAATGGCCTTGGGCCTCTCCCCACCGAGGCAGCAGCAGCGTTCAGAGAACCTGGCTTCCCGAAGGCCCCAGAATGCTGAGTGCTGGCCAGGGCAGCCTCGAGGGAGCGAGCAGCTAGGCAGGGCTCATGGGGAAAAGCCGGGCCGGGACGCAGGCCTGCCAGGTCGGCAGCCTGCATGCCAAGTCGAGACCCGTTATGCTGAGGCCCACGGCTGAGAACAGTCCATGATGAGTATCTCAAAAGAGGCGCCGGCCACCCCAAGACTTAGGAAGAGGACCTAGAAGAGGGAGCAAGGACCTCTTTGAAGATAGAGCAACTCGGTGGGGTGTCTGCCCCCCGCCCTCCTACCACCCTCCCTCCCCCGGCCCCTCCTGGGTATGTTGAGGCAGGGCAAGACTCAGGCAGGCCTTCTGCTCTGTCCTGTGCCCAGTGTGACGAGATTTCTGCCATCTGACTGTCACCTGGAACTGCCTAAAGACGGGAGGCGGGGAAGTGGTCCAGCAGCAGGGCAGGGAGAGGACTGCATCGGGCGCCGCCCTGCAGAGTTTGGCAGGACGGTCGCTGTGGTGTTTGCGGGTGAGGGCAGAACCAGAGGCGTCTTGAAAGCCCCCTGCCCAAGAGGACCACCTGCCAGGCACGGTAACCTTGACGGAGGAGCCAAGAGGGTCTCTCGGAGAAACAGGGGCCCCGAGGCAGTTGGGGGAGCGGCCTGGTGCCGGATTTTTCCCCACGCCGGGGCCTCCAGATCCGAGCCCAGGCTGGCCGACACCTGACCGAGGCCTTGTGAGGCCCTGAGAGAGAGCCCGTCCGAGGCTGCCCGGGCTTCTGCTTGCGGAACGGGGAGATGCTGGAAAGTGGTGGATTAAGCTGCTGCATTGTGGTCATTTGTTACATGGCCGAAGAAAACTGACACAGCTCCGGGGGCTGCCGTGGAGATCCTGAGGCTGTGTGAGGCTGAATTTGGAGAAGAAAGGAGCTGTGTGCAGCCGGGTCTCCACTGTAGCCGCCCCCTTACTGTTTATAGCAAAGCAACCCTCAGCCAGGGCCTTCGAGACAGCTGACCACCAATTACATGGCTGGGCTTGGCGCTAGCTCCTGTGTCACTAGCAGACATCATCTGTAAGAGAAGCGGGGGTTGGGGGGAGTGGTCCCCTGTGCAGTGGCATGAGGGGCCCGTGGCCCGGCCAGAGCGGTGCAGCAGGACAGGGGCCGGGCCCTGGGATCTTCCCCAAAGTGCGCAGTAAGAGTCTGCACGTCGGGCCCCGTCCTCCCGCTCCAGGGTCTGTGAGGGGGGAGGGCAGGCTCTTGCTGCAGGAGGATGCAGTTTGCCTGTGGGTTTACATGTTTATAAACATAAACTATGGGCCCGAACTCCCGTTTGGAGGTGCCCTCAGTGACCCCAGGAGAACAAAAGCCAGGCTGAGGGCCTGCTGTCCCGGAGGCCCTGTGCAGGCAGAATCCATGATGGCACCTGACCCCGGCACAGGCCCACTCACGAAGGAGGCCTACAGTGAGCCGTGCTGTTGGCGTCTGGTCGCTGCCTGGGAGGTGGCATCTGTCCCAAGCACTGCCTACCCGATGCCCCGCCCACCCTGTCCGAGCCCTGCTCCCTGGCCTGCAGCTGACAGGGAGCTGGGAGGTGGGTCTAGGGAGACCCAGTCCCTGGAGCTGGTCACGGAGAAGGCAGCAGGTACAGCCCAGGTCCCTTCATGGCCCAGAGCAGGAAGGGGCGTCGGCAGGCTCTTCTGTGAGGGGCCCGACGGTGAGTCGTTTAGGCTTTGCCGGCCGTACAGCCTCCAGAGTAGCCGCTCAGCTCCAGTGCCACAGACGCAGCCCCAGACAGATGCAGATAAACGCACGGGACAGTGGAGTGCGCCGACCCTCCCACCCCCAAGGTCATGGCACTCTGTCAGCAATAGTCCTGGGTCCTGTCTCCGGGACAGGTCGAAAGGGCATCCCCACCCTCTGTCCCCAGGGGGGAGACCGACGTCACCACAAAGGAGGCTCAGCCCCGGCTAGCCCCAGGGTCATGTCCGTCACATTCAGGGGAGCCTGGCCCCAAGCCCCAAGAGTCAATGCTGACATCCTCAGGGAGCCACCTGTGGCCACAGTGCCCAGGAGGGCGTCCAGGTGAGCCACGGGGAGGTTCAGAGACCTGGGCCCATCCTCAGCTCTGGGCATCCTCCTGCCAACTGGCCGTGACTGTCTCCGCGCTCCCAGGGCAATAGAGGAGATACATGCAGATGCTTGGCCAGGGTCTCGGGCCGTCGTGGGGGGCACAGTTACAGCCACAGTTACAGTCGTGGGGGGCACAGTGCGGGAGGGCGGGAGGGCTCTGGGAAGGGGCCTGGAGTGACTGTGTCTCTTTCCCATCTGGGAACCCGTGTTCCCCTGCAGGTGTGACGAGAGCTGCTTGAGCTGTGAAGGCTCCAGCAGGAACTGCAGCCGGTGTAAGACAGGCTTCACACAGCTGGGAACCTCGTGCATCACCAACCACACGTGCAGCAACGGTGAGCATGGGGGGGTGACCGCCCTGAGCTACCTCGGGGCTGCCCCGGGCAGAAGAGAAAGGAAAAGAAGACGCAGGGACCGCAGTCCCTTGGACAGCCCTGTGGCCCCTCCTCTCAGTGACCACTTGGCTCTCCCCTGGGCCTCCTCCCTTCCCTTTAGGCCTCTCACATTGACCAGACAGGCATCTCCACTACCAGCACAGCTAGTGCGGGTCGGTCCGTTGAGTGACTCTTACAAATGATTCTGTTCTCGCACCATTCCCACTCTCCTGCCATAAGCCCAAGGTGGCCTGGGTGTGGTGACATGTGTTAGGAGAGGCCAGACCTTGGAGGTCAAAGTCAGGAGGCCTGAAGGCTCTCAGCCTCCCTGCACATGTGTCAAGGCCCGCGTGTCCATGGGAAGGACCTGCCTCTGTGCTGTGGGAGAGCTGTAGGAGAGCCCTGGTGCTCTAAGCCGACAGGGAGAGGCAAGGATGGACTGTGAAAACAGGATCTCAGAGGAGACCAGTTTGGGGATTCCGGGCAAGAGAAAGCTTGGCAGGGGACTCTGGCCTGGAGACCCAGTGCAGGGGCCGTGGGCAGACGTGCCGTGGCGAGAAGGAGCCTCCATGGCTCAGCAAGCCTAGGGAGGAGCAGTCTGGGGCTGGCTCTGGGCACTGCGAGCTGGCAGGCGTGCAGGAGAGGGTAACCGCCAGTGCCATGCTGTCCGTGGGCACGGAGCTGGCACCGGCCCCGGCCTGGCAGAGCGTGAAGCCCGCAGAGAGCACCCTGGGCACGCCCTGTGGACCACAAGGTGGTTTTCTTGGCTTGCAGAATTACGTCCCTTCAAAGGCCAGGAAGCTTCTGATTTAGGAAGCCACCTCCTTGGGTTATGTATCCAGCCCGGGAAAGTGAGGCTGTCCCCGGGGGGGTCTCCCGGTTCCCATGAATGGCAACATCCTCAAAAGCCAGCTGCCGAGGGGAGGGGCCAGCCTCCATGGCTCTTCCCTTCCCCCTCAGCCTTCCCCTCTTGGTGACCCTCTTCCTCCCCCATTTGGGGTGTCCCTGGGATCACGGCGTAGCCTCCATCCTGCCCCCTGCCAGGCCTGACCCCATCTTCCTCCCAAGTCCCCCAGCACAGCTGTCCAGGAAGAGGAACGGGGACCACGAGGGCTCCCTGGCACAGCCCAGGTGTCCCCAGGCCCCGCCCACTCCCCTGCCACCCCGAGTCTGCTTTTGTCTCCCAGACTCAGCTCTGGCCTCTGCCGCGCCAGGCCCACCACACATCACGGGGGTGACTGGGAGGGCTGCCGCCCCCGCTCCCACTATGTCCCCAGCAGAGTGGGGTGATAGGAACAATCCTAACTGGCCCCCAAATCTCACATGTCTCTCCTTTCTCCTTCCCGGGGGCCCAGCCGATGAGACCTTCTGCGAGATGGTCAAGTCCAACCGGCTCTGCGAACGCAAGCTCTTCATCCAGTTCTGCTGCCGCACCTGCCTCCTGGCTGGGTAGGGGCGCCCGGCCGCCCGCACAGGGCAGGGCCCCTCCTGTCTGTCCGTCCACCTTCCTCCAGGCTGTCGGCCAGAGTCTGTTTCAGGAGTGGTACCCTGCATCTGACAGCTTTATCTCCCCAGGAGCGAGGTCCTTCCGCGGCATCTCTGGGCGCCCAGGCCAGGTGGATGAGGGCTTCGAGGAGGTGTCGGCAATGTCCTCTCACACCTTGCTTGCTGGCTCCATTCTTCTGGCTAACTCACAACGGGAACAGAACCAATTCCAGGAATCCACAGCTCCGGCTTCAGAGCAGCTTCTGGGGCCATAAGTTTACTGAATCTTCGAGACCAAAGCAGAAAGGCAGGATGCTTGGTGCATTGCTCTTCTCCCCGTGCTTTTGGGCAGCCCGCAGACCCCTGGGCTGTGCCCCTGCGTGATGGAGGGCTAAGGGGCATACCTGCTCATCTGCCTGCCACAGTCTGGGGGATGGTTTGGTCAGACTGTAAATAAAACAGATTTTGGGGCTTCAAACGTGTGACCACTGGGGATGGAGCATCTATTTCTCCATAATCAGCGACTTCTGAAACTGCAGCCATGGCTTAGAAAGTCTAATCCCAAACGGATGGGTTGGAGGGACCCTCCTTCCTCTGCCGCCCTTTCCTCTGAGGGAGCTGAAGGTCCCTGGTCTCTGCATCCTATCTGTGTCTCTGGGAGTCTCATGGCCCAGATGAACGGTCACCTCTGCCTAACACAGAGGGTCCCCAGGAGGCATCCCGGGGGCTGGCCAAAAGGTGCCCCAACAACCAAGCAATTCTTCCTACCAAAATGTAAACCCAGCCTGTGAACTGTTAATTGTCTGTCGTGTCCCATTTTGTGGAATTGCTTTGAAAATACATTGGCCCTGCTTTTCAGGAGACTTGTTCTTAAGGTGGGCGCCCCTGCGTCTGTGTGTGCTATGAGCCTAACAACACGGCTGGATTTATTTTTGCCAAACCTGTGTGGGTATTTTATAAGCTACGTGTTCTGATTTTTACCAATGTTAATTATTTTGACAAATATTTCATATATTTTCATTGATATGCACAGATCTGCTTGATCAAGTCCCTTTAATATGGGAGTAACATTTGCCTTAAATTTTTTCGAGCTCGTTCTCCATTTCGTCCTGCTCCCCTCTTTGACTGTAACACATTTGACGAGTCCCCTGTCAGCTGGGGGGGAGCCCAGCTGTTGTTTGTTGAATCCACAACTCCGAAAATGAAATCCACAAAGCAAATACAGTGTTAACCCTAAATTAATAAAAGAGTTAACATTTCATGGCAAAGGAGCCTGTGTTTCTTCCCAAGGCACAACGTTGAAACGTGGGTACTGGCCAGTGTGTGAAATGGCTTTATGTGTGCTTTTATTTCAAGGTCTTTGAGCTTTAGCGAATAATCTGCAGCAAAGTCGTGGGAGAATCCCAAAGTTCCAGCTCCAGGGTGTCCTTTGGCAAACAGACCTTCTTCAGGCCACAGAAGCCCAGACTGCAAGCCTCTTCACCTGGCTGCGAGTGTGATTTCGTTAGGTTACAGCTTGTCTTCCACACAGTGGCTGAAATCCCCGCACGTGTGGGCTCCGCGCTACATGGGATTTTTACCCTGGCCTCTCTGTGAGGTCGGAGTTGTACTTACTAGGAGTCCTTTGTCTGCAAATATAGGAAATGCACTGACTAGAACTGACTTGGGAGAAGACAAAAGTCGGGGAGGGCCGTTGTTTTGGGATTCCAGGGTTGTTTCGGAATTTCAGGAAAGATGTAGCCGGGGCTTGGGAGCCCTGGGACAAGCATTAAGTGTCACCTGGACCCTCATTGCAGCAGTGCTTCCTCTCTGTCCACTTGATGGGACAAATGACAAAACCACTCAGAGCTCCCAAGAAAAATTGGTGCCCATCCAGCCCTCTAAAGATTTCTGACTCTGCTTCGGGCCCGGGTTCGTCTGCCTTGCATCCATGTTTGCCCGGTTCCACCAGTTCTGGCCACAGGGACACGTGGCCCCGGAGCCCTTCCAGTGACCACGTGGCCGGAGGTGGGGAGCAGCGTGCAGCTCTCGGAAAGCGGGGGAGGCTATGCGACCCGCCAGCTAGCTACCGCCACGAGCAGGACTTGGCCCGAGTTGTCAAATGTGACGTAATGAAGGACTGAGTGAGTGTGTTTGGGAGACAGTAGCCAGGACTGGGCAGAATATCAGTAAGAATTCAACCTCCACCAGGAGCCTGATTGAATTAAAACCAGCAACTTGCTAAGCACCTCTGGTGCAGGGCACCATTTTAGCCCCTAGAGCTTTTTGTCCACTGAGAATTCATGGTTTAACATGTTTGCAACTGAACCAGAAATCAAGTCCTGTTATTACCAAGGACACCACCTACAAGAAGGCCAGCGGGCAGCACATACCCGCCCGGCAGTGGCTGGGCCAGCCTGTCCCGGGGCTGGCGAGTGCAGTGCGGAGTTGAGAAGGTGTTCACAAAGGCCTAAGAACCAATCACCCCCTTGTTAAAAGGGACTGACCACATAAAATGCCTGTTTGCAAATGGTCCGACCTTAAGATTATCTGGACTCTGTTGGGGCAGGACACGTCTATGGATTTTGTTTTGCATGATGGACTCGTGGGGCATGTCCTCTAAACCCCTCGTTTCACAGACCGAGGCTCGTAGAGCTGAAGTGACTTGTCTGGGGCCGCCCACTGGCGAGGGTGCTCCATCGTGTGCCCCGGGAAGGAGGCTGGCTCTTGGCAGGAGGGATGGTCACTTCTGCAGCTGGCCAAACATGGCCACGATGCATTCATTTTAAGCTGTCTTCATTGCCAGGGGATGACATTTTTCTGACCTTGTCCCCAAAGTCTTTGGCACCTCACAGTGGTCCCCAGATGCACCTCCCCATCCCTCCCAGGCCACTGCTGATTTTATACGTTGTACCTCTTCAAAGGGCTGGGGAGAATTGCACTTTTTACAGGAGATGCACTTATAGTGGGAAGGAGGGGGGTGAATGGAGCTTTAAGTACAAAACGGCGGGGGGGGGGGGAGGGGGCAACATAGTCTAAATGTGGCCAATGGTGCAGTTCCCTTGAACTTGGGGGACTGCCCTTCATTGCATTTAAATCATTGATAATGTGGCTGGAGGAGCCTTAAGCCTGCAAGCTTGGGGCACACTGGGGCCCCTGGGAGCAGGTGAGGGGTGGAGGTTTAGATCACAGGACGCAAAGGGGAAGGACGTGGAGAAGTGAAGTAAAAGGAAGGTTATTTTAATAAGAACAAGCAAGGGTGATGGAAAGTAATACACCATAGCCATTCTCTGGCATTGTAAGGTTCTGCCCAGCCGGCTGAGAGGCAGCTAGGGGCCAACTGTCATGAGAAAGGAGTTTGCATCCTGTCCCAGACTTCTCGGCTGCTTTCCTTCATGAGCCAAGGCTTTATCCGTCCTGCTGGTTGTCTCAGAATGTCCTGACGCCCCAGGCTCTGCGGCTTGTCCGTGCACGGAACAGCACCCCCTACATGGCACAGCGGCTCCTACCACCCAAAGCTGCCCCTCCCCCAGGCACCCCCCACTCTGTATCAGCTACACCAAGGGTAGTCCTGTTGAGCAGATGGGCACCAGCGTGCCCAGAGCAGAGCACATCTCATTGCAAAGACAGTGGTTCTCACCCAGGGGGTGATTTTTGTCTCCCTGGAGACGTCTGTACTGACATCTAGTGGGTAGAGGCCAGGGATGCTGCTAAACATCGTGGAATGCACAAGACGGTCCCCGCAGCAAAGAATTATCCAGCCCCCAAAGGTGCCGAGGAGGTTGAGAAACCCTAGCCAAGAGAAATGAAATCAAAAAAGAAAACCTGTTCTCAACTTCCTAGAGATACCCTAAAATGAATAAAACCAGCTATAGCTTATGTCCCTGTTTGTGAGCTGAAGCAAGGGAAACCCGTACTACTTTCCTTTTTTAAAGTAAAGAAATAAACCCTTCTGGTTTTTTTGTTTTGTTTTGTTTTTGTTTTTTAACATCTTTATTGGAGTATAATGGCTTACCCTTTTGTTTTTAATTGAATAAGAGAAGGGCTTGTCAAATCAGCTCTCTGGTCTAAGGACTCCACCTGGTGGTTCTCTCGGGAATGAAGTGAAGTTTGGATTGTTTATTTTGAAACAATCCATCGCAAGGCAAAATTACAGAACAGTTGCAAGTACAGTACAAAGAAATGTTTCCCTGAACAATTTGAAAGTAAATTACCGATGTAATATCCTACCACCTCCTAAATACTTTAAATTATTTCCCATAAACAAGGATCTTCTCCTACATAACCATGGGGATCAGGAAATTGGTATATTCCTACCATCAATCCTCTGACTGGATTCAAGTCTTGCCAGCTGTCCTGATAATGCCCTTAGCAAAAGGGTCCAATTTAGATCACTCTCTGCATGTACTCATCAGGGCTCTAGCCTTCAATCTAGAACAGTTCCTTGGTTCTTTGACTTTCAGGACCTTGAACCTTTTAAAGACGACCAGCCAGTTATTTGTAGGCTGCCCCTCAGTGTGTGCTTGTCTGAGGTTTCCTCATATTTCCATTCAGGTCAAGCGTCTTTGACATGAATCCCTCCGAAGCCATGCTGTGTTCTTGTCATTGCATCCTAGTAGGTGATACAAGACTTTGACTTGTTCCATTATTGGTGGTGTTAACTTTGATCAGGTGATGAGGGTTCCGTCCCCTACGCATCCCCGCCCCTGGGCTATGAAGTGATGCCTGCTAAAGGATGTCCACTATCCAACATTGTGCTGATCCCAGCCAAAGCAATAGGGCAAAACATAAAGAACTGGTATAAGAATTGGAAAGGCAGAAATAAAACGTTCATTATTCTCAAAGAGCAGGGTTAGGCATGTAGAAAATCCAAAAGAACAGTTATAGATTAATGATTAGAATTAGTAAATGACTTCAGCAAGACTGCTGGATACAATGCCAGTATCAATTGTATTTCCACTGTAAATCAACTGTATTTCAATATACCAGCACTCAATGATTAGAAAATGGAATTTTTAAAATAGAAGATACTGTTTACAACAGCATCAGAAACTATTAAATAACTAGAATAAATCTAGTAAAAGAGGTATAGGACCTCTACACAAAAGCTATAAAACACTAAGAGAAACCAAAGAAGATCTAAATAAATGTTTATGGATTGGAATACTCAATATTGTAAAGATAAGAATTCCCTTCAGGGAATTCCCTGCTTGCACAGTGGTTGAGAATCCGCCTGCCAATGCAGGGGACACGAGTTCGATCCCTGGTCCAGGAAGATCCCACATGCCACGGAGCAACTAAGCCCATGTGCCGCAACTACTGGATCCTGCGCTCTAGAGCCCGTGAGCCACAACTACTGAGCCCACGTGCTGCAACTCCCGAAGCCCGTGTGCCTAGAGCTCATGCTCCACAACAACAGAAGCCACCGCAAAGAGAAGCCCATGCACCGCAACGAAGAGTAGTCCCTGCTCACCACGACTAGAGAAAGCCCGCACGCAGCAACGAAGACCCAACGCAAAAAAAAAAAAAAAAAAAATTCCCTTCATCCACAGATGCAATACAATATAAATCAAAGTGTGGGTTCATTTTTAGATACAAGATTTATCTAAAATTTCTATTAAAATGCAAAGGGCAATAATAACCAAGACAATGTTGAAAAACAAAGTGGCTCTTTTTTTGAGGCGAATTTCAGGTTTTAAAATAGAGCTTAGGGCTTCCTGTTGGCGCAGTGGTTGAGAGTCTGCCTGCCGATGCAGGGGACATGGGTTCGTGCCCCGGTCCTGGAAGATCCCACATGCCGCGGAGCGGCTGGGCCCGTGAGCCATGGCCGCTGAGCCTGCGCGTCCGGAGCCTGTGCTCCGCAGTGGGAGAGGCCACAACAGTGAGAGGCCCCCGTACCGCAAAAAAAAATAGAGTAAAATAAATCTTATTATTATAAAGACAGTAAGATGGTATGCAAAAATAGGCGACTAAACCCATGGAACAGAATAGCTAGTCCAGAAGTAAATCCTCACATATTTAGACATTTGATTTATGAAAAAGGAGGTAGCACTGTGGCACAATGGTGAAAGGATGGGCTTTTCAATAAATGGTGCTGGATCAACTGAATACCCAGATGAGGAAAAAATATATCTTGATCCCTACCTCAGAGTATGTATGAAAATCTATTCCAGACAGATTGCAAATCCAAATGTGAAAGGGGAAACAATAAAGCTTTTAGAAGAAAAGATTTATAATTTTGGCATAGGCAAAGATTTCTTAACGAGGACTCAAAAAACATTGACCATATAGGGAAAAGTTCGTATATTAGACTATGTTAAAATTAAGAACTTCTGTTCACCAAAAGACAGCATTAACAGAGTGAAAAGGCCACAGAGAGAGGGAAGATAGTTACTGTACTTTTATCTCACAAGGACTTCTATCCAAAAAAAAGCACCTACAAATCAGTAAAAAAGGACAGCCCAATAGAAAACCAGACAAAACACCTAAACAAACACTGCACAAAAGCTAATTAAATGGACAATAAATATATATTTTTTAAAGTTCTCAACTGTGTTAGTAATCAGAGAAATAGAATGAAAACCACAATGGGATACCACTACCAACCCACCAGAATGGCTAAACTTAAAAAGACAGGCGATACCAAACGTCAGTAAGGAGTATAAACTGGTACAACCACTTTGGAAAATTAGTAGTATCTACTTAAGCTGAAAGTAAGTAAACCCTATGGCCCAACAAGTCTATTTCCAAGTATATATCAGTATATGTGTTCCCTTAAAGATATTTATTATAATGTTAGTAGGTGCACTATTTATAATAGCTCCAAACTGAAAATTACCCATGCTCATCAACAGCAGAATAGACAAACTGTGGAATATTCACACAGTGAGAAACTATATAACAACGAGAATAAATGAACTACATCTACACACAAACAGGTTAAGCAAGAGATGCATAAGGTACAATTGCATTTTGCATAAAAACAAAACTAGGCAAAGCCAATCTACGCAAGATGTTAGATTAGTGGTTACCATTGGGGCAAGGGTGTGGCTGGAAGAGGGCAAGAGGTGTGCTTCTGGAATGTGCAATCTCCTGTTCTTGATCTGGATGTCAGTTGCTTGGGTGTGTGTAGTTTGCAGTCTGCTGCATGTATATCATGCTTCAATAGAAAGTTCAAAAGGAATCAATTCCAGGGGAATTGGAGAGCTAAATGTGAAGGATAAAACAACTGAGCCTCTAGTAGATAACACAGAAAAACATTTTGGAGATGAGGGAAGATTTCTCAAACAAGACACACACGTGAATACACATACACATAAACTGAACTATGTAAAAGTTAGAAACTTCTGGTCATTAAACAACACCTTTTCATTAACGGTGAAAAGGTCAGTAAGCAGAAAACCCTTTCTGGGTCCCAGACCTACATGACCATAGTAAAAGTGTCCTCCCCAAGATAGGACAAAAGACACTGTCAATGGGCAGGGCTTCCTGAGCTAAGAAGTTCTTCTTCTGATGTCTGTTCTTGAATCGGACCCTTTGAAAGCTTGTTTCTTTTTCAAAATGGGAGAGGCAGTCACATTTCTTATCCTTTTGATTCAATTTACAGCCCAGATCATGATTTGGTGATTTGGGGAATAAGATGTTTTCCTAGACCAAAATGGATTATAATGAGGATGTATGTGAGGACAGTATTTCCACTCCCTGTGAGGTCTTTGGTATTTAAGCAGTTTTAACCCAAAAAAAAAAAAAAAAGTGAAAGGTAAACCACAGAGTATACTCATATCCAGAATATATAAAGAAATCCCATAATGAATAATAATAATAATAAAAGGCAACAACCCAACAGAAAAAGATGGGCAAAGACTTGAATGGGCACTTTGCAAAAGATATCAAGAGTGGACAACATATACAGAAGATCCTCAACTTTATTAGTTATTAGAGAAAAGCAAAGCATTAGTGCAATACCACTACACACCCACCAGAATCGCTAAAATTATAAAGACTGACAGTGCCAATGAGGCTGACGTTGGAAGTGATGGAAACCCTAACACACCACTAGAGACTGTGGAAATTATTTCAGCCTCTTGGCAGTGATCGTCAGGCATTATCCATCGATGATACCACATCCTATGTCCCATTAGTTCCACTCCTGGAGAAATTAAGATGCACGTGCATCAGATCCACGCACATGAAAATTTATAGCAGCATTATGCAGAACAGCCCCAAACTGGAAACTCTAATGTCCATGAACAGCAAAATGGATAAGTTATGGTGTGAGAGACACAATGGAATTCTATACAACAGCAAGTAAACAAACCTCTGCTGCCTGCAACCTGGATGGAGTCCAGGCACGACACAGAGCCGAAGAAACCAGGTACAAAACCAGATTGCATGAGTCTATATCAAAAGCAAGCAAAACTAATCTATGGTGTTGGATTCGCAGTTGCCCTTGGGGAGGGGGGAGGGGGGCAGGTTTTCCGAATAGTGTTCCTTTAGGAGGCCGGCGGCGGCCACGCGGGTGTGCTCACTCTGCTGCAGATTTCTGATCTAAGCGCTTTCCTGTGTACCAGGCTTCAACATGAATATCTAATTATCTGTAGAGCACAGGCCTAACCACAAATTCGACCGGGGCGGGCGACCCAGCCCGTCCTCATCTGGTTACGCCGGGGGCCAAAATCCGGGACCCATCACTGGACCCACGGGTGGAGTGAGGACAGTCACAGCCTCCGTTTCACCTCACGGTGCACGGATGCACGAGCAAGTTCCCTTTGGGGGCTTTCACATTTTGTTATCTTGCGGACACAGCTGTCTGGACTCGGGGGCCCTGCAGACCTAGGCGGTGCCAGAAGAACAGAGCCAGAACCAGAGCGGAGCCCGAGCCCAGGGGCGTGGCTCCTCGATTGCTTCGGCCTGGACGCTGCTCAGCCCGCTCACGCCGGCGGCGATTGGTGCTGCCTGGCGCGGGCGCGGGCGCGGGCGCGGGGCATGTCGGGACGTCAGTGCGGCAAGAGGAGCGGGCGGCGAGGCGGGCGGGAGGTGGCAGGATGGTGAAACTGACGGCGGAGCTGATAGAGCAGGCGGCGCAGTACACCAACGCCGTGCGGGACCGCGAGCTGGACCTGCGGGGTGAGTCGGACAGGGGCGGGCGGTCCGGCCTCCCTGCCCGCCAGGCGGCCCGGCCTAGCCGCGTGCGCCAGGGCCGGAGCGTGGCCGGCGGCCTGCGTCCCGGGCTCCGAGCCGGGATGGGTCCCGCTGTCGTCGGCGAAAAGCCGTCTCTGGGCCCTTCCGAGGCGCCCCTCACCCCAGCTCCTCCCCGCACACACGGGGCCGCCGCGATGCTCCGGTAGGACCGCGGGCCTGTGCCGGGCCAGCCGGGCGGGCTTCGCGGCCTGAGCCGCTGCGGGGCCGGGAAATACACGATCTAGCGATTGCGACCCTCGTGCGGAGCGAGACGCGTTAACTTGCTGTCGTGAGAGTGTAGACAGGGTAAGGGAGCGAGGAGACGAAGTACGGGACAAAAGCGATTGTCTTCCCGATATTTGCCCCTCATTGGCTTCAGTCGTCTTTTCCCCTTTTACCAGAACATTGTAAAGAGCGGACTGTGGGAGCGAGGCTGGCGCTGCCCGGTGCCTGCGGAAGGGTCGCGGAAGCCCCCGAACTGTTAGGTTCCTGTAGTGATTTCCGCCTCGGCGTGCAGCTCGTCAGCATTTTAAGGGGCGGCTTCTCCGGGGATAAGATAATTAGTCTTGGCCTGAGATTCGCTCCCACGGGGAAAGCGCGGTCGCCGGAGCAGCACGGCTGCGGGCTCTGCTTTCTGCTTGCTTTTTTGTTTGCTGACAAAACCCAGTACTTTCGTTTTGTTGAAACTAAGTTTCTTAGAGAAAGGTTCAACTCAAGCGTAACCGACCGCTTTCACAGTCTTGGCACAGGTGATCCCTGCCTTCTCTCTGAGTCTGAAGTGCACCCCAACGTTGAGGAGTCTTGTTTTGGTGCAGCACTTACTTTGATGTAGCCCTTACAGCTCTGCACTGTGTACTTTCACCTTGGCTCGTTTAACTTCTTTTTTTCTCCGAGCACTTAGCACAATAATCATGCCCGTCTTAGACAAATCAGGGAGTATTTGAGTTGTCCACAGGGTGATTTATCATTGTGTGTAAACTATTGACTTTCAACTCTGGGTTTGAGCTGGGGGAGGTGAAGTAAGGGGGAACTGTCATGATATCATGAAGACATCCCAATGAGTTCTAGGAATCGGGCCTGTGGGATGCAAAAGAGGTTGAGGGCTGTTGTCCACCATGTGTGAACAACGTTTGGACGCTGACAGTTAAGCAGCTCACAGCGTAAAGTCCTCTTAGGCCACTTCACTAGCTCTGGGGCCTTGCTTAGAGCAGCATTAGGCACCTTGTAAATATTCTTGAAAACTGTTAGGTACTAGTTACTGCTAGTAAGTATTCTCATCATTACTGCCCTTGTCACCATCGCCATCTTCATGTCCACTGCTAGACTATAAGCTTCATGGCAGCTGGGACTTGTGACTGTCTTGTTCCTTGTACTATGTGCCAGTACCTGGCAGTGTCTGGCAACGGCACAGGTGTTAGGTAAACACTTTTGGAAGGAACATTAGCTGTGAGTCCAATTACATGAAATGCTGCTAATGTTTTAGGTGCCTTTTAATTATATTAATACTTGTGTGGGTGTTTTTTTTTTCCTCCTTTTTGCAGGGTATAAAATTCCTGTCATTGAAAATCTAGGCGCTACCTTAGACCAGTTTGATGCCATTGATTTTTCTGACAATGAAATCAGGAAACTGGATGGTTTTCCTTTGTTGAGAAGACTGAAAACATTATTAGTGAACAACAACAGAATATGGTAATTGTCTACTAGTGGAAAGTAGCTTTTTCCCCCTAGAGTAAATGTTGCAGAGTTCCCTGAAGAAGTTGCAGTATATACTGCCAGTTAAACCTACATATTTCTTTATTTTTCTTTTTAACCTACATATTTCTTAAATGGAAAATGAGCTGCACTTGTCTCATACAGATCCAGAGATTAATTTGTCATTGGTCTAGTCTTATTTGCATTTATTCAGAAATCTTGTGTGTGTGTATATATGTTCATGGTAAGTTTCTAATTTAAGTTAAAAACATGCTGCTTTGTACATATTTTGGTTGATTTCTAAAATAATAATTAAAATTATCAGAGGGGTCATATTAAAGAGATAACATAAAATTCAACAATTATATTTTTGACTGAACATCTCATTCTACGTCAAATCCTCTGCTATTTGTTTTTCTTTAACTGCAGCTGATTTTTAGAATATTGCTTATTGAAATTAAGATTTTTTTTTTTGACCCACGTTCATCATCTCTGTAAATTTTGTTGGAGAAAAGTTATTAAAGGTCTATAGACAATGTCTTTAAGAAGTTCTGGGTGTTGAGTTGCGTTTTTTTAATAGGTGTATTTCTCATGAGTTAACTATTCCGTTGTGGTTTGGTTGGTGTATCTTGTGCTTGAGCTGTGAATGCAGAACCACTTGTATTTCTGTGCTACCTGCACACAAGTCCTGAGATGAGCAAAGTAAGTCTATTTACACAGGACTTTCTCTTCGTCTTAGGTCTCATTAGATAGTGTAGCAGTGGAAAGAGCCCTCGGCAGCTTTCAGGAGGCATTTCAGGAGGCATGGATTTTAAAATCATCCCACTTCTGTGACCTCAGACAAGTTTCCTCTTTGTGCCTCATTTTCCTTCTGTTAGAATGTTGGAAGAAAGATCTCTAAGGTTCTTCCCGCTTTGAAGTCCTCTGGGCAAGGGCTTAGATGAAGTTGTTAGCTTACTTAATTTTTACTTTCATTAAGATTTTTTCTTTTTATTTTAGCCGTATAGGTGAGGGACTTGATCAGGCTCTGCCCTGTCTGACAGAACTCATTCTCACCAACAACAGTCTTGTGGAATTGGTAAGTTGAACAGGGGAAAAACGTATTTGCAGGGAGGAGTTAAAGGTACTACATGCCTTTTACAGAAAACTTGGAAAATCCAGAAAATTATCTCATCATCCTTTTTCTTTTCTTAATTAATTCAGGAAAAGGGCCTTTTTTGGCTATGTGATGCAAATATCTTCCCACTCTGTAGCTCACCTTTTGACTCTCTTAGGGTCTTGATAGAGAAGTTCCTAATTCAAGCATAATCCGTTTCATCAGTCTGTTGTTATTAGTACTTTTGAGTTCTGTTAAGCTTCCCCTACCCCAGGGTCATAAAGAAACTCACATATTCTGTTTTCTAGAATCACAGTGTCCAGTATGGTAGCTATTAGCCACAAGTGGCTACTTTGAATTAAGATATACTAGAATATAAAATACACTACAGATTCTAGAGCATTACTACAAAAAAAAAAGAATATAAACTATCAATTTTTTTAAACTGACATTGAAATGGTAATATTTTGGAAAATAGGTAAAACAATGTATTATTAAAATTAGTTTCTCCTGTTTTAATGTCACTACTAGAAAATTACATATGTGACATACGTTAAATTTTGTTGGAGAGTTTTATTCGAGAAATTATTGTTTTACTCCACATTTAGATCAACGATCCATTTGAAATCTGTTTTTTTTTCAAAAAAACCATTATACTTTGTTTCTTTATTTTTTTATAAATTTATTTATTTATTTTATTATTTTTGGCTGCGTTGGGTCTTCGTTGCTGCGTGTGGGCTTTCTCTAGTTGTGGCGAGCGGGCTTTGCATTGCGGTGGCTTCTCTTGTTGTGGAGCATGGGCTCCAGGTGCACGGGCTTCAGTAGTTGCGGCTCACGGGCTTAGTTGCCCCTCAGCATGTGGGATCTTTCTGGACCAGGGCTCGAACCTGTGTCCCCTGCATTGGCAGGTGGATTCTTAACCACTGTGCCACCAAGGAAACCCCTGAAATCCAGTTTCTTATAAGATAGGGGGCAAGTTTCATTTTCTCTATTTGGATATGATTATTCTTATGCTTTTTAAATTTCTGCTCTCTGTATAATTTTTAACAAAATTGAGCTTATACTATACATTGTTTTGCAACCTAAATTTCTCACTTAAATACTGGATGTTTAAGTTCATATGATATAACTTGATTTAAGGTTATTATGCCCTTAACCCTCCCTTCCCTATTTCCCTGATCGTTCCTTTCCTGGTGGACGAGGTCTATAAGCTTCTTTCAGATTCCCAAAGGAGTACTTGACTCCAAAAGTAAGAAAGCACTGATCTGAGGGCATGTCCTTTCTAAACTATATGAGGTATGTGCGTTCATAGGGAACTTGTGGCATGATGGGGGCAGTATATTCTGTGTGTTGTAATTGTGTTTAAAGCTGTTTGCAAAGATGAAGGCTGTTTGTCCGATCAGTCACCGAAAGAGGTGTATTAAAATCCTGCATGATAGTGGATTTGACTGTTTCCTTGGAGTTCTGTCAATTTTAGTTTTATATATTTTTAGGTTATTTTATTTGATATATCCAAATTTTATGTATCTTACTGATGAAATAAACCTTTTATGTGTGGTGACCCTCTTTACATCTTATTAGTGCTGTTTTACCCTGGTTGTCTATTTTATCTGCTGCAGTATACCAAAACAAGCTTTCTTTCAATTAGTATTTGCATAATCATTTTTTTCATCCTAACTTTACATTGTTTTTCTGTACTTATATTTTAGATTTGTCTCTTGAAAACAGCATATGATAGGATTCTTTTCTTAAATCCAGTCTGAAGTCTGACTTTTAAATGAAATAGTCTGTTTATGTTTAATGTAATTACTGGTATATTTGAGTTTATCTTCTTTCTTTTCTAGAATTTTTTATTTGTTCCATCTATCTGCAATTTTTTTTCTCTCCTGTATTGCTCGCTCTCACTTTTTTTGACATTCCACTTCTCCTTCTGATAGTTTAGAGATTAATTAATTATTAAATAGACTCTGTTTCTATTCTTAGCATTCTAGGAATTAGCACACCCATATTTATCCAAGTGTAAAGCAGTTAACCAGCACCTCTACCTCCTGAATAATGTGGCACCTTAACCATCTCACCGCCCCCCACCCCCCCCCCCCCGTGAAGACGTCACTGTGTTTTGCACAGTCCGTATGTGTGTCTGTGTGTGTGACTAAATTTACCGTTCTTCCTTTCTTTTGGTTTTGCAGCTTTATTGAAGTATGATGGACAAATGAAAATTATATATGTTTAAGGTGTACAATGTGAAATTTGATATATGTATACATTGTGAAATGATTACCACAGACTAACATATTCACCACTTCACCTAGTTACCTTTTCGTGTGTGCAGTGAGAATACTTGAGATCTACTTTTTTATCATATTGAGTACACCATATGTTATTTTTAACTGTAGTCGCAATGTTGTACCTGAAATCTCTAGAACTTATTTATCTTATAACTGAAAGTTTGTGCTCTTTAATCAATAGCTCATCTCCCCTTTCCTCCACCCCCCCAGCCTCTGGTAACCACCATTCAACTCTG
This sequence comes from Lagenorhynchus albirostris, assembly GCF_949774975.1. Classification (NCBI taxonomy): domain Eukaryota; kingdom Metazoa; phylum Chordata; class Mammalia; order Artiodactyla; family Delphinidae; genus Lagenorhynchus; species Lagenorhynchus albirostris. The sequence goes on along the minus strand of NC_083095.1, from coordinate 156,860,207 downwards.
TTGCTGTGAGTTGGACTTTTCTTGAGATTCCACATAAAAGTGAGGTCAGGCGATATTTGTCTTCCTTTGTTCCTTTTTGGATTGTTCTTTAGATTTCCTTTAGTGATGGTGTGCCAGTAGCAAGCTTTAGCGCTCCCTCCCATGCTGTTGTGAGGTATTTAAAAGTGGCAGCTTTCTGAGCACCTGGCTGTGTTGCCCTCCCCTGCTTTTACTTGTACTTTTTTCCTCATTGTCCCTCTTGGCCCTGTCCCACTTAGTTCAGATCTGTTTTAGCAGTTTCTCCTCCATGTGGGGCTTTGTTCTGGAAAGGGCACAGTTTCTGGTGGAGTGAAGTCCCAGATTGCTCGAGCCCTTCAGGCGTCATCACACACTTAATGTGTTCATTATTGGGACATGCCTATCCTTTGCCTATCCTTTCTCAAACTGGGTATCTGTCAGTCGCTTTGGAGTTCTCGGGTCTCTTTGACGCCTCTCTGCCTTTCCTCTCTTCTTCCTTTATGGATGTTGTCACCAGGCAAGTCATGTAGCTCTCACAGTAGTTTGTCCTCACTGGCTTCTGTGTTAGGTTCTTGCCAGAGTGCCTTTTCATCTAGTTTGCTTGTAGTTGACTGTACATTTTGGTTTTCCTATCCTTGTGGCACTGTGTTTTATGACATAATTCGGGAAGATTCAAAAGCTAATCTGCCTTCTTCCCATATACGTGTTTTTTTGTTTGTTTGTTTTTGTTTTTTTTGCGGTACGCGGGCCTCTCACTGTTGTGGCCTCTCCCGTTGTGGAGCACAGGCTCCGGACACACAGGCTCAGCGGCCATGGCTCACAGGCCCAGCTGCTCCGCGGCATGTGGGATCTTCCCGGACTGGGGTACGAACCCGCATCCCCTGCATCGGCAGGCGGACTCTCAACCATTGCACCACCAGGGAAGCCCAATATATACATTATTTTTTAAGTGTACTCCTTGTCCTTGAAAATTTTATTTGAAGAGGTTTGGGGGCGCCTAGAATAAAGCTGCCTTCCCTCAAAGATGACATACCCGTGTTCCTCCCAGGCACCAACAGGAAAAACCACCTTACACCAAGATCACGGTTTGAGGTTCCCTATGTGAACAACTTGCTGAAAAGTTACAGCAGTTTTCACATTGCTTTCTTTTCTCAATCACTGCTTCAAGCTCAGTAGTCCTTTTGAACTTGCTACAGGAAATGATTTTTTTTTTTTTGGTCTCTTCTGCTGTTGAGACAGAAACTGTTGTGGCCAAGGTATTAAGTTTAAGAAGCTCAAATTTATGAACCAGAGTATTCAGTAGAAATGTACCAAGCATCTGTGATGTGCTTGTGTTGTGCGGTTCTGGGGCAGGAAAAACAAATGCATAAAAGACAAGATCAGTCCTTGCTCCAAAGGCATCCACCATTTCACGGTATCAAAATGGGGTGTGGTATTCATGTTCTTACCTGTGGCTGTTATTTTACAGGGTGATCTGGACCCTTTGGCATCTCTCAAATCATTGACTTATTTAAGGTATGGAAATTATTTGTGGTGGTGACAATAAAGTCTTTTAAAATAACACCATTACCAGCCTTGATCTTAAAGTCATCAGTTAGTAAAAAGTACCTTTAAAAAACAAATACTGAAAGTATTTCCTTTGGGCTATGTTAAAATTTCCCTAGTGTTAAGTTCTTATGACATTGAAATGTGAAGAATAGTGAACTTTGCCTTACTTCATGGACTCATTAGATTTTTATTAAAATGGATCTCTTGAATGCTGTACTGTGAACAACATTGGCACTGTATTGTTCCTTTTCTTGTAGTATTCTAAGGAATCCTGTAACAAATAAGAAGCATTACAGACTATATGTGATTTATAAAGTTCCACAAGTCAGAGTACTGGATTTCCAGAAGGTGAAACTAAAAGTAAGTATTACTCTGTTGTAAGTCATTATAGATTGGTGTGTTTTCCTTTATACTTTCGTTACTGACTTTTTAAATGGCCCAGTGATTTTTATCATTGGTTTATAATGAGAATGGGGAGGGGGTGCTAAGTCAATTTTCGCATACGGTGTTTATGGTGGGACTTTGAGTTCCGGTTGTCTTGTGGGGGACTGGCCTTTCTAGAGGTGGCACAGCCTCAGAGCTGCCGTGGGCACTGTCACAGCAGACGGCCTGCTTAGATGCACTCCCTGTGGGGAGTGTAATGTAATCCACGTTTCAGTACCTTTAATTGTTAGAATGATTTTCCCTTTATTGGGGGATTTTTTTTTTTTTTAACCTTCTTAGTTCCTTGAGAGCCCCTCCTTGAAACTCGGAGAGGGAACTTTCTTCAAGGACCTTCACCAGAAAGGCGACCACTGTGTCTCCTTTTAATGTGAAATTGGCTTCGTGGTATTTTCACCAGCCCAGAGTATTCCAGGAGAGTTTTCTTCCATGTTTTCTGAGGAATGCATCTAAATGCATGTGGTATTCCTATTTCCATTAACTATGTGTGTGGTGTCGCTGTAGGAGCGTCAGGAAGCAGAGAAAATGTTCAAGGGCAAACGGGGTGCACAACTTGCAAAGGATATTGCCAGGAGAAGCAAAACGTAAGATCCGGATATCCAACTTCACTCCACTTCACCTTCAGAAACATTATCTGTCTGGCATTTTGCCTCCTGCAAAATGAAATGAAACACCTGTGACTAATACAGTACTAAATTTGCGTGATGGTGATCCATGACCATCAGTGGTCCATGTATCACATGAGATTTCTACCAGGGTAGCAGAGCAAATATTTCAGTATTCAGTCTTAGTGTGATATTATATACGTCCTCCTTTCTCTGTAGGAAGATGAACTGGGTGGTGTTTCTGAAGGAGAGAGTTTCTTGTATCAGTTTGTTAACAAAGATAAGATACTACACTGGTTGAATTACTTTCAAAAGCTTTTGAAAGTAAAAGAGAAGCAATTTCTATTGGTCTGGATTTGACAGTTTTGTACTTCCCTCCCCTCCCAAGTTTCAATCCAGGTGCTGGTTTGCCAACTGACAAAAAGAAAGGTGGGCCATCTCCAGGGGATGTGGAAGCAATCAAGGTAATCATGTGTTAGGATTCTTGGACTGGAGTGAGCTGTTATGGGTTTAGGACACAAAATTATGTAATAACCCAAGTAATAAATCAAACACTGCAAATTTTCCCCACAGTTGTTAGAATCCAGCTGTATTTTTGTGTAAGGAAAAACTAGCTTAAAGATATCATATGACTAGACTTTGACTTGAATTAATTATATGAGCCAGTCAAAGTGGAGGCAACTCTGGTCTTTCTCATTTTCCCAGGATGTGTTTTATTTGAACAGTTAGTTACCTTTGCATGCTGTCTTAATTTTTATTTTGAAAGATTTGCTACCTGAAAGATCCTGCTTGATGAGAAATCCTAATTTTATAATACTGCCTCCTAAATTATCCAGTAGCATAATTCCAAATAGGTACTTCAATTAGCTAAGATTTTAGGACACGAGCAGCGATTATTTGCTCTCTTATAATAGGGTCTACAGCTGTTTACCAATTTTGGAAATTTATGATTCGGTTTTGGGCTTGATTTCACTGTGCCAGTAAAATTCTTCCCCCAACAAAGCACTATTTAATATTCCAACTCACAAAGACGGTGTGAATTCCTGTGAGTGTTTTCTGGGTGTTGGAGGCTTAGATGAAAGTAACTGTCCGTCTCCATTGTCTCCTGGCATCCAGAATGCTATAGCAAACGCATCAACTTTGGCTGAAGTGGAGCGGCTGAAGGGCTTGCTTCAGTCCGGTCAGATACCTGGCAGAGAACGCAGATCAGGTAACAATGTTCTGTCTTTATTTCCAAATTAATGGTACACTTGGAGTGATTGCAAAACAGTTTAGATGCTACGACCCAAGAATGCTACAGTAGTGCCTCATTACCATCTAATCTAATCCACACAAAATGCCTTTAAATGCTCTTTGAAGAGAAATCATTTGTTAAAGAATGTTATGTTCTAGGACTCTGGGGTTTTTGTAAAAGTTGAGACAAACATTATTTCATAGCCATGGAATGAAAGCGAACAGTGGAGGTGACCGTGTTGCCTTTGACCCCTGTCCATGTAGGCTAGCTTAGCAGATGAGGACACAGGCTCCAGAGCCAGACAGGCTGAGGGTCAGAGCTTAGCTTCACCAGTTCTGTCCTTGGGTAAATTTCTTAATCTCTACTTACTCTTAAATCTGTGTCCTTATCTTTAAATCTGAGATAGTGATAATGGTAACCTCAAAAGGTTGTTGGGAGGACTAAGTAAGATACTTCGTAGGTAGCACTGAGCATAGGGTGTGAGCCCTTCTGATAGTAAATGCCAGCTTTGTGTCAGGCAAACTGGTGGACACTTGGGTATAAAGTGAAAACTACCCCAGACCGTGCATATTACAAGTTTGATATGAATGTAACTGGGACCTCTGTCTAGACTGGCAGCTCAGGGAAACTTTCCTTGGGGAAATAATGCTGGAACTGAAGCTAAAAATGAGTAAGACGTTAATTAGACCAGTGGTTCTCATCCGTGTGGTCCTTGGGGCCCTGGGGCACACATTTTTGGTTTCCTGGGTGACGATGGAATGGGGGTGCATAAAGCACCTCTGTGCCTACATGGGTGGTTGGCCCCCTGCACTTGTGCTGGCTCAGGTGAGAGGCAGGCAGCTTCACCAACGTGAAGTGAGCTTGCCACTTCAAGGAGAGCGGCTGGTGTTTGTTACCAATGATAATCAAATTTTCAAGCAGAAATTAAAAGCTGGGAAAATTCTTTTCCACAATTGTAACCTTGACAGTTTCCCAGTACTTCCAGACTTCTCTGCGGAAATTGTTGCTATTAATGAATGTGATTTTTTTATATAACATATAAAGAAATGGGTCAACATTTGGAAGACCTGTATAACTCAGTGAACAACGTTTTCCAAATGATGTTACAGAGTTATGCATCCATTCAGAGTACAGAATAAACCGGTGGATTTTCAAGTCAGAGAGTATGAAAAGTTCATTGATAAGGTTTCAGACTCCACACTGCAATCTAACCTTTAAGAAACTACCACTTTCAGGACTTCCCTGGCAGTCCAGTGGTTAAGACTTGGCTTTTACTGCTGTAGGCCTGGGTTTGGTCCCTGGTCGGGGAACTAAAATCCCACAAGCCAAGTGGCGTGGCCAAAAAAAACAACTACCACTTCTGTCAAGTTTGGGCATAGTATCAGAAAAGAATATCCACAACTGCCTGCAAAGACTTAAAATACTCCTCCCTTGTCTAACTACATGTCTGTGTGAGGCTGACTTTCTTCATACCCTTCAATCAAAACAACATACTGTAGCAGGTGGAATGATGAAGTCAGTACACGGGTCCAGCTGCTATTTGGCAGACATTACAGAGATGGGCAAAACTAGAAAATAATGCCGACTTTCTCACTAAATATTTTTGTTTTAGAAAATATTGGTATTGTTATATTTTATAAAAATATAAACATTGTTACTATATAATAGATTTATTGTTTTAATGAATTACTGTTTTTTAAAATACTTTAATTTTCTAACATACTATTGATAAACGTAATCTACTTAAACAAAAGCTCTTTGGGTCCTAAAATTAAAGTATTTGAGAACCCCTGAACTAGACAAAGGCAGAATGGCATTCTCGGGGCAAGGAACTGCACTGGCCTTAAGAGAGCCTTGCACACTTGGACTGAAGGAGGACAGTGTGAGCCAAGGTCAAGGGATGGGGGAGAATGTGGTGAGACGGGCAGCAGAGTGAGCTCTCAAGTCCAGCCCCTCCGGGGACTGCAGGCCTGCAGTCCCCATGCCGGAGGAGGTCTGCGGTCCTGAGAACAATACAGGTCTGTCAAAGGCTTTCAAGACTCCCTGGTAACAGCTTGGGGGAGGAAGCTGTGTCTAATTGTTTATTGGGACTGAAGTATCACAAAATTACTGAATTAATTTGCTTCCCCTAAAGTGTTTTATTTGAGCCTTAGGCTAGCTTTGGATTTTTCAGTGTCATCTAAACATGCGGGCACATTGAGGACAGGAAGATGGAGATTGTTCCTGGTTCTGTCAATTTCAGCGGGCCCAGGCTTCTGAGTAGCACTTCCTGTATCTAGAAATGTAATGTTTGGGTCTAACTAGAAACAAACATGAGAAATTTTCCCTAACATTGACAGGGTTAAAACATTTCCTTTATCAGAATACATTGACTAAAATATCTGCAATAAATTGTTGACAAATAACAACTGTTTCATTGTTGTTGCCATATTTTTCTTAATTTAGAGACATAGTCACTAACTGACTATCCCCAGCATGTGGTAGGTATTCCCCCTCCCCGCCCCTTTTTTAAATTTTTTTGAGTGTTCCCAGTTTCTTTGCCCATAGTAGTGGCAAGAACAAAACACAAAGTGTAAGCTTTTTGTGTTTATAAAAAATGAGTTAGGCTTCCCTGGTGACACAGTGGTTGAGGGTCCGCCTGCCGATGCCGGGGACACAGGTTCGTGCCCTGGTCCGGGAGGATCCCACATGCCGTGGATCGGCTAGGCCCGTGAGCCATGGCTGCTGATCCTGCGTGTCTGGAGCCTGTGCTCCGCAATGGGAGAGGCCACGGCAGTGAGAGGCCCGCATACCGCAAAATAAAAAAAAAAGTTATCAGCTTGACTAGAATGGCAGGCAAAGAGTTTGACTTTCATTAAACACCTTTGTGACCCTTCCCCTTAGGAACTGACAGTCCTTTCCAATACCTGCCAAAGACAGATGGTCTCCAGACCCTAAACTCCTCAAGGCAGAGGCCGCTGTTGGGCTTTTGTACCTTGCCCAGGGCCTGGCACACAGCAGCCTCACGGATGGGCGCTCACACACTGAGCAAGCACGTTCTCTAAAATTGATATTACTTCCGGCTTTGTGTTTTTCTCTAGGCCCCACTGATGATGGTGAAGAGGAGATGGAAGAAGACACAGTCACAAATGGGTCCTGAGCAGGGTGGCCTCTAAGGATCTCAGGACGTACAAGAGTCCACTTCAGACAGGTCCTGCTTTTTGAACAGCTTTGTTTGTGTCAGCAAGGTAGAGTTCATAAGCATTGTTGAAATGCTTAAGACTGCTGGTAATTTTGTAATAAAAATTTTGAAATCTAAATGCCAGTTTTCTATCAATAGTGCAAATAAAGGACATGCTGTGCTGCGGATTGCACATCATTGGGGTGTATGTGTGGTGAGGCCTGGACGTGTGGGAGTTGGAAATGCAGGAGGGCAGATCTTGTGGGTAGGCTTCCCAGTCCTCATGAAATGTTTAGGTTTTTAAATTCATAATAAAACTTACGATTATCTATGTGCTGCCACTGATTGTCAGAATTTGCGATCTTGGGTGCATCTTTTTTCTGCATGAAAAATAACAAGAGCTTTGTTAAAGGCAGCCAGGCTCTAGGGCTTTACAGAAGTCAACATCCTTTAAAGTTTTTATTTAACCCTATGTACAAACATGCAAACGATGAACTGCTGGTTGGGACAGTTAGAGGGGATGCGATGTCTGCCTGTCAGTTGGTGGGATTTGTGCAGAGCAGCAGCACGTTCCAGCGCTGAGGACGCAGTGGAGGAGTTGGGGCTGCCCGGCAGCCCACTAAGGCGTGGTGTCCAGCTCCTGGGTGCCCATTACAGTCCTAACACCCTGCTGTGGCCAGTTTGGGCTAATCTAAAAATCAAGGTGGGGCTTCCTTGGTGGCGCAGTGGTTAAGAATCCTCCTGCCAATGCAGGGGACACGGGTTTGAGCCCTGGTCCAGGAGGATCCCACATGCCGCAGAGCAGCTAAGCCCGTGCACCACAACTACTGAGCCTGCGCTCTAGAGCCCGTGAGCCACAACTACTGAGCCCACATGCCACAACTACTGAGCCCACGTGCCACAACTACTGAGCCCACATGCCACAACTACTGAAGCCCGCACACCTAGAGCCGGTGCTCCGCAACAAGAGAAGCCACCGCAGTGAGAAGCCCGCGCTCCGCAACGAAGAGTAGCCCCCGCTCGCCACAACTAGAGAAAGCCCGTGCACAGCAATGAAGACCCAGTGCAGCCAAAAATAAATAAAATAAATTTATAAATAATAAATTTTTTAATAAATAAAAATCAAGGTGGTGGAGGGGAGTGCCTTCGCCAGCCATCTTTTCTCATCTGCTGGTGTTTGTGTTGTTTTTTTAAAGCTCCCTGGATGATTTCTAAATGTGAGAAGCACTCCTCTAAATAGGCCCTGAAACAGTTTGGGGTGATTGCTGATGGACTAGTTGCTGTTCGTGTAAGGCATATACAAGATGCCTGGGACACAAAGAAACTCCTGCTTGGAGGAGCTGACAGTCTAACTGGGGAGGCAGAACCTCACACAGTAGTGGGGCTAAACCTCAGTGCGGTAGCAACGAAGAGAGAAGAATGGGTAGAGCCTTCAGACAGCTTCGGAAAGGAGATGGAGCTTGGGCATCAGGAGGACCTGGCCTTTAGATTTCCTCAGTACAACCCTAGACCAGTGCCTCTCCAACTCCAGTGCACTGGGAACCCTGGGGGTCTTGCCAGAGTGCAGGGTCTTTTGTGGGGCCTGAGGCTCTGTGCTTCTAGCAGGTTCCCAGGAGCTGTCCATCGGAGGATGAACTCAGGATTTCTAGCCTTACTGCTCACCCCTTCCTTACACCTTCCGGGGCCGTTCCCTATGATCTGTTTACTGATTGATTACAAAAAGCACTTCTCTTTCTCTTTGGAGGTAAAGTGTGGTCTTACCTGCCTCTTCTTTAACAAATCACTTTTCTGGATGATTGTGCCATGTCAGGAAGGGCCTGTGCTCTCAGGAACCAGGATTTATACTCAGCCCCTGGCGGCACTGAAAAGGCCTCCCTGGCAGAGGCCAGCCTACTGGGTGTCTGAGTGACACTTGCAGCTTCTGATGGAGGGGATAATGTTCAAAAAGCCAGGTGGTAACACTTTAGCTCTTGACAGTGGAGTAGGTACTTGGCGTGAGCTCAGAGTTGGGTCTGGTTTTCACTCAGGCTGGATTTCAATGTTTTGATTGCTAGTGCTGTGTCCATCATCAGTTTGGGGGCATTTCCCTGATGGACCTCCCTACACCCTCCCCAGTCATGATTCATCTTTCAAAGCTCCCTCATCTTTCAAAGCTCCCAACAGGAAAGGTTTACAGTCCCATGACAAGACCAAAGCACAAGACTGCAAAAAAGCCACAGCAATTCCAGAGGGCTACAGGCCCCTGAGCTGCCCCCTCCCCTGCCAGCTGGCTGATCCCCCACCCCCACCAACAACCGAGGAGGGAGGGAGGAGAGGGGAAGGGAAAGAGAGAGGAAGAAAAGTATCTCCTGAGAACCCTGCTCCACTCCAGGGACCGCTCACCCCAGCCTGGCCTTGCTCCACACTTCCCTGCCTGAGCTCTCCAAAGAAGTAAAACTGTTTGCAGATGACATGACACTATATGTAGAAAATCCTAAAGATGCTACCAGAAAACTAGAGCTCATCAGTGAACTCAGTAAAGTTGCTGGATACAAAATTAATACATAGAAATCTGTTGCATTTCAATACACTACCAATGAAATATCTGAAAGAGAAATTAAGGAAACAATTCCATTTACCATTGCATCAAAAAGAATAAAATACCTAGGAATAAGCCTACCTAAGGAGGCAAAAGACCTGTACTCCAGAAACTGTAAGATGCTGATGAAAGAAACTGAAGACCATACAAACAGATGGAAAGAATGGAGGTGGAGGAATCATGCTCCTGGTCTTCAGACTATACTACAAAGCTACAATAATTGAAACAGTATGGTACTGGCACAAAAATATATGGATCAATGGAACAGGATAGAAAGCTGAGAAATAAACCCATTTGTGGTCAATTAATCTACAACAAAGGAGGCAAGAATGTACAGTGGAGAAAAAAATCTCTTCAATAAGTGTTGCTGGGAAAACTGGACAGCTACATGTAAAAGAATGAAATTAGAAAACCTCACACTATGTACAAAAATAAACTCAAAATGGATTAAAGACCTAAATGTAAGACTGGATACTATAAAACTCCTAGAGGAGAACAGGCAGAACACTGACATAAATCGCAGCAATATCTTTTTGGATCCATATCCTAGAGTAATGGAAATAAAAATAAAGGGGACCTAATTAAAAGCTTTTGCAAAGGAAACCATGAACAAAACGAAAAGACAATCTACAGACTGGGAGAAAATATTTGCAAATGATGTGACCGACGAGATTAATTTCCAAAATATACAAATAGCTCATATAGCTTAATATCAAAAATTAAATCAAAGAACCCCAATCAAAGGAAGTCATGGCTTCTTTATCTGAATGACCAAGATGTTCTTTTACACTTCTTAGAACCCAGATTAAAACATAAGTCCATCAGATAAATGGAAGCAATTTTAAAAATAAAAAGAGGGATAGAAATTTCATTTGTATATACATGGGGGAAAAGTGTTATTTTTTTTAAAGATCAGAATTTTGCAAATTTTAAAAACTGTTCCATTTTCCATGTACTCCCTTAGGTTTACCAAATCAAACTCTCTACAATGAGTATGTCTAACACTGAACTGTTGTAAATTCTTATTTTCCTGTCGTCAATGGCCAAGTGCAGAGGTCATCAGGAGGTCAACTCTAATCCACCCATGGACATGGCAGCCTTGACTACTGATGTTCAAGCTAGACACCATCAGCAGAACCACATCTCCTAACGTGGGTGAATTTCTACTAGTAATCATGGATGGAAACAGGGAAATCAAAGGATATTCTCTATTGAGAATCAAAGTTGTAGATCCCTATCATGGGTTCATTACTTTGAATGTTTGACCCAAAACACATACATCTATTGCACCATGCCCAATTCTACTATCTTTATAAGATGCAGCCTTACAGTGAAAGAGAAACAGGTGCAACAGCAATATCTCATCCTCTCTGAAGCCCCTAGACTCAGAAGTTTTAAAGGCAAAAGAAAATCATACTTTTCCTGAACAAAAAGAGTAGAGGCATTTAAATTTAAATTTAAATTTGGAGTCTGTCCCATCCCTTAACTGTCACGTACACTCTCTTTCCACATAAGCCTGAGTTTAGGATGTGTTGTTCAGAGATTGTATTGTGATGAATGAAGTCTTTTTTTATTCTTTAAAAAATATTACTAATTTGTTAAAAAGTGATGGAGTGAGCATAATACTAAGTTTCACGATTTTTTTTTTACCAGAATACTGAGATGGACCACCTTGAAGTCCAGGTTTTTCATAAGAGTCTTTATTCAGTGACAGCATTAACTTCCCTATAAAGCAAATAATCCCCACAAAAGAAATGTTAAAAATATGACTCATGCTCGCTGACTAAAAGAAAGCAAGGCAAACTGAGCAGTTAGATATCAGTGTAATAAATTATATACGTGAATCTTACTGCAGCATTGTTTATAATAGTGAAACTGGATGTCATCAAATATCTATCAAAGAAGGAATAATTAGACAAATCATGGTATAAAAAATAATTAGGAATTAAGAATGAAGGGAAGAAAGACTTATTAATAACAATTGAATAAAGCAAAGCTTTCACAGGGAAATAAAGGAACAAAAAACAATTCAGACTTCATTTCTGGTTCAGCATGTGAAGAATTTGGAAGTTGCCATTCTAACAACAAGTAAAAAACTAAACAAACTGAAAATCAGTAAATTTTGTTAGATCTATCAAAGAATTGAGGTCACAGGCAAATTGCCGGCCCCCAAATCAGAGAGACAGACAGGTAGGTGCAAAGAATCTCATTTACTGAAGCAGAAATGTGCAAGCAGAAACCTCCATGGACACCAGGGAGGAAACCTGAACCGCGATTGACAAATTGCTGGAGGCTCAGTGCAGCAAGTGTAAGAGTTACAAACTCTAGGGGGGCCCAGTGTTAGGGAGGGTCTTAGAACCTCACCCACTTTTGTGAGTCTTAGCTTCAGAATTCCTACCAGATTCTCACTCTGAAAAATTGGAGACAGTGTGCTGCATGTCCAGCAGGGGAACAAGAAACTGTTTTGAAATAGGCCCACAACATTTTATTCTTCTTAATGAAGCCTGCCCTCAAGAGAATCTATTTTACCAGACCCTAAACAACTTGGGATTTAACAGAACATAACTGACCTGAAGGAAGAGAAATACCAAAATCCAGCCCTCTCTAGAGAAACCATATGAATGTAATACATGTAAGAAAAGCAGTGGCTAGAGAGCAAACCTTTATCCAGACCAAAGAACTCATGCCACGTGCTCACGAGGCTCTGCTCCGTGTCATCTTCCCTCTGGACTTGGGTTGATGGAGCAGTCTCTATCTGGATACTGCCTTTGCCAGGGAAAGAGGAAAATCATGCACTGGTTCTGAAGCGTGTGCTCACATTTCTTTCCCTGTTCATCAACCCCTTTGCCGCGACTGGAGAAACAAAGGGCAGGGCTGTATAATCCTCCAGTGAGAGGAGAGTGACAGCAAAGTGCATTGAATGTGGGTGAATTGTAATCCAGTTCCACACCACGCTTGAGATTTTTTGTTTTTGCAGTACGCAGGCCTCTTAACTGTTGTGGCCTCTCCCATTGCAGAGCACAGGCTCCGGACGCGCAGGCTCAGTGGCCATGGCTCACGGGCCTAGCCACTCCACAGCATGTGGGATCTTCCCGGACCAGGGCACGAACCCATGTCCCCTGCATTAGCAGGTGGACTCTCAACAACTGCGCCACCAGGGAAGCCCCCAGGCTTAATATTTTGATGTTTATCTTAGGAGCAGTGGAAAACCACTGAGTACATTTTCCATTTTTAATAAATCACCTGGCTGTAGTGAGAACAGAGTGGATGTGGGGAGAAACATTAGGAGGTCATTTCAGTTTTCCCGGGACAAAGGATAGTACTTTAGACCAGGGCCCTGGCAGTGGAACTGGAGAGAAACCAATAGACTTAAAGACAGGAGGACCTAGTGCTGTGCAAATGGAAGCAGAGGTGAGTGAACATATGGCCCCAGGAGGGTGGAAGAAACACAGCAGACCTGGCGTCTCATGTCTCACCAGCTGCAGCTCCAGTCTTCTGGAAAGACAGCTAATCCATTCTCTGTTCTTAGGTTCCCTGTTTTCTCATAAATCACCCTTCTTGCTTAAAAAAAAAAAACAGCATGATCTAAATAAAGGAGGGAACAAATGGATTGATTAATAGGGTGACCTGACAATAAGTGACAGAATGACCAGGGGTATTAATTGACATCCCCAAATGTTCAGAGTGAAGAGAAACTAGACTCGTCCAGAAGAAAACAGTCTCCCCTCTGAGCCTGCCTCACAGGGATCCCTCCCTTCCCCACCAACACATCAGGGGTCTCTGTTCTTCCAGGGAGCCATGACCAATTTCATCTGTGACAGAGAAAGGGAAGCAGAGAGGGAGGTGGATGATGGATGGACTCCATGGAACCTCCACACCATCCTCTCCTCCCCTCCATGTGGCCTCCCTCTATTTCCCTTTGAGAGCCCCAAACTTGACTTCAAGTGGGAGAACTTGGGAATCACAAATGCCCCAAAAGATTTTCTGGGGCAGCAGCAGCATTGGGCAAGCTCATAGGGACCTAGAGCTGGGGGTCTTCACAGGCACGGAAAGAGCTGATCCTCCTCTGCCCTGGGTGCTCTCAGCAGCCATGAAGGGGAAGGATTTAGATGCACAGCTGTGTGATTGTGGACTCAACTCAGCCCAGCTCTGCCATGGGAGAGTTGTGGCTATTTTCCACGGTGCTCATCGGCTGACTCAGCTGGAGAGACATGTTCTAAGACCCAACCACAGCATGTCAGAGCTGAGGGGGCTCCAGGAACTCATTTTCCCCAGTGCCTCTTCAGATGAGAAAGCAGAAGCCCAGAAAGGAGGAGAAATTCCTCAGGGCCACACGGTGGGTGGCAGAGCGGGACTGGAAGCTCACCTCCAGATGCTTCATCACACAAAACTTGTTCCCTTTTGGAGGCTCCTGGGTGATACCCACTACTCAGAACAACTAAGAGTCCTGAGAACCCATAGCAGCGTGTAGTAGGTGCTCAGTGGATGTTTGTTGACTGAATAAATGATTGTAACGGGACACAGAAACCAAGCCTTGAGGCTGGAAGGGGATCCCCAATCCTCCCTCTTTTTTTTTTATTATTTTTTTATAAATTTATTTATTTATTTTTGGCTGCTGTTGGGTGTTCATTGCTGCGCACAGGCTTTCTCTAGTTGGGGCGAGCGGGGGCTACTCTTCGTTGCAGTGCGCTGGCTTCTCATTGCGGTGGCTTCTCTTGTTGCGGAGCACGGGCTCTAGGCGCGCAGGTGTCAGTCGTTGCGGCACGCGGGCTCCAGAGCGCAGGCGTCAGTAGTTGTGGCTCGCGGGCTCTAGAGCGCAGGCTCAGTAGCGCACGGGCTTAATTGCTCCGCGGCATATGGGATCTTCGCGGCAGGGTTCGAACCCGTGTGCCCTGCATTGGCAGGCGGATTCTTAACTACTGCGCCACCAGGGAAGTCTTGCTCATTTTTGGTGTTGGTGGGTGAAACGGGGCTTGGGAAGAGAAGAAATGCATCATGAATTCTTTTGTAAACAGAGAACAAAGGAGTATGGGAGGAGGATGTGAGCAGGTACCTCCCAGGAAACTGAGCACAGAGGACGCAGCAGCTGGTCCCTCACCCCTGCTCTCTCCGTATCACCCTGTCTCCCACCCCATACAAAGGGTGAACAGCCAGCAAGTTTCCCGGAGAGGATGGTCACATGACCTCGACCTAGCCAATCAGCATGTTTCATCCTCCCTGGCCACCGTGATTGGCTCAGGGGTGGGCTAGTGACCAATCAGGGCTCAGGGTGGGGCCTTGTGCTGGAATCCTGGGGAAGAGAAGCTGTGTTTTGCTTGCCCAGCCCGCGGTAGCTGGAGGGGACGCGAAGTGAGCCCGCAGCAGCTGGTGCGAGGTCAGTCCGGGGCAGTTGGAGGGGACTTGACCTCAGCCTGTGGCAGTTGGTGGCCGTCTTGTTCCCATCAAGGTAGAGCCGCCTGCGTGAGGATGACACCAGTAAGCAGAACCCAGAGGCGGGGAGAGACCGTTTCTGCTGACGTCCGTGAGCTCCAGGTGCAGCCCTGCCGTAAGCCGTCCACCTGTGGACTTAGTTACGTAAGTCATTCTCTCGTGCTTGTTTGTTAGCCTGTTTGAGCCACTTTGGGTTTTCTGTCCAGCTGGCTAAGTGGAGACCCTGGAACCGCAACTGTGTGGGTTTCGTCTAGCTTCACGGAAGAACTTCCAGATAACACTGGAGACTCCAGTTTAATCTGGAGATCCGAATGGATTCAAGCGGTATCTATTGGGGCCAGCTATAAATTCTAGGATCACCCAAATTAGTCCTCACAGAATTAGTCCCATTAAGGTAGCAATCCATGTCCCCGTTTAGAGGACAAGACTGGGGCTCAGAGCAGGGAGGTAACTGGGCTACAGTGAGGAAGTGTGGAGCCAGACAGAACCCCCAGATCCCGCTGCTTGAACTCTGGGGAAGCCACATGGTATGGCTTGTTCTTTAGACGGGGCTAAGGTACCCAGCAGTGCTTGGGCCAAAGTGACTCCCCAGGCATTTTGATGGCTGGAGGCTTCTGGCCATGGTCGGGGTGGGGTGAGGTCCCTGAGGCTCTGAAGGCCCACGGTGTGCAGGCTCGGGGGCACAGAGAGGAGAAGGCAGAGGCCTGCCCCGGAGGTGTTCGCAGACCAAATATGGATGGGCCAGACAGGCAGACAGGGTACCATAGCGCCTGAGCTGCTTTCACAGGTGAAGGGTGGGGGGCTTTTATTTCTCTATGGGACAAAGCTCTTAGCTTCACATTGAGTCCCATTAGGGACATAAATAGTGTCCCTTTTCATGCCCTTCAGTATAAGAGGCCACCCCAAAACTTCCCCTCCCTTCCCCTTGTCAAGGCCTCCACACAGGCGAGCAGGGCTCTTTTAATGCAGTTCTGCAGATTTTTTGAGCTAAGGATTTAGAATAACGAGGCAAGGAGGGCCCTGCCCCACAGGAGGGCAGGGTGGGCAGGTGGTGACGAGTAACCTGTACAACCTCAGCCGGCTGAAGTGTCAGCAGCAGCAGGAGAGCAGCAGCCAAGCGCTGAGTGGGTGCAGAATCAGTGGATTCAATGTGTTCATCCAGCAGCCTCTGGGATGGTGGGCCCTGGAGCACAACTCTAAGTGTGGAAGAGGGAGGGTCCCCAGTGCCTGGACCCCCACCTTCTAGAAATCTGGGTTGAGATGTGACTTTGAAATCACAACACGGGTTTAAAGCTGGCTCCAACACTTGGGCCTCCGTTTTCTCATCTGTAAAATGGGAATATTGAAGTCTCTCCCTCTTAGGGTGGGGAGGGGATTAAATGGGATGACAGGTAGAGCACAGGGGCTGGCTGGGCTGAGCGTGCACCCAGGCACGCTGTTGTTGCTGCTAAACCACTGTCTTCCGGGCCAGGGTCGGCACACTCTTCCCAAAAATTATTTCCCAGCCCTCTGCTGTTGTAGAGCAAACGCAGCTTCGGCAACAGGTTGTCCACGCTCTCACCCCTGATTGCCGAGATATAGATATTGGGTATGATTGTCACATAACACTGTTAGTTTTAGGTGTCCAGCATCATGATTTGATATAGGTACCTATTATGAAATGATCACCACAGTAAGTTTAGTTACCATCACCACCACACACAGCTACAGATTATTTTTCTTGTGATGAGAACTTTGAAGATCTTCTCTCTTAGCAACTTTCACATACACAGCACAGTGATGCTGACCACCGTCACTTTGCTGTACATACATCCCCAGGGCCTGTGTATCTTCCAGCTGGAAGTTTGTGCCTTTTGACCCTCTTCGCCCATTTCACCAGCCCCCTCAACACCCAGCCTCTGGTAATGGCCATCCTGTTCTCTGTTTCTATGAGTTTGGTTTATTTTTTCAACTCTGTGAGTGAGGTTGTAAGTATCTTTCTCTGTCTGACTTATTTCACTTAGCGTAATGCCCTCAAGGTCCATCCTTGCTGCAAATGGCAAGATTTCCTTCTTTTTTATGGCTGAGTAAGATTCCATTATATATATAATTTTTATATATATATATGTGTGTCACATTTTCTTCACCCATTCATGTGTCGATGGACACCTAGGTTGTTTCCATGTTACTGAACACAAGTCCATGTGCCCGATGCACAGTGAAGCCAAACAAACACCAGAGTGAAGCAGAGAAAGGTTTATTGTAGGGCCAGCAAGGAGACGAGTGGCTCATGACCCCCAAATCCCGAACTCCCCAGAGGGTTTCAGCAAAGCATTTTTAAAGGCCAGGTGAGGGGGGGCGGGTCACAGGGTGTGTGATCAGCTTGTACACGACTCTCTGATTGGTCGATGGTGAGGTGTCACAGGGGTTAACTTTATCAGTCCTTAGGTGCCAGTAGGTCTGGGGGCTCATGATCATCAAGTAGTTAATTTTTTCCACTTGGTGGGGGTTTTAGCATCTGAAAAACTCAGGAAACATGCGTGAGATACTATTATCTGGCTACTTCAGAGAGGAGCTACAGCAGAGAATATGGGGGAGGGGTCTGTCCCGGGAAGGCCCCATAGGGTCCTGCTCGGTTACATCCATATCTTGGTTACTGTAAATAATGCTGCAGTGAACTGCCTTCCACGTCCACTCCAGGCCTGCAGCCCTGCTGGCAGCATAAAGCCGGTCGTGAAGGACACAGGCAGTGGGGCCTGGGTGATAGCAGGGCTTCCCTGCTCCTTCTATGCGCCTCAGTGTCCTTGGCTGTAACAGAGTAACAGGGCCTCCAGGAAAACTCAGAAAGACCCTGCTCTGTGACCTTGGGCAGCCACTGCCCTCTCTGTGCCTCAGTGTCCTCGTCTGTAATGGAGAACTAGTAACAGGACCCCCTCCCAGAAGAGCGCGCTAAGACCAAGCTCTGAGACCTTGGGAGGACAGTGAACTCTCAGTGCCTCAGTGTTCTCATCTGCAGTAGAGAACTTGTAACAGGCCCCAGGGGGGCTCACTAAGAACCTGCTCTGTGATGTTAGGCAGCCACTGCCCTCTCTGTGCCTCAGAGACCTCATGTATAATAAAGAACTTGTAACTGGGCTGCAGGAGGACTCACTAAGGCCCTGTTCTGTGATCTTGGGTGGCCCCTTCCCTCTCTCTGGCTCAGTGTCCTCATCTGTATTAAAGGACTAGTAACAGGCACTCCAGGAAGGCTCCCTAAATCCTGCTGTGTGACCTTTGGTGGCCCCTGCCCTCTCTGTGCCTCAGTGTCCTCATCTAGAATAGAGAACTAGTAACAGGGCCCCAGGAGGGCTCACTGAGAGCTGCTCTCATCAGCTGCCCCATCATTACAGAGGAAGGGGGAAGGAGGCCTGCTACAGGTACAGGATTACATCCCTCTACTCCCCACACCTTCTGAGCCGTTGTGCATGCAGTTCCACCAAACACACCTGGCCCCTGTTCCCCCAGGTCACATGGCGGTGATGCTCCAAGGCCACCCCAGGCACCTGACCTCCCCTCCCCGTCAGATGTAGTCTCCTTCCTCCTTGAAGCCCTTGACATCACTGCCTTCTCATCTGGTTTATTTGGTCCCTTGTGGTCAGATGCCCAGGCTCCCCCCATGCCCCAGGCTCCCATGCCAGGACCAAGTACACAGCAGGTGCTCAATACAGGTTTAGGGCTGCAGGGAAGCCTCACTCACTCTCCTGCACAGGGATTCTCCTCTGGGGGAGGTCAACTCCAGCTCTTCAGCACGAAGGGCAAGCCTAGTCTGGTGGGTAGAGGGCTGAATCAGTGTGTGTGTGTGTGCGCGTGCGCGTGCGCGTGTGCGCGCATGTGTGCACGCGAGCACGAGTGGTCTCAAAGCTCCAGCTGCCGAAGATCTGCTGAAGGAAAGGGCAATCCCAGAAGAGCCCTGTTCCCTCCATACCCTGACCCGGGGGCTGCTTCCTGGGGATGAAACTGTCCCCTGAACATCAGTGAGGAGGCACTGGGCAGGGGTGGGCACGTGGGCACAGAGGCTGTGCAGTGACAGGGCATCCAGCCTGGACTCTGCCTCAGGGTGGCTGCCCAGCCCACCCTTGGTCTTAAACCAAGGGCCTCGAACTAGGGCTCAGGGGCAAGTCTAGATTTTTTTAATTAATTCTAACATTTAAAAACTAGAAGATTTCGGGCTTCCCTGGTGGCGCAGTGGTTGAGAGTCCGCCTGCCGATGCAGGGGACGTGGGTTTGTGCCCCGGTCTGGGAAGATCCCACATGCCGCGGAGCGGCTGGGCCCGTGAGCCATGGCCGCTGAGCCTGCGCGTCCGGAGCCTGTGCTCCGCAACGGGAGAGGCCACAACAGTGAGAGGCCCGCGTACCGCAAAAAAAAAAAAAAAAAAAAAAAAACTAGAAGATTTCAGGCAAAAACCCAGGCTTCGAGCTTTGTTAGTTTGTTAGTTTTGATATGAAGTGAGAAGTTCTGGCCTCCTGGGTGACGTTCCTTCTGGGCAAAGCTCTTCTGGGGCTGAGTGGGAGCCCTATCTGGACGGAGCTTGTGTCCCCAACTCATCACAGTCCCCACCCCCCCTAAGATTCCCCCGGGCCCAGGCATTCCCCCAGCCTCTCCTTGCCTGGCCCCTGGAGACATCTGAGTTTGCAGTCCTCCCTCCAGCCCTCACTGCTTCACAAGGCACATGAGGACCACAGTCATGTGGAGCCTGCCCTGAACGCCGGGCGGACAGGATAAATGGGCTGAGAGTGTAGCCTTCAAAAGAGGGGTTCCTCGCATGTCCTCTGAAGGCAGCCAGGAAGGGGTGGGAGTGGGAGAGGCCCAGGGCCATGGGCTCTGGAAAGTGTCCCTTGGATACCCCGTCTTCTGGCTCCAAAGCTGCCCCCTAACCTCTGCCCTTCTCCCACCCCCTCATGCATCGCTGCACCCAGGCTTTCTGCAAACCCTGGCCATGCCGAGGCCCGCTTCAAGGGTCAGCCCTGAAGGTCACAGCCACAGGCCCCCGGCCCTGCTTCTCCTCTGGCAGGTCCAGCAGCTGACTGTCGCTGTGGGGTGGCCACTGCCAGACCCCTTTACAGTGAGAGACGGAGGCTCCCAGGGCATAAGGGACTCGCCCAGGGTCACGCAGACTTAGAGCTTATAACCAAGGTCTGCTGGTCTCTCAGCTGGTCCTGAGAAGCAGACCATGTCCCGGGGCATCAGGTCATCCTCAGGCCGTGACAACCAGGAGAGGTGAACGCAGAACGGGTGAGTGGGTCACAGTGGGACGGGTGCCCCGGGCAGGCAGGGCCAGGGACAGGCCCTCAGAAGAGCAGGGTCTTGAAGGGTGAGGGCATTGCTGCTGGTGAGTAGAGGAGAGGGGCTCCTGCTGGAGGCCCAGTCATGTGAGGGCCTGCAGGTGTGATGCAGCGTGGGATTCAGGCTCCTGTGTTGAGGCGGGAGCAGCAGGAAGTGACAGGAGGTGACCCTGGGAGCCCCTGGACTCACCTCCTCCTGCCGTGACCTCCTCCTCTCTCTCCCCGCCTCCCCTCTGCCTGCCCTGAGGCCCAGCCCCAGAGCCGTCTCCTCCTCCGCGTCCTGTGTTTCCATCCTGTCCAGTCTCTGCTCAGGCATGACAAGTGGATCCCACTGCTGAAGTGGTGACTGAGTTTCTCACTACTGAGGGGCACCGTCGTGACACGGCTTCCAAGTTAAAAAAAATTAAAATTGAAGGAGGTGGGGGAGGAAGGTGCAACTGAGGTCAGCGCGGGAGCTTGAGACCCAGATGAAGGGGGGCAGGGGGGCAGCAGACCGGGACTGAGGGCGTCTGGATGTTCACTAACTGGGGTCTTCAGGGCAGAGACAGTCATGCTCACTACACAGCCGCCTGGTGCCAGACACTGCTGGGCCCAGGGAGGCCAACCAGTAAACACGCACTGACTTGACCCGCATTCACCCGTTTCCACTTTATTTTTTTTTTTGTATTTTTTTTAACATCTTTATTGGAGTATAATTGCTTTACAATGGTGTGTTAGTTTTTGCTTTATAACAAAGTGAATCAGTTACACATATACATATGGTCCCATATCTCTTCCCTCTTACATCTCCCTCCCTCCCATCCTCCCTATACCACCCCTCTAGGTGGTCACAAAGCACCGAGCTGATCTCCCTGTGCTATGCGGCTGCTTCCCACTAGCTATCTACCTTACATTTGGTAGTGTATATATGTCCATGCCACTCTCTGGCTTTGTCACAGCTTACCCTTCCCCCTCCCCATATCCTCAAGTCCATTCTCTAGTAGGTCTCTGTCTTTATTCCTATCTTACCCCTAGGTTCTTCATGACATTTTTTTTTCTTAAATTCCATATATATGTGTTAGCATACGGTATTTGTCTTTCTCTTTTTGACTTACTTCACTCTGTATGACAAACTCTAGGTCTATCCTCCTCATTACAAATAGCTCAATTTCATTTCTTTTTATGGCTGAGTAATATTCCATTGTATATAGGTGCCACATCTTCTTTATCCATTCCTCTATCGATGGACACTTAGGTTGTTTGCATCTCTCACATAATATGGTGTATCATGTTGATTGCTTTGCCTATATTGAAGAATCCTTGCATTCCTGGAATAAACCCCACTTGATCATGGTGTATGATCCTTTTAATGTGCTGTTGGATTCTGTTTGCTAGTATTTTGTTGAGGATTTTTTCATCTATGTTCATCAGTGATATTGGCCTGTAGTTTTCTTTCTTTGTGACATCCTTGTCTGGTTTTGGTATCAGGGTGATGGTGGCCTCGTAGAATGAGTTTGGGCGTTTTCCTCCCTCTGCTATATTTTGGAAGAGTTTGAGAAGGATAGGTGTTAGCTCTTCTCTAAATGTTTGATAGAATTCGCCTGTGAACCCATCTGGTCCTGGGCTTTTGTTTGTTGGAAGATTTTTAATCACAGTTTCAATTTCAGTGCTTGTGATTGGTCTGTTCATATTTTCTGTTTCTTCCTGAATCAGTCTTGGCAGGATGTGCATTTCTAAGAATTTGTCCATTTCTTCCAGGTGTCCATGTTATTGGCATAGAGTTGCTTGTAGTAATTTCTCATGATCTTTTGTATTTCTGCCATGTCAGTTGTTACTTCTCCTTTTTCATTTCTAATTCTATTGATTTGAGTCTTCTCCCTTTTTTTCTTGATGAGTCTGGCTAATGGTTTATCAATTTTGTTTATCTTCTCAAAGAACCAGCTTTTAGTTTTATTGATCTTTGCTATCGTTTCCTTCATTTCTTTTTCATTTATTTCTGATCTGATCTTTATGATTTCTTTCCTTCTGCTAACTTCGGGGGTTTTTTGTTCGTCTTTCTCTAAGTGCTTTAGGTGCAAGGTTACGTTGTTTATTCGAGATGTTTCCTGTTTCTTAAGGTAGGATTGTATTGCTATAAACTTCCTTCTTAGAACTGCTTTTGCTGCATCCCATAGTTTTTGGGTAGCCGTGTCTCCATTGTCATTTGTTTCTAGGTATTTTTTAATTTCGTATTTGATTTCTTCAGTGATCACTTCATTATTAAGTAGTGTATTGTTTAGCCTCCATGTGTTTGTATTTTTTACAGATCTTTTCCTGTAATTAATATCTAGTCTCATAGCGTTGTGGTCGGAAAAGATACTTGAAACAATTTCAATTTTCTTAAGTTTACCAAGGCTTGATTTGTGACACAAGATATGATCTATCCTGGAGAATGTTCCATGAGCACATGAGAAAAATGTGTATTCTGTTGTTTTTGGATGGAATGTCCTATAAATACCAATTAAGTCCATCTTGTTTAATGTATCATTTAAAGCTTGTGTTTTCTTATTTATTTTCGTTTTGGATCATCTGTCCATTGGTGAAAGTGGGGTGTTAAAGTCCCCTACTATGAATATGTTACTGTCGATTTCCCCTTTTATGGCTGTTAGTATTTGCCTAATGTATTGAGGTGCTCCTATGTTGGGTGCATAAATATTTACAATTGTTATATCTTCTTTTTGGATCGATCCCTTGATCATTACGTAGTGTCCTTCTTTGTCTCTTGTAATAGTCTTTATTTTAAAGTCTATTTTGTCTGATATGAGAATTGCTACTCCAGCTTTCTTTCGGTTTCCATTTGCATGGAATGTCTTTTTCCATCCCCTTACTTTTAGTGTGTATGTGTCTCTAGGTCTGAAGTGGGTCTCTTGTAGACAGCATATATATGGGTCTTGTTTTTGTATCCATTCAGCCAATCTGTGTCTTTTGGTGGGAGCATTTAATCCATATACATTTAAGGTAATTATTGATATGTATGTTCCTATTCCCATTTTCTTAATTGTTTTGGGCTCGTTATTGTAGGTCTTTTCCTTCTCTAGTGTTTCTTGCCTAGAGAAGTTCCTTTAGCTTTTGTTGTAAAGCTGGTTTGGTGGTGCTGAACTCTCTCAGCTTTTGCTTGTCTGTAAAGGTTTTAATTTCTCCAACAAATCTGAATGAATCCTTGCTGGGTAGAGTAATCTTGGTTGCAGGTTTTTCTCCTTCATCACTTTAAATATGTCCTTCCGGGGCTTCCCTGGTGGCGCAGTGGTTGAGAGTCCGCCTGCCGATGCAAGGGACATGGGTTCGTGCCCTGGTCCAGGAAGATCCCACATGCCGCGGAGCGGCTAGGCCCGTGAGCCATGGCCGCTGAGCCTGCTAGTCCGGAGCCTGTGCTCCGCAACGGGAGAGGCCACAACAGTGAGAGGCCCACGTACCGCAAAAAAATATAAATAAATAAATATGTCCTTCCAGTACCTTCTGGCTTGCAGAGTTTCTGCTGAAAGATCAGCTGTTAACCTTATGGGGATTCCCTTGTGTGTTATTTGTTGTTTTTCCCTTGCTGCTTTTAATATGTTTTCTGTGTATTTAATTTTTGACAGTCTGATTAATATGTGTATTGGCATGTTTCTCCTTGGATTTATCCTGTATGGGACTCTCTGTGCTTCCTGGACTTGATTAACTATTTCCTTTCCCATATCAGGAAAGTTTTCAACTATAATCTCTTCAAATATTTTCTCAGTCCCTTTCTTTTTCTCTTCTTCTGGGACCCCTATAATTCGAATGTTGGTGTGTTTAATATTGTCCCAGTGGTCTCTGAGACTGTCCTCAGTTCTTTTCATTCTTTTTTCTTTATTCTGCTCTGCAGTAGTTATTTCCACTATTTTATCTTCCAGGTCACTTATCCGTTCTTCTGCCTCAGTTATTCTGCTATTGATCCCCTCTAGAGTATTTTTAATTTCATTTATTGTGTTGTTCATCGTTGCTTGTTTAGTATTTAGTTCTTCTAGGTCCTTGTTAAATGTTTCTTGCATTTTGTCTATTCTATCTCCAAGATTTTGGATTATCTTTACTTCATTATTCTGAATTCTTTTTCAGGTAGACTGCCTATTTCCTCTTCACTTGTTAGGTCTGGTGGGTTTTTATCTTGCTTCTTCATCTGCTGTGTTTTATTCTGTCTTCTCATTTTGCTTATCTTACTGTGTTTGGGGTCTCCTTTTTGTAGGCTGCAGGTTCATAGTTCCCATTGTTTTTGGTGTCTGTCCCCAGTGGCTAAAGTTGGTTCAGTGGGTTGTGTAGGCTTCCTGGTGGAGGGGACTAGTGCCTGTGTTCTGGTGGATGAGGCTGGATCTTGTCTTTCTGGTGGGCAGGTCCACGTCTGGTGGTGTGTTTTGGGGTGTCTGTGGCCTTATTATGATTTTAGGCAGCCTCTCTGCTAATGGGTGGGGTTGTGTTCCTGTCTTGCTAGTTGTTTGGCATAGGATGTCCAGCACTGTAGCTTGCTGGTCGTTGAGTGAAGCTGGGTGCTGGTGTTGAGATGGAGATCTCTGGGAGATTTTCGCCATTTGATATTATGTGGAGGTTGATATTGATATTATGGGAGGTCTCTTGTGGACCAGTGTCCTGAAGTTGGCTCTCCCACCTCAGAGGCACAGCACTGACTCCTGGCTGCAGTACCAAGAGCCTTTCATCCACCTGGCTCAGAATAAAAGGGAGAAAAAGTAGAAAGAAAGAATTAGTAGAAGTAGAAGGAAAGAGAGAAAGAAAGAAAGAAAAGAAGGGAGGGATGGAGGGAGGAAGGAAGGAAGGAAAGAAGGAAGGAAGGAAAAAAGAAAGAATATAAAGTATAATAAAATAAAATTATTAAAATAAAAATTATTAAGGAAAAAAAACGGACGGATAGAACCCTAGGCCAAATGGTGGAAGCAAAGCTATACAGACAAAATCTCACACAGAGGCATACACATACACACTCACAAAAAGACGAAAAGGGGAGAAAATCATAAATCTTGCTCTCAAAGTCCACCTCCTCAGTTTGGGATGATTCGCTGTATTCATGTATTCCACAGATGTAGGGTATATCAAGTTGATTGTGGAGCTTTAATCCGCTGCTCCTGAGGCTACTGGGAGAGATTTCCCTTTCTGTTCTTTGTTCGCACAGCTGCAGGGGCTCAGCTTTGGATTTGGCCCCGCCTCTGCGTGTAGGTCGCCGGAGGGCGTCTGTTCTTCGCTCAGACAGGACGGGGTTAAAGGAGCAGCTGATTCGGGGGCTCTGGCTCACTCAGGCCGGGGGGAGGGAGGGGCGCGGAGTGCGGGGCGAGCCTGCGGCAGCAGAGGCCGGCGTTATGTTGCATCAGCCTGAGGCGTGCCGTGCGTTCTGCCGGGTAAGTTGTCCCTGGATCCCGGGACCCTGGCAGTGGCGGGCTGCACAGGCTCACCGCAAGGAGGGTGTGGATAGTGACCTGTGCTCGCACACAGGCTTGGTGGCGGCAGCAGCAGCCTTAGCGTCTTATGCCCGTCTCTGGGGTCCGCGCTTTTAGCCGCGGCTCGCGCCCGTCTCTGGAGTTCCTTTAAGCAGCTCTCTTAATCCCCTCTCCTCGCGCACCAGGAAACAATGAGGGAAGAAAAATTCTCTTGCCTCTTCGGCAGGTCCAGACTTTTCCCCGGACTCCCTCCCGGCTAGCCGTGGCGCACTAACCCCCTTCAGGCTGTGTTCACGCCGCCAACCCCATTCCTCTCCCTGCGGTCCGACCGAAGCCCGAGCCTCAGGTCCCAGCCCCGCCCGCCCCGGCGGGTGAGCAGACAAGCCTCTCGGGCTGGTGAGTGCCGGTCGGCCCTGATCCTCTGTGCGGGAATCTCTCTGCTTTGCCCTCCGCAGTCCTGTTGCTGCGCTCTCCTGCGCGGCTCCGAAGCTTTCTCCGCCAGTGAAGGGGCTTCCTAGTGTGTGGAAACCTTTCGTCCTTCACAGCTCCCTCCCACTGGTGCAGGACCCACCCCTATTCTTTTGTCTCTGTTTTTTCTTTTTTTTTGGCCCTACCCAGGTATGTGGGGAGTTTCTTGCCATTTGGGAGGTCTGAGGCCTTCTGCCAGCGTTCAGTAGGTGTTCTGTAGGAGTTGTTCCACGTGTAGATGTATTTCTGGTGTATCTGTGGGGAGGAAGGTGATCTCTGTGTCTTACTCTTCCGCCATCTTCCACTCGTCCTCCACCTGTTTCCACTTTAAATCACTGGGATAGAATTTTGCTAAACTCAACAGATGGTGACCCAGACTCAGGTTAATTAGGAAGAAAGGTGAAACCAAGGATTATAAATAAAAGCCAGATACAGACTGGAGAGAAAACTAAGAATCCACACGGAAAACTAAGACTCTGCATCTGCAGCCCACTGTGGCCTCAGGGCCCTTGAACTGGCCATAGCCTCAGCTGGGAACTCTCTCCCTCTGCATCGCTTGCTCCCTAAACACCTCCAGGACTTCACTCCAGCGTCCTGCCTGACTTTGTTTTTCTCCGTGGAACATCTCACTGCCTGACTTTGCCTGTATTTTACTTATTTTTCCTCTGTCTCACGCCCCCAGGCTGTCTGCTGCATGAGAATGGAGACCAGGTGTCTGGAGCCTGCCCAGCACACAGTAAGGCCTCAGTGAACGTGCACTGGGCGTGTGGACGCTGAGGCCACAGACGAGAACGTTCCAGGCAGTGATGGTAAGAGCCGTTGATTCACTGCTTGCTGAGCCGCCTGTGTGCCCGCGCTGACCTGGGCAGCGGGCCCAGCACTGACGGAGGCGCTCAGTGAGCACACAGCCTGTTAGAAGGCCACATGCTGTGGGGACATGCAGGACTCGGGGAAGTCAGGAGGGCAGGGTGGGGGGAAGAGAGAGGGGAGACCAGGTCGTGCGGGGCCTGTGGCCCCTGTGAGGGCCCTTCTTCTGCATGCACAGCCAGGGGCCAGCCCTGAGCACTGGGCAGGAATGAAGTGACTGAGGGCTGGGGAGGCTGTCCGTGTAGACTGTGCAGGGAGGAACGGCTCCTCTGAGGAGGTGACATTTGAGCTGAGCCTGAACAGACCGTGTTTCTACCTTCTGTAAACTTGGTGCTTTGTTTTTGCAGGATACCCCCTGTTCTGTGTCACCTCGACTTGGCCTCCTGCCCCCCTTGTCAGCCTCTGCCCACCCGCAGGAGGAGTCCTTTTAGGGCCCAGTTTTTTGGGGTTTTTTTTTGGCTGCATCTCGCGGCTTGCAGGATCTTAGTTACCCAACCAGGGAGCAAACCCAGGCCCTCGGCAGTTAGAGCGCCAAGTCCTAACCACTGGACCGCCAGGGAAGTCCCCCAGCACCCACTTTTCAAATACAAACCAAACATCTCATGCTCTGAGCCCCTGTCCACCTGCCCTGCTCCCCCAGGGTCAGGTTCCAGGCCGCTGGGGGCCCCTACAGCCCAGAGCCCATGAAGTTGCTCAGCCTGGCCGGTCCTCAGCCTGTTCACCCTGCTTGTCGTTCCCTCCACAGAAGCTGCAATGAAGGCTCCTGTCCGTCTGTCTGTCCGTCCACGGCTCTGGGCTCCTCCACCTCCTGCCCTCCCCATGCTCCCTGCGTGGTGCGTCCTCACTCTCCTCCAGGACTGTGAGTAGAAACTCTCTTTTCAGTGGCAGGTGTCTCCTGACCTGCTGGCCTTACTGAACCTCAAATTTTCTACTAAACATTCTATTTTAAACCAGCCTACGAGACACTTTGCAGACAGAGTAAACAAATGAAGGATAAGTAAACTGTACACCTTTTTACAGTATCGTCAAGTTTAATAATTTAATTTTTAGAACTCATTTTCCCATAAAATCACAGGCTCCATCAGGGTGGAGAGTGTATAAAAGTCACGTGGACAGGACCAGACACCTGTGAGGTCCTAACTGTCTGTCTCCCCAGACTGAGGGCTCAGGCCCAGGCTTGACCAAGTCCCAGTCTCTGCCTTTGCACCGTGAGTGGAATTGGGTTTGTTTTCAAATTAAGCTTTTACGCTTGTCAGCTTAGCAGGGAAATTGTCAGTTCTAAACTCATCTTTCCAGCAATAATCAAGTCACATGGGGTGGGAGAAATGGGGAGAGGTTGGTCAAAGGGTAAAAGTTACAGCTCTGCCCGCAGCAGGGAGAGTCTCCCAGGCAGCCAGTCCCCAAAGAGGGCACGTGTCACAGTCCATGTGAATGAAGTAACACAGGCCAACCCAGCGCGTCGGCTGAGAGGTGCCCTCCTGGGAGTCAGACGATGAGGCCAAGCAGGGCCAGGATCGTCACAAATGTCAGGGCACCGTCACCCCAGGGAGAGGGCTGTTTGCAGGAGGGCCGCGCTGGAAATGCCCGTTTACTGACTCGGGGGTCAACACCCGTGTCTGCACTGTAGTGGAGCTTTAAACTGTGTGCAGCGCACGCGCACACACGTGTGTAGATAAGCTTTGTATGTCCCGTG
The DNA here is from genome assembly GCF_949774975.1 of Lagenorhynchus albirostris. Taxonomy (NCBI): domain Eukaryota; kingdom Metazoa; phylum Chordata; class Mammalia; order Artiodactyla; family Delphinidae; genus Lagenorhynchus; species Lagenorhynchus albirostris. The sequence continues at coordinate 156,831,468 of NC_083095.1, read as the reverse complement.
TGTACATCAAGGTTTAATGGAAAAAATGAACAATTGTTCAGCAAAGTGGTGAGACGGGGCCCCCTAAAACTGGGCCCTATTTTTAAAAGGGGGACAGAGCCCCCAGATGCTCCTCAAACACCCAGGCCCCTTGTCACAGGTGGACAAACCTGGGCTCCCTGGCAGCACCCCGCTCCCCGACCTCACTGGTAGCAAGTGAGTGACCAGCAGGTAGCTCCCAGTTGCCTGAGTGTAAACCCCTTTTCCAGAAGGACCCTGGACTCCCTGCCCAGCAATTCCAGGTGGGCATCAGCACGCACCAGCAGGGCCTCAGTGCCCGGATGCTGGCAGGTGATGAAAACCAGGGTGGCCCGCAGACCCTGTGCTCTCTGCCTGTCGTGGGCCAGTGACAAGGCCAGCCCGCCCCCTGTCAGCTGGAGACTCTCCACAGCCGTCCTCAGGACAGTTCTCAGGACGGGGGATGCGCGGTTCCTCCTCCAGCCTTCCCACCCCTCAGGGCCCTGGGAGCGACCTTGTCTTCGTCTGCTTACTGCTCTCTCTTCCTCCACGAGGACTAGGAGTGTGTTAGGTGCACCGCAGGGTCCCCGGTGCTAAGACTGGCAGAGGCTCCAGCTAAACGGCTGAGGGGCAGTGATGCAGCAGTGCCAGGAGCCCCGTGTCCTGGGACGTCCTGTGTCTGAGCGGCCAGGACGCCCCAGGGAACAGGAAAGGACCCTGAGCAGGCCTTCCTGGTCCCTACCCAGTCCCTCCCCTTACTGCCTGCCAAGCGACCCCAGAATGTCACTCAACCTCCAGGAGCCTCATCTGTGGATGAAGGGTGACAGGAACAATTAGCCCCAAGAATGTGGAAGGAGACAAGTCAGACACCCGGCCCGGAGGGGTTGATGGATAAAGCTGCTTCTCTCACCAGCTGCCTGAAGGTGTAACCGAGGATGTGAGCTCCCTGCCACTGGGCGGTGCTCGTGGGCAACTCTGCGGGGCTGGAGGGAAGGGTGACTTCTGTGGTGGGTGATGCAGGGCCTGGCACTGGGCAGGCTCCAGGGAAGTGTTTGCTGCCTGCACCCATGACGGAGTTGGCCCAACCTCACATGCTAATAGCAGAATCACATTTAAACCAAGGATGGCGCGTTCAGAGGACACCCTTGCTGGTCCTACGGCAGAGGAGTGATGCATGACGCAGAGAGGGGGTGGGCAGAACTCCGGCGGCATCAGTGTGGACAGGGCAGCAGGCGGAGGGAGCATCCCGGAGCCCTCTAGTTTCCTGCCCAGGAGGATGAGAACCAAGAACAAGATGACTTTCCAAACTGGTGTGAATGGATGCAAGGTCACAGAAGCAGCCTCATAGCCCTTAACCCACCCCCAGGGCCCTGTCCCCAGAAGGTCGTAAAGAACCAGGTTGAGGCTTCACATGTACACGTGCTCAGGCCAGAGATGCCGTAGTTTGGGCTGCCCTGGCCACACCTGGAGGTACAGATTCTGGCACAAGGAGTTCATCTGGAGGTGAAGGCAAGGGTGTAGGGCAGTGAGAAGAGGAAGAGAAGGTGACTAATTATGACTGTTATCAAGCTGCCTGCCGCTGTGGAGCCCCCACTAGAGGATTCCACTACTGCAGGATCCCCCAATACAGGATGCCCCCACTAGAGGATCCCCCTACTGTGGGCAACAGGAATCGGCCCACTAGGGAGCCTGGGAGCCAGTGCAGAGAGGCGGCTGGGGTCCTGGCTGAGTCTGCTCCTTGGGACGCTAAGCCTCCACACTGCAGCCTGCCCCAAGGAGGCCAAGGGGGCTCCAGCAGCAGAAGTCCCCAAGCAGAGAGGTGCTGGCATTTGGAAGTGAGAGGAGGCCAGGGCGAGGGGCTCTGGCAGCCAGCCCTCCCTGGACTGAGAGAGAGCCTCCTGCTGTCCTTATCATAAGACCATGGATAACTGACGCACCGTGTGGACTTCAGAAGGTCAAGGGTACATGTGATCGTCTTGTCACCCTTGCCTTGCTTCTGTAGTGGATCCTGCAGACTGAGTCATTCAACCTGTGTGCCACCCCCTCTTTCCATGCCTTTTGTCTCTGGAAAACCTGAAATCTATATTTCCCAGGCACCCGTGCAACTAGGGTTCTGTAGGTGGCCTCAGCTCCTCTGGACAGGAGCCTGCCTGCGATCTAAAGGCGGAAGTGAGGAACACAGGGTGGTGGAGGGATGGGGCTCCTGGATGGCAGGGAACAGAGGGGTCTCGTTCTCCCACAGCAGCAGCCCCAGTGTCTGGGCCTGAGCATCACAGACATTGGGGTTTCCATAGCAACAGTCTTAGGTGGAGTCAGGGGATTGTCAAGGCTGTGTTGTACCTGGCTATGGGGCCTCCACTCTTTGTTCCCTGGTAGTCCTGGAATCTCAGTCTTAACACCCAGGAATAAGCCCCCTCTGCTCAAACCACAAAAAGTGGATTCTGTCATCTGTAACGAATCACTGTGACCGATACAAATTCAGATTCTGAAGTCAGCTCCGTTGTTCTTCCTGTGCGAAGAAATACAGGAAACTTAAGAAAAACACGTAAAAATCATCTGTTATCCCACCATCTGGAGGTAATTGCTATAATATTTTTGCATGTTTCCTATTTTTTTCTATAGGCAAAATGACACAGTTTGTATTATTCTCTGCCAGCTTTGCTCACTTAACGTGGATTATAAATGTGTCCCAGTAGCTTTGTCCATGTGGCCTTCAGCTCCCTAGACCAAATCAGATTCTATTCACTTTTTTTAAACCACCATATTGATGTACAATTGACATAGAAAAAGCTGTAACTGTTTAATGTATACAACCCGATGACTTTGGAGATAAGCATGCATCTGTGAAACCATCACCAGTCTGTGCCATAAATACATCCATCAGGTCCAAGTTTCCTCCACCCTCGCTATTTATTATTGTGATAAGAACACTTAACGGGAGATCTACCCTCTTAGCCAAGCTCTAAGTATATAACATGGCATTAAGAACCACAGGCACCGTGCCGTGCGGATCTGTAGAACTTACTCATCTTGGGTACCTGACACTTTGTACCCTTTGACCATCACCTCCCCGTTTCCCCCCTCCCCAGCCCCGAGCAACCACCCTTCTACTCTCTTCTAAGGGTTTGGCCGTCTTAGATTCCTCATATAAGTGGTACTATGTAGTATTTGTCCTTCTGTGTCTGGCTTCTCTTAGCATAATGTCCTCCATGTTCATCCATATTGTTGCAAATGGCAGGATTTCCTTCTTTCTTTAAAGGCTGAATAATATCCCATTTTGTGTATATACCACATTTTCTTTAGCCGTTCATCAGGCAAGGCACATTTAGGTTGCTTCCATGTTTTGGCTATTGTGAACAATGCTGCAGTGAACACGGAGTGCAGATACCTCTTTTCAGATCCTGACTTCAATTCCTTTGTGTGTATACACAGAAGTGGGATTGCTGGGTCATCTGGTAGCTCTGTTTCTAATTTTTTGTCTGGCCTTGGTGTCAGGGTAATGCTGGCTTCAGAAAATGAGTTTGGAAGTGTTCTTTCTTCCATTTTTGGAAGAGTTTAAGAAGGATTGGTATTAATGCTTCTTCAGATGTTGCGTAGAACTGCTTGTGAAGACCTGGCCCTGAGTTTTTCTTTGCTGAGAGGTGTTTGGTTACTGATTCAACCTCCTTATTTATTACTGGTCTGTTCAAGCTTTCAATTTCTTCACGGTTCCGTCTTGGTAGATTGTATGTTTCTAGGAATTTATCCATTTTTTCTCAGTTGTCCAATTTATTGGTATATAATTGTTCATAATAGTTTCTAATATTTTTTTTATTTCTGTGACATCTGTTGTAATGTCTTCTCTATTATTTATGACTTTATTTATTTGAGTCTTTCTTTTTTATTTCTTAATCTTGCTAAGGGTTTGTCGATATTGTTTTATCTTTTCAAAAACCACCTTAGTTTCATCTATTTTTTCTGTTTTTCTATTTTCTAATTTTATTTATTTATGCTCTGACCTTCAGTTTTTTCTTTCCTTCTGCTAGCTTGGATCTTAGTTTGCTCTTTTTCTAGTTCCTTGAGGTGTGAATTTAGGTTATTTGAGATTTTTCTTTTGTGAGGTAGGTATTTATTGGTATCTCTTGGTACTTTCCATTTGTCTCAGAATATTTCTGATTTCCCTTTAAGTTTCTTCTTTGATTCAGTGTTATTCAAGAGGATGTTCTTTAATTTCTGTGTATTTATAAATGTCCCCATTTTCCTTCTGTTACTGATTTGTAATTTCATTTCACTGTGGTCAGAAAATACATTTGGGATGATTTCAGTCTCCTTAAATTTGTTAAGACTTGTTTTGTGATCTATAATGTGATTTATCCTGGAGAATCCATGTGTGCTTGAGAAGAAGGTGCACTCTGCTGCTGTTGGATGTTCACTATATATCTGTTTGGTCCATTGGTTTATAGTGATGTTCAACTCTGCTGTTTCCTTACTGATTTTTGTCTGGATGTTCCATCCATTTTTAAAAGTGGAGTATTCGAGTCTCCTACTATGATTGTATGGCCATCTATTTCTCCCTTTAGATCTGTAGATGTTTGCTTTATATATTTAGGAGATCTGATGTAGGATGCATATATATTTATTTTTATTATTTATTTTATAACCATTTTAAAAATTGAAGTATAGTTAATTTACGTGTTAATTTCAGGTCTACAGTAAAGTGATACATATATATGTATATAAATGCATATATATATATATGTATATATACACTTTTTCAGATTCTTCTCCATTATAGGTTATTACAAGATTTTTTTTTTAATAATTTATTTTATTTTATTTTTAGCTGTGTTGGGTCTTCGTTGCTGCGCACGGGCTTTTCTCTGGTTGCGGAGAGTGGGGCCACATCTCGTTGCGGTGCACGGGCTTCTCATTACAGTGGCTTCTCTTGTTGTGGAGCACAGGCTCTAGGCACGCGGGCTTCAGTAGTTGTGGCGCATGGGCTCAGTAGTTGTGGCTCGCAGGCTCTAGAGCACAGGCTCAGTAGTTGTGGCGCACGGGATTAGTTGCCCCGCGGCTTGTGGGATCTTCCCAGACCAGGGATTAAACCCATGTCCCCTGCATTGGCAGGCGGATTCTTAACCACTATGCCACCAGGGAAGCCCCTATTACAAGATATTGAATATAGTTCCCTGTGCTATAGAGTAAGTCCTTGTTGTTTATCTATTTTATATATAGTACTGTGTATATGTTAATCCAAAACTTATTTATTTGTATTAAAATTTTTTTATTTTAAAACATTTGTAAAGGTTACTTTCCATTTTTATTTATTACAAAATATTGGCTATTTCCCCATATTGTACAATACATCCTTGAGCCTATCTGACAACCAATAGCTTGTACCTCCCACTCTCCTATGCCAATATTGCCCCCCCCAACTGGTAACTACTAATTTGTTCTCTATATCTCTGAGCCTGCTTCTTTTTTGTTATATTCACTAGTTTATTGTATTTTATAGATTCCACATATATGTGATTTCATACAGTATTTGTCTTTCTCTGTCTGACTTATTTCAGTTAGCATAATGCTCTGCAAGTTCATCCATGTTGCTGCAAATGGCAATATTTCATTCTTTTTTATGGCTTAGTAGTATTCCATTGTGTGTGTGTGTGTGTGTGTGTGTGTGTATACACCACACTTTCTTTATCCATTCATCTGTTGATGGACACTTAGATTGGTACTATATCTTGACAATTGTAAATAATGCTGCTCTGAACATTGGGGTGCATGTATCTTTTTGAATTAGTGTTTTTGCTTTTTTTGGATATATACCCAGGAGTGGAATGGGTACGTAGATAATTGTTATATCTTCCTGTTGAGTAAACCTTTTTATCATTATATAATCATCTTCTTTATCTTGTGTAGTAGTTTTTGATTCAAAGTCTGTTTTGTCTCGTGTAAGTATAGCCATTCCTGCTTTCTTTTGGTTACCATTTGTATGTAATATCTTTTTCTATCCCTTTACTTTCCACCTCTGAGTGTTCTTAAAGCTATAGTGAGTCTCTTGTACACAGCATATAGTTGTAGCTTGTTATTTTATCCATTCAGTCACTTTTCATTAGTGAGTATAATCCATTTAAATTCAAAGTAATCATTGATTGATTATTATAGTTATTCTTAATACTTTTGTCTTTTAACTTTTCAACTAGGGTTAAAAGTGATTTGTGCACCACCATTACAGTATTGCACTGTTCTTTATTTGTCTATGTATTTACCAGTAAAATATATACTTTCTTATGCTTTTGTGTGGTTGTTTAGTGTCCTTTTGTTTCAACTTGACAAACTCCCTTTAGCACTTCTTGTAAGGCAGGTCAAGTGGTAACAAACTCCCTCAATTTTTGTTTGTCTGGGAAAGTCTATCTCTCCTTCATTTTTTTTTTTATATATAGTGCTATATATAGCACAAGCTCCGTATGCGCAGGCTCAGCGGCCATGGCTCACGGGCCCAGCCGCTCCGCGGCATGTGGGATTCTCCCGGACCGGGGCACGAACCCGTGTCCCCTGCATCGGCAGGCGGACTCTCAACCACTGCACCACCAGGGAAGCCCATCTCCTTCATTTTTAAAGGGCAGTTTTGCCAGGCATAGTATTCTTGGTTGGCAGATTTGTTTTTCCAGCACTTTGAGTATATCATCCTACTCTCTCCTGACCTTCAAGCTTTCTGCCAAAAATTCTGCTTATAATCTTAATGGAGCTTCATTTTATGTGATGAGACATTTTTCTTTTGCTGTTTTCAACATTCTCTCTTTAACTTTTGACTATTTAATTTTAATGTGCCTCAGTGTAGACCTTTTTTAGGTTCAACCTATTTGGGGTCTTTTGGGCTTTATGAATCTAGAGGTCCTTTTCCTTTCCCAGATTTGGGAAAATTTTAGCCATTATGTCTTTAAATAAGCTTTCTTCTCCTTTCTGTTCTTCTCCTGGAACTCCCATTATGTTATATTGTTTTCCTTGACTGTGTCCTGTGAGTCCTGTGGGCTTTATTCACTCTTTTCCATTCCCTTTTACTTTTGCTCCTCTGAGTAGAGCATTTCAAGTTACCTGTCTTCAAGTTCACTGATTCTTTCTTCTGCCTGATCAAGTCTGTTATTGAAGCTCTCTATTGAATTTTTCAGGGCGGTCATTGTATTCTTTGCTCCAGAATTTATGTTTTGGTTCTTTTTTTATGGTTTCTATCTCTTTGTTGAACTTGTGATCATGTATTGCTTTTTCTGATTTTGTCTAGTTGTCTGTCTGCATTCTCTTATAGGTCAATGAGCTAAGATGATTATTTTGAATTCTTTGTCAGCAATTCATAGATCTCCATTTCTTTGAGGTCAGTTACTGGAGCTTTGTTTTGTTCCTTTGGTGATGTCACGTTTTCCTGATTCTTTGTGATCATTTTATCCTGTGTTGATGTCTGCACATTTGAAGGAGTAGTCACCCCTTCCAGTCCTTATGTACTGGCTTGGGAAGGGAAAGACCTTCACCCGACTAGAGATTCTAGGAATCTTTTGAACCTTTTGTATAGATGTGCCCACTCTACTCTTCTCATCCCTCCTTGAGGGGCTAGTTTTAGGATTGTGTGCCTTGTCCTGATACCATAGAGCTGTGTAAGGTGCTGAGAGCTGCCTATTCCTTTTCTCTAGGGTGTGCTCAGCTAGGCTAGGGCATTGGGTGCAAGCACCACTTCCATCCCTCCCTTCTGAAAGGTATGTCTTAGGATTTTGTGCCTTTTCCCTACCCCACAGAGCCATGTCGAGTGCCAGGCATCACCCACCCATTCTCCATAGGGCAGTGCACTGAGTTGCTAAGACAAAGAGCTCAGTCCCACGCTGTCCCTCCCTCCTGAAGGAGCAGTTTCAGGGTTGTGTACCTTCCCCCAATCCTGCAGAGTCAAGTTGGTTGCTGAGATCTTCACTGGCTGCTGAGGTTCATGTACCATCTGTGGACGTGTGTGGGGCACCATCTTCGGGGAATTGTTGCTTTGGGGGTGTATATGTTGGTTGTTATGAGCCTCCACCCTTTTCTTTGTTCTTAGCTGCTCCCAAACAATCCAGCCATGCCGATTTCTTCAGTGTTCTGGATGCATCAAGATAAGCAGAGCTTTTAGACATTGCCCCCAAAGGCTGGGGAGTGAGACCCTCACCTATTCTCTCTTTAACCTGTGGCGGAAATCGTGGGCTAGGAGATCTCTCTTGGTTCTGAGTTTTGTCAGCCTCGGGGAGAGGTGATGCAAGCAAAGGGACACTGCTCTTTCTCCCCTTCCAGTGTGGCCGACCTTGCATTTTGTGGTCCACTGGGGTGCTGGAACCTCTCACCTGGACTCCAGAGCTCTCACAAAGGTATTTTTGCCTGTAGATGGTTGTCAAATCATCAGTGTTTATATGGGGGAATGAGGACTGGAACCTCCTAGTCTGCCATCTTACTGATATGACTCCCTCTCTCCAGGTACTCTTGTAACGCTCGGCCCTTAGAACAAAACTCAGACTTCACTCACAGCCTACAAGGTCTGAGGGATCTGGCCCTACTCACTTCTCCACCTTCCTCAGCTTCCAGCTTCCTCTGGCTTATCCCGCTCCAGCCACACATCTTCCATTACTTCCCTCTCACAGCCAAGCTCCCTGACCCCAGCATCTTGGTAATTCCTGTTCCCCTTGCCTGGAAGATCTTTTCCTGGCTGTTTTTTTGGCTGGCTCCTTCTCAACTTTTGGATTTCATTTTAAATGCCAGCTCCTAGAGCAGGGTTTCCCTGTTTCCCCATCTAAGAAACCTCCCCAACCCTCCCATGGTTCTCTGCCACATTACCCCTTCTTCCTTCTGTGTACTTGTCACATTTGTCCACTTGCTTATTGTCTGTCTTCCCCCATAGAATGTCAACTCCAAGAGTGCAGACACTGTATCTGTCTTGTTTATCACTATATTCCCTGCCCATTCCCTGTACATTTCTTTTAAAAGAATATTTCAAACAGCAACATAACAGTCAATGTATACAGTGCCATACTTGACTTCACCCTTTTCTATTTGTGTATATGCAATAATTTCTGATTATAAATAATACTACAATGGACATCTCCATGCATAACATTCTTTGTCCCTGCCTCTGGTGATTTTGTTCAGTAATGTCTCAGAAGTAGAAATATTGGCTTCATGATAGAGCATGAGTATGTTTAAGGCTCCTTCATAAACATGGCCACACTGCACTCCAGGAAGTCTGACTGAAGCCCTAACATAAGTCTCACCACCCCTGAATGTGGGAGCTATGAGACAAGAGATGAGTTTTATTTATTTATTTATTTATTTATGGCTGTGTTGGGTTTTTGTTGCTGCGTGTGGGCTTTCTCTAATTGTGGCGAGCGGGGGCTACTCTTCATTTCGGTGCATGGGCTTCTCTTTGCAGTGGCTTCTCTTGTTGTGGAGCATAGCTCTAGGCACGTGGGTTTCAGTAGTTGTGACACGTGGGCTCAGTAGTTGTGGCTTGCAGGCTCTAGAGTGCAGGCTCAGTAGTTGTGGCTCACAGGCTTAATTGCTCCATGGCACTTGGGATCTTCCTGGACCAGGGCTCGAACCTGTGTCCCCTGCATTGGCAGGCGGATTCTTAACCACTGCACCACCAGGGAAGTTCCAAGAGATGAGTCTTTAGATGAGCAGTGCACATGGATCACCTGGGGATCTGATTAAAATTCAGATTCTGATACAGGAGATCTGGAGTGGGACCTGAGATGCTGCATTTCTAACAAGCTCCCTGGAGGATTCCCCCAGAGGTTCTCATCCTGCCTGCTCTTTCCTGTCAGTGTCTGGGCTCCATATTGACACAGCCCCTGGGCACCTGTGCCACTGCCCAGACCTCAGCCTGCCGGGCCAGCAGCCCCAGCAGGAAAGCCTGTGCTCGTTTCTGCTCTGCTTGCCTCAGGCCCTGTCTCCATTTGGCTGTCAGCTCCAGGCTCCATGACCCCTGATGTATGTGTGGTTCTTAGGGGTTCTGAGTTGTTTTCCACGAGGTGTGGGTTGAACTTAACCCTTCAGATTCCAGGATGCACCACTGCCCTGGGTGGGGTAGCGGACATCTGTGACTACGTTTCCTTCCAGTCCTCTGTTTCCGCATCATATGGTAATAATATCTGTTTTTTCCTGAGAAGACCCCACCCCCACCCCCACCCCCAGTCTTTCCTGGTCCATGTGGTTTGGGGGAAGTTAACCTTCTATAATACCAGAATCTAAAGGTGAGCCTATAACCTAGATCTGGCCAATCAACAGATTTCATCTCCTTGCTTTCAGTAATCTGTTTGAGGGTGGACATGTGACCTGGTCCCAGGAAATCTGTGCCAGGACTTACAATAGAACTATTGTGAATGAGAAGCTCTCCCCCCTCTGGGGGGCTGCCAGGGCCACTACATAAGCTAACTGACCAGAGAGTAAGGCCAACATGGAAACCAGAGATAAGGTAACTCCTGATGTCATAATTTGAGGCCCTGGGTCAAGCTGGACCTGAAGCTGACTTGATTTTAATGGGCTTGGGCCATAGTGGAGCTGGGACCAAAGCCATCACAGCAAGACACCAGCTTGGGCACCGAGGCTTGTGTGTGTCAGTGTGTTCAGCACAAACTAAGGAGGGCAGAGGGCTCCAGAAAGAAAAACCTCAAAAGTGTGCCTGCCCCCCCACACACACATGTACCCACAGGCATGTGGGCACGCACAGTCCAGGCCAGAATAGTGGGGATCATGGTGGGGGTGGGGGGACTGCCGCCAACAGAGAGGAGGGCTGCTCCTGTCAGATGGGAGGTTTTCCCACGTTACTGGCGTCTTTGCATGATACACAGTGAGCTTTGAAACAAAAATAAGAGGCAAATTGGATGGGTAAGAAGTAGCTTAATGTAAGTCAAAACAGCATTTAAATCTGGTATAGCCTCTAAACAACCTTGTGCCTTTCATCTCTCCCTGGAAAGGAAGTCCTGAATGCTGTCAGTTTTTCTTATGCATGTACAGGGGCTTCAAATGCACCATCGTGGGGGGATGTGGGGGGGTAATGCAGAGAGGACAGGTGGCCGGGTCAAGGTCGCACAGCCCATTGTGTCCAGTGCACCATCTGGGGGAGAGGTGACCAGTGCAAGGTCACACAATCTACTGGGGCAGAGCGGACACACGGGCAAAGGTTTTCTTACTAAAACCCCGGGTTTGACTCATCACCAGAGGCAGGTTTCTTGGGAAGCTATGGAGGCTGAAACTGCAGGGCCCTCACTTGTTCAGCCCCTTTTTAGATCCCAACATAATTCTGGGTTCTTTTTCTTAAAAAACACCACCCAAAACTACATAGATCCACAAGGTGTGGATCAGCCCCAGCCCCCAACCGACCCAAGGCTGTTTCCCACTTCCTTCCCCATCACCTTTCAAGAACCCCAAACTCAAGGGCGTTGTCATAAACTTGAAATAGGTACTGAAAGGCCTTTGCTTCTAGGGTATCTCTGCTTGTCCTCGTGCAGTTTCTTCCCTATTTCTGATCATTTAGGCACTTGTTATGCAAACGACATCTACGGAGACCCATTCTGTGAAATGCTTACGTGCCTCTTTCAAGGTCCTCTGCTTCATCTTAAACATAAAACCAAATCCTCTTGCTTCTCCCTGGCCAGTGCTCGGGGGTCCCAGCCTGCAGAAGGGGAAAAGCCCGTGAGAAGCTCCCTAGCCATCCACCCAGTGACCCACGAGAGCACCGCCCTCCTCCTGGCCAGTCAGTGCCAGTCGAACGTGGACTGTGTTTCATAAGTAAAGTGGCTCCATTTCGCCACAGGTGCTTCTGTCTGTCGGTGTCTGTCACTTCACTGGAAGCATCTGCAAAGCCCAGCTTGCTGTCTGGTCCTGGGATGGGTGTTGACAAAACTCAGCAGGGAGCCACCTGCTCAGGGCTGGGTGTGCTTGAGGCTCCTGGAGGGGACACAGGTGGGGGCACGTGTCCCAGGGCAAAGGTTTAGGGGAGCACTGAGAGAGGCTTCTGGGAGGAGACCTGAGGGCAACCACCTCCTGGAGGAGAGCATGAAACGTGTCTTCACTCCTCCAGAACCCGGGCAGGGATGCAGGCCACACCCCACGTTAGTTCACGTGCAGGATGCACTTTATAGAAGCCGCATCTGTGGGTAGGACAAATCCTGCCTGTCCAAATCACATTTTGCAAAAAATTAAAATAAGAAGTTGGGCACTTTCTTCTTCCCACCTTCTCTAGCCGAGTCCTCCAAGGACAGTGGGGACTCAGCCTCCAGCCTGCTGACCACTGGTAGGCAGGGCCGGGTCTGGGACTACTGGCAGCAGTTTTGCTTCTCTGTAAAACTTTAGATCTCTCTATCAAATCTGAATGAGAGCCTTGCTGGGTAGAGTAAATTTGGTCATAGGATTTTCCCTTTTATCACTTTAAATATACCATGCCATTACTTCTGGCCTGCAGAGTTTATCCTGAAAAGTCAGGTGATTACCTTATGCGAGTTCCCATGATGTAACTTACCGCTTTTCCTTTGTACCTTTTAGTAGTCCTTAATTTTTTTGCCATTTTAATTACAGTGAGTCTTGGTGTGGTCCTCTTTGGTTTGATCCTGTTTGGGGCTTACTGTGTTTACTGGGCTTGGATGTCTGTTTTCTTTGCCAGGTTAGGGAAGTTTTCAGCTTTTATGTCTTTAAGTATGTTCTCTGCCCCTTTCTCTTTCCCTTTTCCTGCTGGGACTGCAAATGTTAGTGCACCTGATGTTGTTTCAGAGGTCTGTTAAACTGTCCTCATTTCTTTTTATCCTATTGTTTTCTGTTCGCCTTCAGTGATTTCCAGTACTCTGTCCTCCAGTTTTCTGATTTGTTCCTCTGTATCATTTCATCTACAGTTGTTTCCTTTTAGTGTATTTTCAATTCAGTTATTGTGTTCCTCGTCTCTGTTTGGTTGTTCGTTAAGATCATCTTTTTAAAAAACTTCTAAGGGACTTCCCTGGCGGTCCAGTGGTTAAGACTTCACCTTCCAATGCAGGGAGTGAGGATTCGATCCCTGGTCAGGGAGCTAAGATCCCACATGCCTCGAGGACAAAAAAACCAAAACATAAAACAGAAGCGGTATTGTAACAAATTCAATAAGAGACTTAAAAAACCCCAACCTTCTAACTTCTCCCTCTGGTTGTCGTTTTTTCTCCTGAGTTCTTTGATTATCTTTACAGTCATTACCTTGAGCTCTTTCTTGAGTACATTGGCCATTTCCACGTCACTTAGATCTTCTTGTGGGTTTCCTTGGGTTATCTTGTTCCTTCATTTGGATCGTGTTTCTGTGTCACCTCATTTTTCTTTTTCTTTTGAATTTTCTTTCATTGTTTTTTTATACAGCAGGTTCTTATTAGTTATCTATTTTATACATATTAGTGTATATATGTCAATCCCAATCTCCCAATTCATCCCACAACCACCACCGCTGCCCTCACTTTCCCCCCTTGGTGTCCATACACCTCATTTTTCTTAACTTGCTGTTTTTATTGCTATGTATCTGGTAGGTTAGTTACACTTCCTGACCTTGGAGAAGTGGCCTTTTCTAGGAGATGTTCTATGTTTCCCAGCAGCCCGCTTTCCCCTGGTCACTAGAACTATATGCTCTAGGTGTACCCCCTGTGTGGGCTGCTCGGGTCCTTCTGTTGTGGTGGGCTGACTACTGTGGGTGGTCTGGTAGGCTTGGCTGCCCCCAGTCTGGTTGTTTGCCAGGCTCTGCCTTGTATGGAGGCTGTCAGTGCTGCTTGGAGGGAGAGAATAATGAGGCAGCTGGCTGCACAACCATGGGTGACATCGAGACTAGTGCTGGCTCACTTGGGGGTGGCGTTGGTGTCCAGGAGATATCAGGGCTGGTGCCCAACCACTGGTGTATAAAGCCAGGTCCTGGGGCTATGCTGGCTTACTGGCAGGCAGAGCCAGGCCCTGGGTTCTGGTTGTAGGGCCCAGGAGAACCAGAGCTGGTATCACACCACTGTTCTGGACACAGCCGGCTGCAGGATCTGGGGCGTCCTGAATCTTGTGTTGGCATTCTGCTGTGCGGGGCAGGACCCAACCGAGTCCATAGATGGTCCTTGCCTGCTCGTGTTTGGGCTGGGTCCGTAGGCTGCTGGGCTGTCCTAGGTAGTCCTAGGGCTGCTATCCATCCACTGGTAGGTGGGGCTGGTTGGGAAGCTCGAGCAGCCTCAGTGGCAGTTGGCGCCAGGGCCCAGCCAGTCTTAGGGCTGGTTCTGGCCTGCTAGTGAATGGTCCGGTTCCACAGGCTGCAGGGCAGCAGGACTCGTGCCTGCCTGTTGCTTTGTGAGGCTGGTCCTGAGGCTAGAGCAGTCTCACTTGTGGGAGGGGCCTGGGATTCCGGTGCTGATGCCTGCCTACCTGTGGGTGGAGCTGGGAACCAGGGTCTCTGGCTGGAGGGTCCTACGGGGCCCTGGATCTAGTTCCTGTACACTGGTGCTTGGAGCCTGGTCCCGGGGCTTCTGGTGGTTAGGGTCCAAGTCCAGGGGCAGCTGTGGGCTTGAGAGGGTCTTAAGGGAGCCTGAGTGCTGGTGGATGGGGCTGTGTCCCTGCTCAGTTAGTTGCTTGGCCTGTGGCATTCTAGTACTTGGGCTAAGGGTACCTTTGGGTAGATTTCTAAGGGTGACCCCATACACAAGCCTAAACCCACCTGCAATTTCCACCAAGCCAGCAGCATCTACCCTAGGCAACAACAAGGCCACACCTATTCCAGGAGGAACTCAGCCCCTAGGAATCAGGCCCAGGGAAGCTGCACTTCTGGAAGTTGTTACCCAAACCGTCTCACTACTCAGCAGTCTCAGGTGTGCTGTGCCTGACATCTCCAGCTCAGTGCTACTGAATACGGGTCTGAGGGAGGAACATCTGCTTCAACAACAACTTGTCAAAGATGTCATTTCACGAGCCCCACAGGAGGATCATAGCTTAGAGTGGGTCCTGATTCCCCCGCAAACTTGTACTCACTTTAAAGCTTCAGAAGAAACATTTGCTATGTGGTTCCCATGCAGTTTCCCATTAGTATTACGTGATGAGTATTTAGAAATAACATCACCTGTGCCCTCCCCACAGAGTCTGTCTATTGATCTGGGTGGGAGCATCCGAGTGTTTTAACTCCAGGTGATTCTAAGGTTAGGCCCGGTTTAAGCCCAAGCCCAAGGGCTACTGGTACCTGGTAACAGTTGTTTCCAGTCTTTAGTCCTTTTGCCTTTGGGGAGGCATCAGTGTCTGCTCTACATGGGATTGAAAGGGGCAGGGCAGTGTAGCCCACTTAACTCTGTGCTGTAGCAGAGTTTTTGGACATCTGTGTGAGGGGAGAGCATATACAGACAGGAAAGAAAAACCTCACAGCTTGTTCTCCATGCAAGAGCTCATTGTTCCTGAATCTCTCTTTTTCAAAAGGTTGGCATTTGTATTTTTTTTTAAGATTCCACATATAAGCGATATCATATTTGTCTTTCTGTGTCAGACTTCACTCAGTATGACAATCTCTGGGTCCTTCCATGTTGCTGCAAATGGCGTTATTTCATTCTTTTTTGTGGCTGAGCAATGTTCCATTGTATATATGAACTATATCCTCTTTATCCGTTCCTCTGTTGATGGGCATTTAGGTTGCTTCCATGTCCTGGCTATTGTAAATAGTGCCGCTATGAACTTTGGGGTGCGTGTATTGTTTGGAATTATGGTTTTCTATGGTTACATGCCCAGGAGTGGGATTGCTGGATCACATGGCAGCTCTGTTTTTAGTTTTTTAAAGAATCTTCATACTGTTCTTCACAGTGGATGTACCACTTTACGTTCCCACCAACAATGCAGGTTAAAGTTAATTAATAAGCAAAGCCGTGGGAATATTCACCACCATGACTGACGTGGGAAAAACTCCACAGAGTCCACAAATCTCATCTCAGGACAGGGCACTGCTGAAATTTTGCAATGACAGAGTTGGGCCCTTTAGCCAAGTTCAAAAAATTCAGACACTTGCCACCAAAGTCTGATGAATACCGTAGCTTCCTATTTACACTACAGTTACTCAGTTACTTCAAATGGATTTAGATTGACAAACAACTTGACATGTCAGTTTGCTAAGTACCATTTGACAGAGGACTCTAATACCATCATGAGACAGTGCAGGGCTTGCATGTGTGTGTCCCCAGGCGTGGTCTGGGTTTCCACCATTGTGTCACCCACCAGAGGTGAAGGATCACTGATTTCCCAGGGACAGGCTGCCTCTTGTGACTTCCCCTCCTCACTTCAACAGCCTCCAAGTTACCTGAACCTGGAAGACAAGTCTTAGTTGCCATCAGTGTCTCCCTCCCACTCACCATCTTCAGAGGAAGAAGAAAGCTGAAGGTCATCGTAGAGGACACTTCAGGGGCCAGAGCCACGGTGCTCCTCAGACTTCCTGCAGAGGGAGAGTTCTGACCAGGAGGGTTGGATTTCCGCCGCAGGATGGGAAGAGGGAGATGTCATGGACCTGCAGCTCCACCAGCCTCTGCTTAATCTTGTGAAGGCCATCCTGAGGGGCTGACCTGGAACATGGTTAATTGGTGGAGGATGGGGTCTAGTGCAGGCTTGAACAGTATTGGGGTGAGATCTGTTGAGTGGAGGTCGGAGGTCAATGCTTTGCACCAGGGCAGGTGTCCTCCTGGCCCTTGGGATGCCCTTGTTGGTCGATGTCCAGTTGTTCTGGGTGGAGGATGGAGATTCTGGAACACCCCCGACCCCGACCCAGATCTGGTCTCTGAGTCCTCTTCCGGGGAGTCTGGATGGGACTGAGTCTGGGGTTTCTTTGCGGGGGGTTCAGTCAAGCTTGGATGGAGATCTCTCACTTGGTGCCTGGATGCTGCTTTTGGAGTCCTGGACCAAACTTCTCTCGATGGGAGACACTGAAGGCCGGGTGGATTTCAGGTCATGTTTCCCGATAAGTGAGCTAACCGAGCGATCCGTTTCCAGGACAGATTTCCTCTTGGATGTCTGGGGGAGCGTCAGCCTGCGTGGATGCAGTAGAAGAGCAAAAACCAGAAAGATGATACGTTAGAATTTTCACACCATCAGATAAAAGGTAAAATTAACTCAGCGGCATCTCATAGCATTAAATTTAACAGCAGGAGATACGAGGAATCAATTTAAATAGGACGAGTTACTCAACCTCAGTGGTGGTCACGAAAAAAAAATTACCATATTGCCGTGATACACTTATACATCAGAGAGAAAAAGAGACTGTAATAAATATCTCTTGTTCAGCAAATGGAAAGAAGCTTTTTCATACACACTTTTATGGATTGTACACAGTTTGGGGTCTTGCAGGCACTGTGATGGTGAAGTAAGTTTGATAGACAATTTTGGAGGATATATCACTATTTAAAGATGCCTGGGGCTTACCTGGTGGCGCAGTGGTTGAGAGTCCGCCTGCCGATGCAGGGGACACAGGTTCGTGCCCCGGTCCGGGAAGATCCCACATGCCGCAGAGCGGCTGGGCCCGTGAGCCATGGCCGCTGAGCCTGCGCATCCGGAGCCTGTGCTCCGCAACGGGAGAGGCCACAACAGTGAGAGGCCCGCGTACTGCAAAAAAAAAAAAAAAAAAAGATGCCTGTTCTAAATTAAAAGATTCTACTTATGGAATGCCTCAGATAAAATCACTTCTGTTTCCCCTACTACAGCATGTTCTTTCCAGACATGCAAGTAAGAATGCAAAATGAAAGAAGTAGAGGAAAATGGCATCTGAAAAGTACACGAAATGATCACTTTAGTCGGAACAGAATGGGAACAATTCTCTCACACAGAATGGGATTGGGGCAAATCGGGGTTAGCCAGAAGGGCAAAAGAGCGGGAACCAGGAGAGATTTACTCTCACACGGTTGCAGGATGCTGTCACTTTCTTCCAGTACTGCTGCTGCCTCCCTGTGGTCTCCCGGGAAATCTCTGGAGGAGCTTCCTCTGCTGCTATGATTTATTTAGTAGACTATCATCGAAAGCATTGACATGAAAGCATCCGATTCATTTTGTTAAATCAAAGAACAGCACTTTGACCAGTGCTTGCCTTCTAGGCATGGCATCTTGATGAACAGTCCTGTTTTTTTCCAACTGAAGATCAGCCTCCAACCCGATACGCTTTGTGCTCTCAGGGTCCTGAACTATCTCTCGGAGTGCCTTTCTGAATGGGAACGTTTTCACCAGCATCATCGCCTGGAGACATCTTCAGCCTGTCCCCCCCATCCCCCTCCTTTTTATTCTTTGTATTCTTCAGCTCTCCTTACACTGGTCTCTCGCACGGTAGCAGTGTTGTCCTAGGCATGCTCAGGTGTCTCCTAACCCCCCCCCCAAGTGGACTTCCAGTGTCATCATTTTCGGTTTCTTAGCTGCACTTTCGTCGTTCTTGGGCAGTTCTTTTTTTTTTTTTTCCATGGATGGGGGAGACCGGGGCACCGGGGGGGCGGGGTAGGGGGCAACACAGTTACACACTGCGTGTGACCCGGAAAACTGATACACACCAGGCAATCACCAACAGGCTCTGAAGGAGGATCAATCCCTAGACACGCTGCACGCAGGTTTGCAATTTGTGGGTTTATTGCAGACTGGACAGGCAGCGGCAAACTTTGATTAAAGGCTTAACTCTTTCATTTTTGGCTTTTTAATTGGCTACTCTGACAACTAGCAATTCAGCTCTCTCTCCCATCTCAGTTGAGTTCCGGACACTGACTTTCTATAATTAAACTTACTAGATTCAGGGAAATAAAAGACAAGTTTAAATATTCTGACAGAGAAGCGGAACATACCTTTAAGAAGAACAAAGCAATTTTTGGGAAAAAAATGAAATAAAAATTCTAAAAATGAAAAGTACATAACATGGTGACTTCAGTGGATGTGTTTGAAAGTGCTCACCTTAGAAACAGACAATAAAAAAATAGTGAACAGAATAAGCACCAGAAAAGAAATTCAGAATAATAAAGCCTGAAGAGGCAACATTTTGAAAAAAATAGTAATACCCAGAGGGAGAGATCATCACAGTACAATAAAAAAATTGTAAAATGCATTTAATTAGAATCACAGAAGTTAAAGAGAGAAATGAACAGAAGCAATATTTGAATTAAAATGACTGAGAACTTTAAAACCGATGAATGAATACTCCACAGACTCAATAAGCTCGTTAGATTGCAAACACAGCCAAAAAAAAAAAAAATCTACATCCACATTGATTACAGTAAAATCACAAAAAATAAAGACAAAGACAAAGAAACAACCCGAAAACCATCAGCAGGGGATAAAAACAGGAAAGAAAGAAAAAGATTGCATAAAAGAAGAAAAATTAAATGGGCATCTAATTTCTCAACTGGATCACAGTCGAAAGATAGCTTTCATATATTAAAAGGTTATCATGACCAATCTAACAACTGTATACCATGCAAAGACATATTTTGGGAAAAAAAAGAAAATGAAAACATTTATGGAAATACAAAAACTGGGATTTTTCATTAACATATCAAACGAAAGAATAATAATGAAAGATATTTATTAAAAACAAGGGTGGAAATACTGGATGACAGGATGGAGCAGTAGGAACAAATTAAGAATAACAAAATTAATGTGTGGATAGCTCAAAATAAATAAAAATGTATAAAACATGGACAATATGTGATAAGCTTTAAACTATATTTTTAAACTTTATTACATATATTTTCATAAATTACATATATATATTTCTTGTCTATGTGTAATTTGAGTACACAACAATAATAACCTACCAACAGGAAGAGGTACCCAGGGTTCTGGCTCTCCCCTGGAAGAAGATAGAAATACCAATTAACATTAGATTTATTAAAATAGGATAATCACAAAAATAATAGAAAAATATTGATCACCTCAAAACTAACAAAGTTTTGAAAAATTTAATCAATTTAAAATGAGGAAACAAAAGGAATCAATACACAGAAAATACAGGGTAAACAGATTTAATCTCAGATAGATCAGTCATCACATCAATGAAAATGGGCTAAATGCTTCCATTCAAAAAAACAGTTTTATACAGCAGAAATAATACAACATTGTAAATCAACTATACTTCAATTAAAGCCAAAACCAAAAACAAAAACAAAACAGTTTTATAAGAAATATACCTAAATATTAAAATACAAGAATTAAAAGTAGAAGAATGGGGAAAGATAGAGTATATAAACTCTACCCCGATATAAACAGTTATAACTTTATTAATACCAAAGTAGATTCTAAGGCAAGAAGTATTCCTAAAGATAAAAAGAAGACTTAATAAAGACAGAGGTTTAATTCAAAAGGAAAATATAGCAATTTAATATTATATATACCAAGTAAGTGACAGAATCCCAGGAAAACAGACAAAACTACAGTATCAGGGGATACAATAAACAGTGGTGAGCACAGGCAGTGATAAAATATGTTAGTAAAATTTAATCCTCTACACATGTCAGAAACATTTTATTTAAAGATGAAATGGTACACGCTTTTCCTCTGTTATCAGCAACAAGAAAAGGTTGCTTACTGTCACCACTATTATCCAACAGTCTACTGGATGTCTTAAGTAATGCAGAGAAAATTCTGTATCATCGCTCTATCTATATAGAAAACCAAATTTACAAGATTTAAACCCCAGAAAAACACTACAGTTATTTATGGATGATGATTGTTATATAAAAAAATCCAAATTAATTAATTATTAGATTAATTATTAGAATTAGCAAATTATTAGAATTAACAAATTAGGTTTTTTTCATAATTGCTTGATTAAAGATCAATATATCCAAGTGAATTTTATCTCTATATACCAGCAAGAAACTGAAAGAGAAATTTTAAAAATTTAATTTTAAAAGCATCAAAAATACCAAATATCAAGGGAGAAGTCTAACAAATGCAAGAGCTTTATATGGAAAACTATGAAATGTTACCAAGAGAAATTAAAGAATATTTAAATAAATAGATAAACATACCAAGTTTGTACATTAAATAAAAATTAATATTGTAATTTGTTAATTCTCCACAAAATGATGTATAGATTCAAGGAATCCTAACATAATTACAATTTTTTTAGGGGATTTGTCAAGTAGATTCTATAATGTTTATGGATATTCAGAGGATGAAGAATATTAAAGACACTTAGAAAAAATAAGATAGCAGGATTTCATCTAGGTTAACAGTTCTCGTGATAAAACTACAGTACAATAACCAAACTATATGGTCTTTATGCAAGGATGGATCAATACACCAGTGGAATAGAATATAATATGGAAATACACCATGTGCTTTTTTTTTTTAACATCTTTATTGGGGTATAATTGCTTTACAATGGTGTGTTACTTTCTGCTTTATAACAAAGTGAATCAGTTGTACATATACATATGTTCCCATATCTCTTCCCTCCTGCGTCTCCCTCCCTCCCACCCTCCCTATCCCACCCCTTTTCTGAACACTTCCTCTGTGACACAGGATATTACACAGGCATAGGGGAGTGGCAGTCTTTTTAATAAACAGTATTGGGACATTGGGTTTGCACAAAGGAAAAAAAATGGAGCTAACTCCTATCTCACACTGTTGACATGAACTTAATTCCAACTGTATTCTGAAACTGTAGGAGGAAAACAATTTTTTTCTTAGAAAATAATGTCCCCGTCTGAGCTCATTGACACCCTCCACATTTACTTCTCTGCCTACTTCCCTCACCACCATCCCTAAGAGGCTCTCCCGTGCAGTGACCAGCCACCTAATGGCCAAATCAAGGATTCCTTTCAGTCCCTTTCCTACTTAACCTTCTCCTCTTCACTATACTGTGAGCTCCTTGAGAATAGAAACCATGTCTTCATCATCGTCACGTATCCATTCCCTAGCAGAGAGAAGGCACGTAACGAGGGCTCAGTTTTGTCTTTTTACTGAGCTGGTCTGAAACACTCAGCTTCCCCCATCTTGGTGCCTTATCATTTTGCTCCATGAGTTTCCCATAATTTCCTTCCCCTTTAAAAGTCGTGGTCTTCGTATGACATTTGCTTCATATTCTTCTTATTCTCCACTTATTCTGGGTTATTTCAATAGAAGCCAGAGACTCAGTTACCACCTATATTGTTTAAAACGCCACAGATCCTTTTCTCTTTTGCAGACATCCATGGATGTCTGATCATTTCTGGACTTGATCTATATGCACAGGTACCATAGCACATAAATTCAGCATGTTTCATACTAAATTCACCATAACCACACCACTCCCAAAACTTCCTCCATTTCCAGTATTCCCAGACTCAGTGATATCTCCCTCTACTTGGTTACTCAAGTGAGAACCACAGGGCATATATTTTCAATAGGTCTCTTGATTTCATCTACATCATTTCCTTCCTGGAATATTGCAGCTGGTTTCCCTGTTTCTGGCCATGTTCTGTTCTTACCCATTGCCCTCACACCTTGTAAGATGCACATTTCTCAATGCAAGGCTAATTGGTTCACTGCTTTGTGTCAATTTCTCCTCATTGCCTACAGACTCAATTGTGACCTTCTCAGCAAGGCATACCTGATCCTCTTCATGATCTCAGCCTGCTTGTTCCTCTAGCATAGTTCCTGGTCAGTTCCACAAATTCACCCTGTGAAAAAGCCTCACTAAACTATGTGCACTTCCCTCATGCAATGACACAATACTTTGCCTGTTCTCTTGACTCATCCTTCAACTCAAGATGACTGTCATCACCTCCTCTGTGAATGGGCCCCATGAGGCAGTTAGAAGCTCCATTTTTTCCCTTCATATTATGTTACAGATATCCCTACATCATAGCAATTACTGCATTGTTTTATAACTATTTATACATCAACATCACCTGTATGACCTGTGATCTTTCAAGGAAAGCATGTTTATCTTCCTATGTCTTTGTAGGAGAAGTAGTATGATACATTTGAGCATCTTTTGAGGGAAACATGATAATTTAGTTACCTGCTCTGCAAGTAGATCTGAACATTTGTATTAGATAGTTAATTTCTGCAACTGTCTGGTCTTTAACTAAAAGAATGGGATAAAGCAAGATGGAGAATATTTGTGCAGTGTCTGGCCCATAGAATGTTCTCAGTAAATGGTAGCTGCGTCATTACTAGTATTGTCATTATTGTTATTGTTAATTCCCCAGCACCAGTCTCAATGTCTGGTACCTATTAGGAATCCAGCTTGAGTGTTTGATGAATGATTTATATATGTATAAAATATATATAATGTGACGGTTTGGTTGACATTGACTCTACCTAATAAATACTGGACTCCAAACATTTTTTGTGTTACGCGGGCCTCTCACTGTTGTGGCCTCTCCCGTTGCGGAGCACAGGCTCTGGACGCACAGGCTCAGCGGCCATGGCTCACGGACTCAGCCACTCCGCGGCATGTGGGATCCTCCCGGACCGGGGCACGAACCTGTGTCTCCTGCGTTGGCAGGCGGACTCTCAACCACTGCGCCACCAGGGAAGCCCTCCAAACAACTTTTAAAATGCTTCTTTTTAAATTGCAGATATTCATTAAATCTTTTTTGAGTGGATTTTTCTGTGGCCTTTTGCTTCTTTCAAAGAAGCATATTTAATTTCTTCACTTACTGCCATTTACAAATTTATAGACAGTAATACATTTATAGAGTCTATGGATTCAACCAAAGATTTTATTTAACAGATTTTTGAGAAGAAGTTAAGGTTTAGGCTTTGAAAATAAGCCTGGTTTAATATACTCAATTCTCGTGAGCAGTTTTTGAAGATATTGAGAAATAACATTAAAATATTACATACTATGCACAGTCTAAGATTACAGTTTTCCTGTTTAATTCATGTCTGAATTATAAAACTTTCAGGATATATTAATAAAAAGTATCTGGAGTGTTTGTAGATTTAGTTTTTAAAAAGTTTTTTAAAAAGTCTTCCTCTAAAAATTAAAAAGTGTGTATGGAAACAAAAAAGACCCCGAATAACCTAAACAACCTTGAGAAAGAAGAAGGGAGCTGGAGGAATCAGGCTCCCTGGCTTTGGACAATACTATAAAGCTACAGCAATCAAACAATATGGTACTAACAGAAAAAAAGAAATATAAATCAATGGTACAGGATAGAAAGCCCAGAGATAAACCCATGCACATACGGCCAATTAATCTAAGACAAAGGAGGCGAGATTATACAATGGAGCAAAGATCGTCTCTTCAGTAAGTGGTTCTGAGAAAACTGAACAGCTACATGTAAAAGAATGAACTTAGGACATTCTCTAACACAGTATAGAAAAATAAACTGAAAATGGATTAAAGACCTAAAAATAAGACCAAATACTCTAAAAATCCTAGAGGAAAACATAGCCAGAGCTCTGTTTGACATAAATTTCAGGAATATTTTTTTGATCTGTCTCACAGACTAATGGAAATAAAACCAAAAATAAACAAATGGGACCTAATTAAACTTAAAAACTCTTACACAGCAAAGGAAATCGTAACCAAAAGGAAAAGACATCCTATGGACCGGGAGAAAATATTTTTAAATGATACAATGAACAAGAGATTAATTTCCAAAATATACAAACAGCTCATACAGCTCAATAAAAAAAAAAAAAATCCAAAAATGTACAGAAGATTTAAATAGACATTTCTCCAAAGAAGATATAAAAATGGCCAACAGAGGGCTTCCCTGGTGGCGCAGTGGTTGAGGGTCTGCCTGACGATGCAGGGGACATGGGTTCGTGCCCCGGTCCGGGAGGATCCCGCATGCCGCGGAGCGGCTGGGCCTGGGCGTCTGGAGCCTGTGCTCTGCAATGGGAGAGGCCACAGAAGTGAGAGACCCGCGTACCACAAAAAAAAAAAAAAAAAAAGTGGCCAACAGGTACATAAAAAATGCTCAATATCATTAATTATTAGAAAATGCAATTCAAATCTATATTGAGGAATCACCTCAAATCATTCAGAATGGCCATCATCAAAAAGGCTACAGATGATAAATTCCAGAGAGCGTGTGGGGAAAAAGGAACCCTCCTACACTGTTGGTGGGAATGTAAATTTGCATGTGCTATTCTGTACTTGATATTTCTTTTCACTCAGTGAAGTAATCAACTCAAGTCTAACATGGTCCAACAGACTCCTTACTGTCTTTTTCCATACCTTCTCCTTTCACATCCCTCCCAATCTCAGGAAGTCACAATGAAGTTCTAGGAGGTTCATCAAAACCTGCCTGTCCTTATGCCTCACCTTCACAGTAAGAGCAAAGTGCTACTGTTTCTGCCTCCAGGACATCCCCAAAGGTGTCCCCAGGGCCATTCAAGTGCAAGCCAGGATCCCCTGCCAGGAGTAGCAAAGGGTCTCCTGCTGGTGTCCTGCTTCCTTGTTCCTTGCTTCACAGAATGGTCCAGCAGCAACCAGGAGTACTGGGAAATACGCATCAAGTCACGTCACTCCCCTACTCACAAGATTTCATTGGCGCCCTATTAAGCCCCTACCTGGGTGGTCTCACCCCACCTCTCCAGCCTCCTTTTCCTGGTTTCCCCAAAGTTCAAGGTCATGCAGGTTCTCTCCTCTTCCTCTGGGACCCTGCACAGCAGCCAATACTAGACCCACAGTGCCCCCTGGTGGCTGGAGATGCAAGATGCTCCGGACAGCTGGGCAAGGGGTGAGGCCCGGAGGAAGTGAGGTGGGAGGACAGGACACTGGATTTGAAAAAGGTCTTGGAAGAGCAAAAGCTTAGGAGAAGACCAAGAGTGTTAGATTTAGAGAGGAAAGTCTAATTGAGACCCCTCTGGGATGGCCCTGCTCGCTGGGTTATGGAAATGGAGCTGGAACCAGAGAGCAGTTGGCCTCTGGATGGGCCTCAAGCTCGACTCCAGAAACTCTCATGAGACCTTTGACCATGTCTGTGCAGGAGAGGATGCTGAACATTTTGGGTCCTAGACTCTGAGTCACCTTCCTCCTGCAGGCTCCTCTCTTCCATTTGCAGGGCTGGGTGTGAGGGGCTCCTGGAGAGAGGTGGCATCAGAACTACACAGGGGGTCAGTGTCATTAACAGGATGGGGGATGGAGGTTCGGGGTCACTCAGCCCTGAGGACAACCTTGCAGCATCCCAGGCCTTTCCAAGTTTTTACTTTTCCAAGGTCTGAAGAGTTGTGCTCTGGGAACATAGGTGGGAAGAGTTTGGAGGTGGCTTTAGTGGCTGTGCACAGTGAGGACCAGGACTGCTGGGGAGAAAATTCCAGTTGAGATGAGGACTTGTGCTTCTATTCAGAAGTTCAGGGGGCATCAGTTACTTCCCAAGATCCCTGTGAGTTTTGAAAGAAAACATACTTCAGGTTTACCAGCATCCTGTATTTCTCTACACTCTGCCTGTTTGCAGGGGATTGCATGTTTTTGACCTCAGGGTTCATATTAAATATCTTTTTGGCAAAACAGTCACGCAGATGGCCAACAGGTACTGAAAAGATGCTCAGCATCACTAATCAGGGAAATGCAAATCACAACCACAAGGAGATATCCCTTCACACCTTTTAGAATAAACGTCATCAAAAGGACAAGAGATAACAAGTGTTGGGGAGGGTGTGGAGAAAAGGGAGACCTTGGCCACTGTTGCTGGGAATGTAAGTTGGTGCAGCCACTGTGCAAAAGAGTGTGGAGGTTCCTCCAAAGATTAAAAATAGAACTATCATAAGATCCAACAATTCCAATTCTAGGTATATATTGAAGGAAATGAAATCACGTTCTCAAAAGGATATCTGCAGCCCCAAGTTCACTGCAGCATTATTTGCAATAGCCAAGATATGGAAACAGTCTAAGTGTCCCTCAATGGGTGGAGAAAGTGTGATATATCTATATAGAAACCAATCAATCTATCTATCATCTATTTATATATAGAAATGTGTATATATCTGCCATACAAAGAAAAAATTTCTGCCATATTCCACAAAAAGAAAGGCCTTTGAGGGCAAGTTAAGTATGTCAGAGAAAGTTAAATAGTGTATGTTCTCACTTACAAGTGGAATCTAAAAAACTCAACTCCTCTTTTTCTTTCTTCAGTGGAAGCGTCTTATACTCTCTCTCTTTATTTCCAATTCACTGTACATTGGCTCTTGATTCTCAAAAATGATAATGCTCTTATGTTCATCACTGGTCATGTAAAGGATCTGATAATAAAAAATGTTCAATAAAATACAGAAAAGGTGAGTGGAAATATAAAGGAAATTCACAGAACTTTATGATCACTGTTGCTTTCATCTTAATGGACACCTTCTGGAGATCTCAGCATGTTGATCTAAGATGCTCACAAATGTGAATTACATCATTCTCTTACCAATCCAGGTTCATTTACCTGATGATCAACAAGGCAAATGCCAAGATTCCAAGGTTTGCAGCAGAGAAAGGGTTTATTTACAAGGGAATCAAGGGAGGAGACAGGAGAACGAGTTTGAGATCTATCACTTCAAAGGGAAGGGAGCAGGGGTATTTAGGGGTGAAGAGTAGAGGGAGGTTGGAGGTGAAGGGAAAGGTGATTGAAGGCAGGAAAAATGTGAGGTTATCGCTGTTCTGTGCAGGCATATCTCTGTTACATGCTAGTTCATGGGATGCATGTTCAGAATATGGTGGCATTAACATGAGCTAAGGATGGAGCTTTTGGCCCCCTCATTTCAAATGGTCATCCACTGTGGACTCACACAGGCCCAATTGAATGTGTGATGGTCTTGTCTGGTTTGAACAGAGCAAGACTAGATTCATGACCTGAAAAAAACAACTTAGCCAACCATTACTATAGTGACCCATCTGTCAGAGGAGTTATCTACAGGCGGTGGTTAAAGGAGTCTTGTAATATATTGTCTAAGCTATGGGAAACTTTCAGGGTATGCAATTCGCAGGAACAATGAATGCGAGCTTGACGGTGAAGGCATGTTACAAGAGGAGGGTTTTAAACAAGCTGTTCCCTTATCTGCTGTTCTGTGAGACAAACTCAAGAATATCTATTAGTTATCAGTTTCTGTTAACCCTATGAGATGGGTTTCAATTCCACAAGGATTAGGTCCATGTAACTTTCACTTGCTAAACTCCATCTAGGCCTAGTGGAACCCAGGTATATAATAAACTTTTGTTAAGACATGATCTGAAATAATGAATGAAAGAGTGATCGCTATATTCATAGGGAATTTTATTTAAGAACGGATTGATTATAAAGTCAGTCATGGGACCTGTATTTTACTTTAACGTGCTATGGACAACACCTTTTTTTTTTAAACATCTTTATTGGAGTATAATTGCTTTACAATGTTGTGTTTGTTTCTGCTGTATAACAAAGTGAATCAGCTATATGTATACATATATCACCATATCCCCTCCCTCTTGTGTCTCCCTCCCACCCTCCCTATCCCACCCCTCTAGGTGGTCACAAAGCACCGAGCTGATCTCCCTGTGCTATGCGGCTGCTTCCCACTAGCTATCTGTTTTACATTTGGTAGTGTATATATGTCCATGCCACTCTCTCACTTCGTCCCAGCTTACCCTTCCCCCTCCCCGTGTCCTCAAGTCCATTCTCTACATCTGTGTCTTTATTCCTGTCCTGCCCCTAGGTTCATCAGAACCATATTTTTACAGATTCCATATATATGTGTTAGCATATGGTATTTGTTTTTTCCTTCCTGACTTACTACACTCTGTATGACAGTCTCTAGGTCCATCCATGTCTCTACGGATGACCCAATTTCATTCCTTTTTATGGCTGAGTAATATTCCATTGTATATATGTACCACATCTTCTTTATCCATTCGTCTATCGATGGACACTTAGGTTGCTTCCATATCCTGGCTATTGTAAATAGTGCTGCAGTGAACATTGTAGTACATGCTTCTTTTTGCATTATGGTTTTCTCAGGGTATATGCCCAGTAGTGGGATTGCTGGGTCATATGGTAGTTCTATTTTTAGGTGTTTAAGGAATGGCCATACATTTCTTCATAGTGGCTGTATCAATTTACATTCCCACCAACAGTGCAAGAGGGTTCCCTTTTCTCCACACCCTCTCCAGAATTTATTGTTTGTAGAATTTTTGATGATGGCCATTCTGACCAGTGGGAAGTGACACCTCATTGTAGTTTTGATTTGCATTTCTCTAGTAATTACTGATGTTGAGCATCTTTTCATGTGCTTCTTGGCCATCTGTTTGTCTTCTTTGGAGAAATGTCTATTTAGGTCTTCTGCCCATTATTTGATTGGGTTGTTTGTTTTTTTGATATTGAGCTGCATGAGCTGCGTCTGGTCCTGGACTTCTGTTTTTTGATATTGAGCTGTTTGTGTATTTTGGAGATTAATCGATTGTCCGTTGCTTCACTTGCAAATATTTTCTCCCATTCTGAGGGCTGTCTTTACGTCTTGTTTAGGGTTACCTTTGCCGTGCAAAAGCTTTTAAGTTTAATTAGGTCCCGTTACTATTTTATTTTCATAACTCGAGGGTCAAAAAAGATCTTGCTGCGATCATATGTCAAAGTGTGTTCTGCCTATGTTTTCCTCTAAGAGTTTTATAGTGTCCGGCCTTACATTTAGGTCTTTAACCCATTTTGAGTTTATTTTTGTGTATCGTGTTAGGAAGTGTTCTAATTTCATTCTTTTACATGTAGCTGTCCTGTTTTCCCAGCACCACTTATTGAAGAGGATATCTTTTCTCAATTGTATATTCTTGCCTCCTTTGTCATAGATTAGGTGACTATAGGTGCGTGGGTTTATCTCTGGGCTTTCTATCCTGTACCATTGACCTATATTTCTGTTTTTGTGCCAGTACCATATTGTCTTGATTACTGTAACTTAGTATTATAGTCTGAAGTCAGGGAGCCTGATTCCTCCAGCTCTGTTTTTCTTTCTCAACGTTGCTTTGGCTATTCAGGGTCTTCTGTGTTTCCATACAAATTGTAAACTTTTTTGTTCTAATTTTGTGAAAAATGCCATTGGTAAGTCGATGGGGATTGCACTGAATCTGTAGATTGCTTTGGGTATCACAAGATTGATTCTTCCAATCCAATAACATGATATATTTCTCCATCTGTCTGTGTCATCTTCGATTTCTTTCATCAGTGTTTTAGAGTTTTCTGAGTACATGTCTTTTGCCTCCTTAGGTAGGCTTATTCCTAGGTAGTTTATTCTTTTTGTTGTGGTGGTAAATGGGATTATTTCCCTAATTTCTCCTTCTGATCTTTCATTGTTAGTTTATAGGAATGCAAGAGATTTCTGTGTAGTACTTTTGTATCCTGCAACTTTACCAAATTCATTGATTAGTTACAGTAGTTTTCTGGTAGCATCTTTAGGATTTTCTATGTATAGTATCATGTCATCTGCAAACAGTGACAATTTTACTTCTTCTTTCCAATTTGTAGTCCTTTTATTTCTTTTTCTTCTCTGATTGCCTTGGTTAGGACTTCCATAACTATGTTGAATAAGAGTGGTGAGATGGACATCGTTGTCTTGTGCCTGACCTTAGAGGAAATGCTTTCAGTTTTTCACCATTGAGAATGATGTTTGCTGTGGGTTTGTTGTATATGGCCTTTATTATGTTGAGGTGGGTTCCCTCTATGCTTACTTTCTGGAGAATTTTTATCATAAGTGGGTGTTGAATTTTGTCAAAAGCTTTTTCTGCATCCATTGAGATGATCATATGGTTTTTATTCTTTAATTTGTTAATATGGTGTATGACATTGATTGACTTGCATATCCTGAAGAATCCTTGCATTCCTGGGATAAATCCCACTTGGTCATGGTGTATGATCCTTTTAACGTGTTGTTGGATTCTGTTTGCTAACATTTTGTTGAGGATTTTTGCATCTATGTTCATCAGAGAAATTGACCTGTAATTTTCTTTCTTTCTTTTATTTTTTTCTGATATCTTTGTATGGTTTTGGTATTGGGTGATAGTGGCCTCGTAGAATGAGTTTGGGATTGTTCCATCCTCTGCATTTTTTTGGAAGAGTTTGAGAAGGATAGGTTTTAGCTCTTCTCTCAATGTTTGATAGAATTCACATGTGAAGCCGTCTGGTCCTGGACTTCTGTTTGTTGGAAGATCTTCAATTTCAGTTTCAATTTCATTGCTTGTGATTCGTCTGTTTATATTTTCTAATTCTTCCTGTTTTAATCTTGGAAAGTTGTACCTTTCCAAGAATTTGTCCATTTCTTCAGGGTTGTCCATTTACTGACATATAGTTGGTTGTAGTAGTGTCTTATGATCCTTTGTATTTCTGCAGTGTCAGTTGTAATTTCTCCTTTTTCACTTCTAATTTTATTGTTTTGAGTCCTCTCCCTTTATTTCTTGATGAGTCTGGCTAAAGCTTTATTAATTTTGTTTATCTTCTCAAAGAACCATCTTCAAGTTTTATTGATCTTTGTTATTCTTTTCTTCATTTCTATTTATTTCTGCTCTGATCCTTATCATTTCTTTCCTTCAACTAACTTTGGGGTTTCTTTGTTCTTCTTTCTCTAATTGCTTTAGGTGTAAGCTTAGCTTGTTTATTTGAGATTTTACTTGTTTCTTGACATGAGATTCAATTGCTGTAAACTTCCAAGAACTGCTTTTGTGTCCCATAGGTTTTGGTTCATTGTGTTTTCATTGTCATTTGTTTCTATGTATATTTTTTTGTCCTCTTTGGTTTCTTCAGTGATCTCTTGGTTATTTAGCAGTGCACTGTTTAGCTTCCATGTATTTGTGTTTTTTACAGTTTTTTTCCCCCGTTATTGATTTCCAATCTCATAGCATTGTGGTCAGAAAAGATGCTTGATACAACTTCAGTTTTCTTAAATTTTCCGATGCTTGATTTGTGACCTAAGATGTGATCTATCCTGGAGAATGTTCCCTGTGCACTTGAGAAGAAAGTGTATTCTGCCGCTTTCGGGTGGAATGTCCTGTAAATGTCAAGTAAATCTATCTGGTTTATTGGGTCATTTAAAGCTTGTGTTTCCTTATTTATTTTCTGTCTGGATGATCTGTCCATTAGTGTAAATGGGGTGTTAAAGTCCCCCACTATAATTGTGTTATTGTTGATTTCCCATTTTATGGCTGTTAGCCTTTGCCTTATGTATTGAGGTGCTCCTATGTGGGGTGCATAAATATTTATAACTGCTTTATTTTCTTCTTGGATTGATTCCCTAATCATTATATAGTGTCCTTCCTTATCTGTTGTAAGAGTCTTTATTTCAAAGTCTGTTTTATCTGATACGAGTATTGCTACTTCAGCTTTCTTGTGATTTACATTTGTATAGAATAACTTTTTCCAACCCCTCACTTTCAGTCTGTATGTGTCCCTAGGTCTGAGGTGGGTCTCTTGTAGACAGCATATATAAGGGTCTTGTTTTTGTATCCATTCAGCCAGTCTGTGTCTTTTGGTTGGAGCATTTAATCCATTTACATTCGAGGTAATTATCAACATGTATGTTCCTATTAACATTTTCTTAATTGTTTGGACTTGTTTTTGTGGGTCTTTTTCTTCTCTTGTGTTTCCTGCCTAGAGAAGTTCCTTTAGCATTTGTTGTAAAGCTGGTTTGGTGGTGCTGAATTCTCTTAGCTTTTGCTTTTCTGTAAAGGTTTTAATTTCTCCGTCAAATCTGAATGAGATCCTTGCTGGATAGAGTAATCTTGGTTGTCGGTTTTTCCCTTTCATCACTTTAAATATATCTTGCTACTCCCTTCTAGCTTGCAGAGTTTCTGTTGAAAAATCAGCTGATAACCTTATGGGGATTCCCTAGTATGTTATTTGCTGCTTTTCCTTTGCTGCTTTTAATATTTTTTCTTTGAATTTAATTTTTGTTGGTTTAATTAATATGTGTCTTGGCGTGTTTCTCCTAGGGTTTATCCTGTATGGGACTCTCTACGCTTCCTGGACTTGGGTGACTATTTCCATTCCCATGTTAGGGAACTTTTGAAATATAACCTTTTCAAATATTTTCTCAGACCCTTTCTCTTTCTTTTCTTCTTCTGAGACCCCTATAATTCATATGTGGGTGCATTTAATGTTGTCCCAGAGGTCTCTGAGACTGTCCTCAATTCTTTTCATCCTTTTTTCTTTATTCTGCTCCACGGCAGTTATTTCCACCATTCTAACTTCCAGCTCACTTATTTGTTCTTCTGCCTCAGTTGTTCTGCTATTGATTCCGTCTAGTGTATTTTTCATTTCAGTTATTGTGTTGTTCATCACTGTTTGCTCTTTAGTTCTCGTCTAGGTCTTTGTTAAACATTTTTTATATTATCACGATCCCTGCCTCCATTCTATTTCTGAAAGTTTCTATCATCTTTACTATCGTTGCTCTGAATTCTTTTTCAGGTAGGTTGCCTATTTCCTCTTCATTTATTTGATCTTGTAGGTTTTTACCTTACTCCTTTATCTGTAACAATTTTTTTGGTCATCTCATTTTTTTTTTTTTGATGGGTGAAGCTGTGTTCCTGTCTTCCTGGTTGTTTGCCCTGAGGCATCCAGCACTGGACTTTGCAGGCAGTTGGATAGAGCCGAGTGTTGGTGCTGAGATGAGGATCTCTGGGAGACCTCACTCTGATGAATATTCCCTGTGGTCTGAGTTTCTCTGTTAGTCCAGTAGTTTGGACTTGGCACTCCCATCACATGAGTCAGACCTGACCCCCAGCCTGGGAACCAAGATCCCGCGAACCACATGGCACGTCAAAAGAAAAACAAAAGGAACAGTACAGTAACAAAGAATAATAAAATAAAATTAGAAAAATTAAAAATTCATTAGAAAAAATAAAAATATAAGTGAAACAACAAAAGAAAGGTAAAACAGAACCGAACAGCCAAAAAAAAAAAAAAAGGGCGGGGGGGGGGACAAACCAAAAGGAGCAGAACGATAACAGAATAAAAAATAAAATAAAATTAGAAAAATTAAAATTAGAAAAAATTAAAATATAAATGAAATAACAATGAGGTAAAAGAGAACCACAACCTCAAAAAAAAAGAAAAAAATAGAAAAAAAAGGGCCAGAAAAGTCCTTGGCTGTGGAGGGTGGGGCTTAGGGTGTGGGCGAGGCCTAGGCTCAGGACCCACACAGCCTGGAAAAGGCAGCATGGCTGGAGAGGGCCTCAGAGTGTGCAGTGCAGAGATAAGGCCCTAGGCAGGGATGCAGAGGTAGGGCTTAGGCCCAGCGCAGGTGGAGGGGGACTTGGAGGGCAGGGGATCTGGCCCAGGAGCTCAGCAGGCTCTTGGGGGCCTGAGTGGGCAGGGGAAATGATGGCCTAGTTCCCTTCTGATCCTCCAGTCCCCCAAGGGTTTCTCCCCGTCCCTGCTGATCCCCTCATTGTGGGTGGGCCCCTCCTGAGCAAGGGAGTAGCTTCCTTTGCTACTCTTCTTACCTGCAAAACAAAGCAGCTTAAGTTGCAGAACCACAGTCTCCTTGTCAGAGTGCGGTTGTGATAGTGGAACAGTCACATTGCCGAATTCCACAGTTTCAGTGGGGAATGTCCCTGCCTCCTTGACTTATATAGGGCTTTAAGGTCACGTGATCTCCTTGAGTCTTTCTCACCCAAGGAATTTTCTCTCTCACCTTTTTTCACACCTTACATCAAAAGGTGTGAGTGCAAGTTGTGCTGTAGTGTTTTCATGCATTTTAGGCTTATCTGCACATTTGTGTCTATTTTTAGCAGTATATTTATTTTTGGAAAGAACAACTAATTTTTCTTTTTCTAGTGTGCCTATGTTTTTCTAAATTCCACAACGCTTATCATGGTAAAACATAGAGAACATAATATTTACTATTTCAATATCACTTGGAGTGTATTTCCTAGGGCCTCCCTTATCTTCGTATATTAGTGCAAACAGCAACATCACCGAAGTACTAAGCTCTAACGGCCACACATACTCTCCATAGAGAAGAGAAAATGAAATAGAATTTTTATTCAGTAAAATGACAATCACACAAACATGGGATGCCTTCATTTAATACTTTCATACACGCATTTGAACATCAAAGCCAGTGTGCCTACTTCTGAAAAAATAGGCTTTCCCATATGACAAAAGATGAGTCTACCTTTGTTTACAGGTTTACCTGGGGAATCTTTTCTGATCCGGTAGACTGGTAGCTTCATAGCTGGGTATTTGAATTCTTTTCTTTTAGCTTTTATCTTGGTGTGGGGTTTCATTTTCTTTATCATACGGTCAAATGAAGAGGTTTCAGGTAGGAAGGAACGAATAATGATTTGGCCTATCCAAGCCTATGGAAAGATAGCTACCACTTTGCTTCACAGCACTTGCGTTGGGATTTTATGAATCCCAGTGGTTATGTCCATGTCACTGCGTGGCCATCCTCATGAAATATATAGTATGCAGAATGATTTATCAGTCTGTTTCAGCATTTCTTATAAAGGATCTCTCAATTGCAATCTGGCATGCTAACCCAAACTAAACTCAAGAAATGCCATGAGTGGAATACAGAATTAGAAATTTTACTATTTCTAGAGGAAAAGACAGGCTATACAATGCTTCATATCATTACTAATCTGTGAATCACTGGGTCATGAAGAATGGATAATGCCTAGACAGAATGTGCAATTTCCCCCCTTAAAACGTCAGATGTTATTTATCATTTCTATTCCCCATTCTCTGGGAGGCAGAGACTCATCTCTGAGCTACGTTTCTTGCATTTCATAGGACCATGACCTTGGCAGAAAAATGGGTGGAGGTGGGGAGAGAAATTGCTTTAACATAACACATTGTAAAATATCCATCTAATATCAGTCATCTTTGTATGAATTTATGTATGTGAGTATGAATGTCTATCTTTGTATCTATACATCTCTCTTGACCTACCAGATTTTTTTTTCTCATTCCCTACAATTCATGGGTTCTATTTCACTCCCCTTTAGAAGCCATATAAGTTACAAATAAATTTGTGATTCATTCAAATGGCGCCCCATCATTTTTGAGTTTCTAAATATGTTGAAATTTCATTTTCCAGTATCTTTGTTCATTGGGCTGTTTGAAATATCATTTCAAAAATAGGCTAGCCAGTAAAGCAACCGTACGCCAATAAAAATTAATTTAAAATATAGGTTAACCAATTTTTTCTTACTGTCTGGGAATTTTCTATCAAGTGTGAAGAAAGAGTTTCCTGACTTGCCCTGGGTAGATTAAACAAACAAACAAACAAAAAATACCTTGCCTTGACTGACATCACTTGATTTCAGTGAGCCTCACATCAATGCTGAATTACTAAAACGTAACATTCATGTGTCCTGGGACCATGCTCCCTGTGTTGGCAGCTCAAAATTCTTGTACCCATCCCTTCATTCCAATCTCAAATGGCTTCTCTAACAGACGCCTATTCTTTACTTCAGTGAAGCTTAGAAGATTCTGAAAAGTAGAGTCAGTGCCTACTCAAACTCTATGCAATGATAGAAGGAAAGAGTAGAGCTATTTGTTTTTTGTGGGTTTTTTTACATCTTTATTGGAGTATAATTGCTTTACAGTGGGGTGTTGGATTCTGCTTTATAACAAAGTGAATCAGTTATACATATACATATGTTCCTATATCTCTTCCTTCTTGCGTCTCCCTCCCTCCCACCCTCCCCATCCCTCCCCTCCAGGTGGTCACAAAGCACCAAACTGATCTCCCTGTGCTATGCGGCTGCTTCCCACTAGCTATCCACTTTACGTTCGGTAGTGTATATATGTCCATGCCACTCTCTCACTTTGTCACAGCTTACCCTTCCCCTCCCCATATCCTCAAGTCCATTCTCTAGTAGGTCTGTGTCTTTATTCCTGTCTTACCCCTAGGTTCTTCATGACATTTTTTTCCCTAAAATTCCATATATATGTGTTAGCATACAGTATTTGGCTTTCTCTTTCTGACTTACTTCACTCTGTATGACAGACTCTAGGTCCATCCACCTCATTACAAATAGCTTCAATTTCGTTTCTTTCTATGTCTAAGTAATATTCCATTGTATATATGGGCCACATCTTTTTATCCATTCATCCAATGATGGACACTTAGGTTGTTTCCATCTCTGGGCTATTGTGAATAGAGCTGCCATGAACATTTTGGTACATGACGCTTTTTGTGTTTTTTTTTTCATTTTAACATCTTTATTGGAGTATAATTGCTTTACAATGGTATGTTAGTTTCAGCTTCACAACAAAATGAAGCAGTTATATATATACATATGTTCCCATATCTCTTCCCGCTTGCGTCTCCCTCCCTCCGACCCTCCCTATCCCACCCCTCCAGGCGGTCACAAAGCACCGAGCTGATCTCCCTGTGCTATGCGGCTGCTTCCCACTAGCTATCTACCTTACGTTTGGTAGTGTATATATGTCCATGCCTCTCGCTTTGTCACCGTTTACCCTTCCCCCTCCCCATAGACTCAAGTCCATTCTCTAGTAAGTCTGTATCTTTATTCCTGTTTCACCCCTAGGTTTTTCATGACATTTTTTTTCTTAAATTCCATATATATGTATTAGCATACGGTATTTGTCTCTCTCTTTCTGAACATTTTGGTACATGACTCTTTTTGAATTATGGTTTTCTCAGGGTATATGCCCAGTAGTGGGATTGCTGGGTCATATGGTAGTTCTATTTGTAGTTTTTTAAGGACCCTCCATACTGTTCTCCATAGTGGCTGTACCAATTCACATTCCCACCAAGACTGCAAGAGTGTTCCCTTTTCTCCACACCCTCTCCAGCATTTATTGTTTCCAGATATTTTGATGATGGCCATCCTGACTGGTGTGAGATGATATCTCATTATAGTTTCGATTTGCATTTCTCTAATGATTAATGATGTTGAGCATTCTTTCATGTGTTTGTTGGCAGTCTGTATATCTTCTTTGGAGAAATGTCTATTTAGGTCTTCTGCCCATTCTTAGATTGGGTTGTTTGTTATTTTGTTATTGAGCTGCATGAGCTGCTTGTAAATTTTGGAGATTAATCCTTTGTCAGTTGCTTCATTTGCAAACATTTTCTCCCATGCTGAGGGTTGTTTTGGGTCTTGTTTATGGTTTCCTTTGCTGTGCAAAAGCTTTGAAGTTTCATTAGGTCCCATTTGTTTATTTTTGTTTTTATTTCCATTTCTCTAGGAGGTGGGTCAAAAAGGATCTTGCTGTGATTTATGTCATAGAGTGTTCTGCCTATGTTTTCCTCTAAGGGTTTGATAGTTTCTGGCCTTAAATTTAGGTCTTAAATCCATCTTGAGCTTATTTTTGTGTATGGTGTTAGGGAGTGATCTAATCTCATACTTTTACATGTACCTGTCCAGTTTTCCCAGCACCATTTATTGAAGAGTCTGTCTTTTCTCCATTGTGTATCCTTGCCTCCTTTGTCATTAGTTGACCATAGGTGCATGGATTTATCTCTGGGCTTTCTATCCTGTTCCATTGATCTATATTTCGGTTTCTGTGCAAGTACCATACTGTCTTGATTACTGTAGCTTTGTAGTATCGTCTGAAGTCAGCGAGCCTGATTCCTCCAGCTCCGTTTTTCGTTCTCAAGATTGCTTTGGCTATTCGGGGTCTTCGGTGTTTCCATACAAATGGTGAAATTTTTTGTTCTAGTTCTGTGAAAAATGCCAGTGGTAGTTTGATAGGGATTGCATTGAATCTGTAGATTGCTTTGGGTAGTAGTCATTTTCACAATGTTGATTCTTCCAATTCAAGAACATGGTATATCTCTCCATCTATTTGTATCATCTTTAATTTCTTTCATCAGTGTCTTATAGTTTTCTGCATACAAGTCTTTTGTCTCCTTAGATAGGTTTATTCCTAGATATTTTATTCTTTTTGTTGCAATGGTAAATGGGGTGTTTTCTTGATTTCACTTTCAGATTTTTCATCATTAGTGTATAGGAATGCCAGAGATTTCTGTGCATTAATTTTGTATCCTGCTACATTACCAAATTCATTGATTAGCTCTCGTAGTTTTCTGGTAGCATCTTTAGGATTCTCTATGTAGAGTATCATGTCATCTGCAAACAGTGACACCTTTACTTCTTCTTTTCCGATTTGGATTCCTTTTATTTCCTTTTCTTCTCTGATTGCTGTGGCTAAAACTTCCAAAACTATGTTGAATAAGAGTGGTGAGAGTGGGCAACCTTCTGTTGTTCCTGAACTTAGTGAAAATGATTTCAGGTTTTCACCATTGAGGACGATGTTGGCTGTGGGTTTGTCATATATGGACTTTATTATGTTGAGGAAAGTTCCCTATCTGCCTACTTTCTGCAGGGTTTTTATCATAAATGGGTGTTGAATTTTGTCGAAAGCCTTCTCTGCATCTATTGAGATGATCATATGGTTTTTCTCCTTCAATTTGTTAATATGGTTTATCATGTTGATTGATTTGCGTATATTGAAGAATCCTTGCATTCCTGGAATAAACCCCACTTGATCATGTTGTATGATCCTTTTAATGTGCTGTTGGATTCTGTTTCCTAGTATTTTGTTGTGGATTTTTGCATCTGTGTTCATCACTGATATTGGCTTGTAGTTTTCTTTCTTTGTGACATCCTTGTCTGGTTTTGGTATCAGGGTGATGGTGGCCTCGTAAAATGAGTTTGGGCGTTTTCCTCCCTCTGCTATATTTTGGAAGACTTTGAGAAGGATAGGTGTTAGCTCTTCTCTAAATGTTTGATAGAATTCGCCTGTGAACCCATCTGGTCCTGGGCTTTTGTTTGTTGGAAGATTTTTAATCACAGTTTCAATTTCAGTGCTTGTGATTGGTCTGTTCATATTTTCTATTTCTTCCTGATTCAGTCTTAGCAGGTTGTGCATTTCTAAGAATTTGTCCATTTCTTCCAGGTTGTCCATTTTATTGGCATAGAGTTGCTTGTAGTAATCTCTCATGATCTTTTGTATTTCTGCAGTGTCAGTTGTTACTTCTCTTTTTTCATTTCCAATTCTATTGATTTGAGTCTTCTCCCTTTTTTTCTTGATGAGTCTGGCTAATGGTTTACCAGTTTTGTTTATCTTCTCAAAGACCCAGCTTTTAGTTTTATTGATCTTTGCTATCGTTTCCTTCATTTCTTTTTCATTTATTTCTGATCTGATCTTTATGATTTCTTTCCTTCTGCTAACTTTGGGGTTCTTTTGTTCTTCTTTCTCTAATTGCTTTAGGTGCAAGGTTAGGTTGTTTATTCGAGATGATTCCTGTTTCTTAAGGTAGGATTGTATTGCTATAAACTTGCCTCTTAGAACTGCTTTTGTTGCATCCCATAGGTTTTGGGTCATCGTGTCTCCACTGTCATTTGTTTCTAGGTATTTTTTTGATTTCCTCTTTGATTTCTTCAGTGATCACTTGGTTATTAAGTAGTGTATTGCTTAGCCTCCATGTGTTTGTATTTTTTACAGATCTTTTCCTGTAATGGATATCTAGTCTCATAGCGTTGTGGTCAGAAAAGATACTTGAAACAATTTCAGTTTTCTTAAACTTATCAATTCTTGACTTGTGACCCAAGATTATGATCCATCCTGGAGAATGTTCCATGAGCACTTGAGAAAAATGTGTATTCTGTTGTTTTTGGATGGAATGTCCTATAAATATCAATTAAATCCATCTTGTTTAATGTACCATTTAAAGCTTATGTTTCCTTATTTATTTTCATTTTGGATGATCTCTCCATTGGTGAAAGTGGGCTGTTAAAGTCCCCTACTATGAATGAGTTACTGTCGATTTCCCCTTTTATGGCTGTTAGTATTTGCCTTATGTATTGAGGGGCTCCTATGTTGGGTGAATAAATATTTATAATTGTTATATCTTCTTGGATCGATCCCTTGATCATTATGTAGTGTCCTTCTTTGTCTCTTCTAATAGTCTTTATTTTAAAGTCTGTTTTGTCTAATATGAGAATTGCTACTCCAGCTTTCTTTTGGTTTCGACTTGCATGGAATATCTTTTTCCATCCCCTTACTTTCAGTCTGTATGTGTCTCTAGGTGTGAAGTGGGTCTCTTGTAGACAGCATATATAAGGGTCTTGTTTTTGTATCCATTCAGCCAATCTGTGTCTTTTGGTTCGAGCATTTAGTCCATTTACATTTAAGGTAATTATCGATATGTATGTTCCTATTCTCATTTTCTAAATTGTTTTGGGTTCGTTATTTTAGGTCTTTTCCTTCTCTTGTGTTTCTTGCCTAGAGAAGTTCCTTTAGCATTTGTTGTAAAGCTGGTTTGGTGGTGCTGAACTCTCACCTTTTGCTTGTCTGTAAAAGTTTTAATTTCTCCATCAAATCTGAATGAGATCCTTGCTGGGTAGAGTAATCTTGGTTGCAGGTTTTTCTCCTTCATCACTTTAAATATGTCCTGCCAGTCCCTTCTGGCGTGCAGAGTTTCTGCTGGAAGATCAGCTGTTAACTTTATGGGGATTCCGTTGTATGTTATTTGTTGTTTTTCCCTTGCTCCTTTTAATATGTTTTCTTTGTATTTAATTTTTGACAGTTTGATTAATATGTGTCTTGGCTATTTCTCCTTGGATTTATCCTGTATGGGACTCTGTGTGCTTCCTGGACTTGATTAACTATTTCCTTTCCCATAATTAGGGAGGTTTTCAACTGTAATCTCTTCAAATATTTTCTCAGTCCCTTTCTTTTTCTCTTCTTCTTCTGGAACCCCTATAATTCGAATGTTGGTGCATTTAATGTTGTCCCAGAGGTCTCTGAGACTGTCCTCAGTTCTTTTCATTCTTTTGTCTTTATTCTGCTCTGCAGTAGTTATTTCCACTATTTTATTTTCCAGGTCACTTATCCGTTCTTCTGGCTCAGTTATTCTGCTATTGATCCCATCTAGAGTATTTTTAGTTTCATTTATTGTGTTGCTCATCGTTGCTTGTTTCATCTTTAGTTCTTCTAGGTCATTGTTAAATGTTTCTTGCATTTTCTGTATTCTATTTCCAAGATTTTGGATCATCTTTACTATCATTATTCTGAATTCTTTTTCAGGGAGACAGCCTATTTCCTCTTCATTTGTTAGGTCTGGTGGGTTTTTATCTTGCTCCTTCATCTGCTCTGTGTTTTTCTGTCTTCTCATTTTGCTTATCTTACTGTGTTTGGGGTCTCCTTTTTGCAGGCTGCAGGTTCGTAGTTCCCGTTGTTTTTGATGTCTGTCCCCAGTGGCTAAGGTTGGTTCAGTGGGTTGTGTAAGCTTCCTGGTGGAGGGGACTAGTGTCTGTGTTCTGAGGGATGAGGCTGGATCTTGTCTCTCTGGTGGGCAGGTCCATGTCTGGTGGTGTGTTTTGGGTTGTCTGTGGCCTTATTATGATTTTAGGCAGCCTCTCTGCTAATGGGTGGGGTTGTGTTCCTGTCTTGCTAGTTGTTTGGCATAGGATGTCCAGCACTGTAGTTTGCTGGTCGTTGAGTGAAGCTGGGTGCTGGTGTTGAGATGAAGATCTCTGGGAGATTTTCTCCATTTGAAATTATGTGGAGCTGGGAGGTCTCTTGTGGACCAGTGTCCTGAAGTTGGCTCTCCCACCTCAGAGGCACAGCACTGACTCCTGGCTGCAGCACCA
The DNA here is from genome assembly GCF_949774975.1 of Lagenorhynchus albirostris. NCBI lineage: Eukaryota > Metazoa > Chordata > Mammalia > Artiodactyla > Delphinidae > Lagenorhynchus > Lagenorhynchus albirostris. The sequence goes on along the minus strand of NC_083095.1, from coordinate 156,789,008 downwards.
AGTGCGTTTCATCAGCACGGCTCAGAATAAAAGGGAGAAAAAGTAGAAAGAAAGAAAAAGGAAGGAAGGAAGGAAGGTAAAATAAAGTTATTAAAATAAAAAATAATTATTAAGAAAAAAAATTTTTTCAAGAAAAAAAAAAAGGACGGATAGAATCCTAGGAGAAATGGGGAAAGCAAAGCTATACAGACAGAATCTCACACAGAAGCATACACATACACACTCACATAAAGAGGAAAAGGGGAAAAAATAATATATCGTGCTCTCAAAGTCCACCTCCTCAATTTGGGATGATTCGTTGCCTATTCATGTATTACACAGATGCAGGGTACATCAAGTTGACTGTGGAGCTTTAATCCGCTGCTTCTGAGGCTGCTGGGAGAGATTTCCCTTTCTCTTCTTTGTTCGCACAGCTCCCGGGGCTCAGCTTTGGATTTGGCCCTGCCTCTTTGTGTAGGTCGCTGGAGGGCGTCTGTTCTTTGCTCAGACAGGATGGGGTTAAAGGAGCAGCTGCTCGGGGGCTCTGGCTCACTCAGGCTGGGGGGAGGAAGGGGTGCGGTTGTGGGATGAGCCTGCGGCGGCAGAGGTCGGCGGGACATTGCACCAGCCTGAGGTGCCTCGTGCGTTCTCCAGGTGAAGTTGTCCCTGGATTCCGGGACCCTGGCAGTGGCGGGCTGTACAGGCTCTGGGGAGGGGAGGTGTGGATAGTGACCTGTGCTCGCACACAGGCTTCTTGGTGGCGGCAGCAGCAGCCTTAGTGTCTCATGCCCGTCTCTGGAGTCCGCACTGGTAGTCGCGGGTCGCGCCCATCTCTGGAGCTCCTTTAAACAGTGCTCTTAATCCCCTCTCCTCACGCACCTAGAAACAAAGAGGGAAGAAAAAGTCTCTTGCCTCTTCGGCAGGTCCAGACTTTTCCCCGGACTCCCTCCCGGCTAGCCGTGGTGCACTAACCCCCTGTAGGCTGTGTTCACACCGCCAACCCCATTCCTCTCCCTGTGCTCCGACCGAAGCCTGAGCCTCAGCTCCCAGCCCCGCCCGCCCCGGTGGGAAAGCAGACAAGCCTCTCAGCCTGGTGAGTGCCGGTTGGCACCGATCCTCTGTGCGGGAATCCCTCCGCTTTGCCCTCCGCACCCGTTGCTGTGCTCTCCTGCGCAGCACCGAAGCTTCCCCCCTCCGCCACCCGCAGTTTCTGCCCGTGAAGGGGCTTCCTAGTCTGTGGAAACCTTTCCTCCTTCACAGCTCCCTCCCACTGGGGCAGATCCCATCCGTATTCTTATGTCTCTGTTTATTTTTTCTTTTGCCCTACCCAGGTATGTGGGGAGTTTCTTGCCTTTTGGGAGGTCTGAGGTCTTCTGCCAGCGTTCAGTAGGTGTTCTGTAGGAGTTTTTCCACGTGTAGATATATTTCTGGTGTATCTGTGGGGAGGAAGCAGATCTCCACGTTTTACTCTTCCGCCGTCTTCCTGCCTCTCTCCGCTATTTGCGTTTTGTCAGAGTCCATCATTCAGTGAAAGGCCGGATTTGGTCAGAAGACAAGGGAGGAAAAGGCATAAACTGTGACGTAGGTCACTGGCAACAGGTTTATATCCACAGTTGTAGCAGGCTCTGGGTGTAGCCCAAAGGGGAGCCTATTTCCTACATATTTAAAAGACCTTTTGCTTTCCTCCAACCACAGTGGCTTTTCTGTCCTGGAGGTACAGAGTTCTGCAGAAGGAAGACGTACTCCCCAAACAGGTGTTCTCTAGGATGGAGGGAGCAGCCATTGGCTCCTCCCAGGAAGTTCCCTCTATAAAGCTACATAGTTTTCCTTGGTCCTAGTCAAACTGTGTCCTATGTTAGAAAAAGGAGATGACATGGGACTTAGGGGATATCCTGGCACACCACCTCCAGTGGGTCTCAAACATTGCCACCTAATCCACTCATCTGGAGAGCAGCTGAAATCCCAATACCCGGGCCTCAAAACAGACAACCAAAATATGGGATCCTTTGAAGTAAGATTGAGGCATATGTAGCTATTAAAATTCACCCTCAGAGTGGCATGTGGGCCTCAGTGAGAACAAGTCAGCTTACAGTGCTTATCGCATTCTCCATGCCTGACATTGACAAGGGCACACCGTGTATGTGCATATACTGACCAGTGAGTGGTCTTGGGGGCACGGGTGCCTGAGAGTCTATATTTCTGAATAGCCTCAGTCCTTCCAAGCTCCTCTGTCCTCCCAGTTCCATAAGCTTTGAGGATAAAAAATGTTAAGGGGATCTTCAAGGCTGAAAAATAAAAACCATGTATGTCATCACTTGTTTTACCTAGAATTTTATTGGTATTGAAAGAAAAATTTTAAACAAAGGTTTAGAATAATGTTTACTAAGGAAATAATAATAATAAACAAAGCCACAGGAGCAGTCCCCTGTATGATTTACATGGAAAGAAGACTGCAGAATCCACAAATCTCATCTTAACTCAGGGCCCTGCTGTCATTCTGTAAAGCAGAGTTAGGCCCGTTAGTCAGCTGCAATACTTTCAGACATTTGCCACCAATTCCAGATTCTCACCACAGCTTTCTATTTACACCACAGTTAAAACTTTCTCGTGGAATTGTCTCAAAGTTGTCTACAAAGGATTTCCATGTTGACTCTAATTCCATCAGGAGAAAATGCAGTGCTTTCCACATGTGTGTCCCTAAGCAAAACCTGGGTTTCCACTACTGTTTCACCCCCCCACCCCCCAGAGGTGAAGAATCACTGATTCACCAGGGACAGGCCACTCCTTGGGACTTCCCCTCCTCTGTTCCACAGTCACCTCCAGGGTACCTGGGGCTGAAGGACATGTCTTAGTGGTCATTGGTGTCTCCCTCTCACTCACTCTCTTCAGAGGAAGACGAAATCTGAAGGTCACCATAGAGGACACTTCAGGGGCCTGGGGCACAGTGCTCCTCAGACTTCTTGCCCATGGCTGGGCTCTGAGCAGGAGGGGTTGGCTTCTCAGCAGGAGACGAAGAGGGAGATGTCATGTATGTGCAGCTCCACCAGGCTTTGCCTACTCTCCTGAAGAGCATCCTGAGAGACTGGCCCGGAACATGTTTGAGGGGTGGAGGCTGGACTCTGGTGTAGGCCTGGAGAGTATTCAGGTAAGATGTGTTGTGTGGAGGTTGGAGGTTAATGCTTTGCACCTGTGCAGGTGTCTTCCTGGTCACTTGGGGTGCCACGGTTGGCCCAGGTCTGGTGGTACTGGGTGGAGGCTGCAGATTCTGGAAAACCCCCGGATCTGGTCTCAGGGTGCTCTTCTTGGGAAATTGGATGGGACTCAGTCTGGGTTTCTTTGGTGGGTTCAGACAAGCCAGGGTGGAGATCTGAGCAGATCTCTTGCCTGGTGCCTGGATGCTGCTTATGAAGTCCTGGACCAAACTTCTCTTGATGGGATGCCCTGAGGGCCAGGTGGATTTCAGGTCATCAGTCCTGATCAGTGAGCTAATTGGGCGATCCATCTCCAGGACAGATTTCCTGTGGGATGCCTGGATGAGCATTGGCCGTTGTGGAGGCTGTAGGAGAGCACCAAAAAGAGAAAGACAAAATGTTAGAATTTCCTCATTGTCCCGTAAAAATTAACATTAACCAAACAACATCTCCTATATTAAATTTCACAGTAAGAGACAGACGAGGAGTCAACTTAAATGTAATGAGTTACTCAACCTCTGGGGTGGTCACCAAAAACGAAGCAGCCATATCCTGTTGATACATTTTAAACATCAGCTCGAAAAAGAGGAAGATTGTAATCAACGTCTGTTGTTTAACTAATGGAGACAAGGTTTTTATACACTCTTCTTGGCACTGTACACTGCTTAGTGTCTTGCAGGCCCTGTGATGGTGAAATGAGTTTTGATGGCCAATTTTGGAGGATGCCTCGCAATTGAAAACTGGCTCTTCTAACTTCAAGGATTCAGCTTATGGCATGGTATGGCTAAAATGCCTTTCATTTCCCCTGCCAACATACTCTATTCTCCCCAGAGAGGCAAGGAAGAATGCAGAATGAAAGAAATGGAAGAAAATGGCATCTGAAAGCTCCACTAAATGACCCCATTGGTCAGAGGGAATGGGAACAATTTCCTCACACAAACGGGGATGGGGAGACCAGGGTTATCCAGGAGGGAAAGAGTGTAGGAACCAGGAGGGACTCACCCTCACAGAGTTGCAGGATTCTGTCACTTCTTTTCATTGGCTTCTGCCCCCCTTGGGGTCTCCTGGGAAATCTCCACCCCTCCCCTCCCCCAGCTACCCCTCAGGGGCACTGGTTCCCCCCCATGCCCTCAGGACCCACGTGACCAGAGGGGACCTAGGAAGGCAGAGGATAAGGCCCAGGACCTCAGCAGGCTCCCCAGGGCCCAAGTGGGTGGGGAACATGCTAGCTGCTTTCCCTTTCATTCCTCTGATCTCCTGAGGGTCTCTCCCTGTCCCCGTTGCTCCCCTCACTGAGGGTGGGCCCCTCCAGGTATGGGTACCCCTCCCCTCCCCCAGCTTCCCTTCATGAGTGCTGGTCCCATCCTGCCTCCACTTCTCCTTTCCCCTCTCTCCCCCACATGTCCTACCTGGTCACTCCGGGGTTCCTCCCATCCCATTAGGTGTCTGTGGTTCCCCACCAGTGCTTGGTAGGTGCCCTAATTGTGAGACATGAACTCTGTGTCCTCCTACCTGCCATCTTGACTCTGCTCCTATATCACATTGTTTTCATTCCTGTAGCTTTGTAGTAGTATCTAAAGTCTGGAAGGGTTTATGGTTCCTGCTTTATTCTTTTTCCTCAGGTTGCTTTGTCAACTCTCGGTCTTTTATGGTTCTGTATAAATTTTAGGATTATTTGTTCTTGTTCTGTAAAAAATGTCACAGATACTTTGATGGGGATCACATATCTGCAGGTTGCTTTGGGTATTATGGCCATTTTAACAATATTCTTCAAGAGCATGGAATATCCCTTTCTTTGAATCATCTTCAATTTCCTTTATTAATATTTTGTAGTTGTTAGCATATAAGTCTTTCACCTACTTGGTGAGGTTTACTCCTAAGTATTTTATTTTTTGATGTGATTTTAAAAGGAATTGTTTGTTTACATTGCTTTTTTAATATTTCATTGGAAATGTAAACAAATGAAATCAATTTCTGTATGTTAATCTTGTATCCTGCTACCTTCCTGAATCTGTTTATCAGTTCTAGTAGTTTTTTTATGGACTCTTTAGAGTTTTCTGTATATAGTACTATGTCATCTGCATAGAATGAAAATTTTACCTCTTGTCTTCCAATCTGGATACCTTTTCTTTTTCTTGTCTTATTGCTGTCACCGGGACTATGCTGAAGAGAAGTGGTGAGACTGGGCATCCTTGTCATGTTCCAGATTTTAGTGGTAAGGCTTTCTGCTTTTCACTATTTAGTATATTGGCTGTGGGTTTGTCATAAATAGTTTTTATTATGTTGGGATATGTTCCCTTTATGCCCACTTTTGCAAGGGTTTTTATCATGAATGGATGTTGAATTTTAGGAAATGCTTTTTCTGCATCTCTTTAGATGATCATGTGGATCTTGTCTTTTTTTGTGGTTGTTGATATGGTGTATCACATTGATTTGTGTATGTTGAATCATCCTTTTAACCCTTAGATACATCCAATGTGGTCATGGTATATGACTTTTTATGTGTTATTTGATTCAGTTTGCTAATATTTTATTGATAGTTTTTGCATCTATATTCATCAGAGATATTGGCCTGTAATTTTTTTTTTGGTAGCATCTTTGTCTGGTTTTGGGATCAGGGTGATGGTGGCTTCATAGAATGTCTTTGGGAGTATTCCTTCCTGTTCAACCTTTTGGAAGAGGCTGAAAACAATTGGTATAAGTTCTTTTTTGTATGTTTGGTAGAATTTGCCTGTGAAGCCATCTGGTCCTGGACTTTTGTTGGTAGGGAATTTTTTAGTTTACAGATTCTATTTCACTTCTATTGATAGGTCTGTTCAAATTGTCTGTTTCTTCTTGATTCAGTTTTTTTTTTGCAGTACGCGGGCCTCTCACTGTTGTGGCCTCTCCCATTGCGGAGCACAGGCTCCGGACACGCAGGCTCAGTGGCCATGGCTCACAGGCCCAGCTGCTTCGCGGCATGTGGGATCTTCCCGGACTGGGGACCTGTGTCCCCTGCATCAGCAGGCGGACTCTCAACCACTGCGCCACCAGGGAAGCCTGGTCTGTACTTTTTAAGCTAAGCCTTTACTGAAACTAGAATTTTTGTCTCTGAGAGAAAGTTGTACTGATAACCAAAATGGAGGATATTGTCTTCATTTTACATGTTTTGTTTATTAAAAATTACTTGAAATGATATTTGGTTAGTTTCTTCATGATAATGAGATCCTCCCAATGTGTTATATAGTACAAATATCCTCACTTCCAATCATCTATAATAAGTTTTTTTTCTTGTCACCAAGTTTTATTTACTTGAGTGTAAAACAGGACCTTAATAGTTTCACTGTAGTCTCTGTCCCTGAATTGTGTTCAGATTTCAGTCTTTTAGGCATAACTCAGGCCTCCTCGTCAGAAAGTGCATTTTAACAGTATTTACATGTGACTCACACGTGCTTTTTTTATTTAACTAAGTAGGGCACGTGTACTTATTCTCAATTTGATAGCATTTTGAATAAGCTGATGATCTTTTAAAAGTAATGATGCCCAGAAATACTAATTTACTGAATCCTTTTAAGTTCTGGACATGGGAATTTTTAAATGTTTTCTAAATAATAATGATGTAAAGCAAAGAGAACTCCTGGAGGTGAAGAAAAAGGGTAACAGCTCCCTGATTTCTTCTTGTCTTTTTACAGCATGGGAAGAAACTCTGACCTGGGTCAAGAAAGTGTGGGTGGTTTTATAGAGAGTGGGGTTCTATTAGGAGGGACAAAGGACCTAATCATTTTTCCATGTGAGAATCTATCACATGGAATTGTCTCTCTCTCCTTCTCTCTCTAGGACTTCTTCCCTTAATAAATGAAGAATGGGAGACTCCAGGTGGCCTCATGGTTGAGGTTTCAAGACAAGTGAAGAAAGATCAAAGTAAAAGAAGCTCAGGTTGAATTACTCACTTTGACTTGAATATACTTCTGTGAGGAGTTACATCAGCATTATGATTGAATAAGGTGTGTTTCATCATACCCCCCTTTAATAACAACTTGGCTTCATTCACAGACCAAAGTGTCTTTGTGGGAGCTGTGGGATCCAGCAAAATATGTCAAGGGGAACAGGAGGGGTCTCACCCACCTGTGCACAGGGTATTAGGCATAGAAACCTCAATCCCAGCTCTGGACATTGCAGTCATCTGTTAACTGGCTCCATACCCTCTTGGCTACAGCCTGGGGGTACCTGGAAAATCCTGTTTTAATCCATCACTTAAGAACGAAAGAGCTTTTGTGGATATTCAGGTTTCTTGTAGAGAAGTACTGGCATAATGTTGGGGCAAAAAATATATATATTTATGAGTTTCCATGAATTGAACAAAGTAAAAGGAATGGTTTCACTAACATCAAGCCTCCCCCAAGACTGAACAACTAAAGGCCAAGAGGGCTCTTCTTGGCCCATGATTTCCCCTGCAGGGGCAAGTGAGAGCATGTGAATTAACATGTAGCTTCTCCAACTATGTGGGATGTTGCCAAAAAAGCCCATTGATTTCTTGCCCCAATTAGAGTGCTGAATTATAAGATGAATGACTGGGGTGGGAAGAGGTAGCAGATAGGATTCTTAGAAGAAATTGATGTGGTGCAGATTCTACCTGCTGTATCACAGACTCTATCAAGAAGCCCGTCCCTGAGCGAATAGGGATGCCTCACCCATGGATCCTCCCAACTGGCCAGTGGGCACCCTCAGTGCTCTGAACACATTATACAAATATCCACACTGTGGCTAGTTTACCATGGGTGCTCACAACCAAGGCAGTGAGGGAAGGCTTTGGCTGACAGCTTGAGAACACACAAAGGAAGCTGGCTCACATCTGCAGGCCAGAGACAGACCATAAACTTCTGCATTAGCATCACCCTTAGGAGAAGAAAAGGGGCTCTATCAGCCCCCAGCCTATTGTGTTGCTAGATAAAAATAGAGCATATAAGCTCGAGAATTCTGCCAAAAAATGAAATAAAAAGCATGAAACACTTTTATTCATAGAAGGTCTGAGAAAGCCTCTGAAACTCTAAGTCTAGAGGGCCAACAGAAGGTGTTTTTCTCCTGAAGACAATTAGCAAACACTGGAGTAGGTGGCTGATACTTCAAAAGTGAAGACAGAAGCACAAAACGCCAGGAACATTTTTTTTCTAAATCAAAGTAACCTAACACAACTAAAAGATTACAGAGTCTTCCAGTTATTAATCCCAAAGACTTTGAAATCTGCAATCTACCTAATAAATAATTCAAAAACACTGTTATAAGAAACCTCAGTGAGCTACAAGTTAAGACTGAAAGACAATTCAGTGAAATCAGAAAAAACATGAAGAAAACAAAAATAGACAAAAACTGTAAAAAAATAAAAGGAACCAAAAACATGGTGGGGATGAAATGAAAAATGCAATAGAAAAGTCCATAGCTACAATAGCTTCTTAAAAAATATGCAGAATAAAGTGAAGTGTATTGTGACATTAAAAATATAAAAGGAGAATTAAAAATGGAACATTTACAGGCCTACAAAGATAAGTTTCTATCAACATAAGATGGACTGTTTTAACTATGAGTTATTTTATGTTTACCTCATGGTAACCCCAAAGCAAATATTTTTAGTACAATCACAAACACTAAAAAAGGAAACAGAGCATACCAACATGGTAAACCACCCATTATAAAGGTAGACAGAACCAGAGGGGAAAAAGAAACAGTGGAAATATAAAACAGGGGTCCCCAACCCCCAGACCGTGGACTGGTACTGGTCCGTGGCCTGTTAGGAACTGGGCCGCACAGCAGGAGATGAGTGGTGGGCAAGCAAGAGAAGTTTCATCTGTATTTACAGCAGCTCCCCCATCACTTGCATTACCACCTCAGTTCTGCCTCCTTTCAGATTATCAGCAGCATTAGATTCCATAGGAGCGCGAACCCTACTGTGAACTGGGCATGTGAGGGATCTAGGCTGCATGCTTCGTATGAGAATCTAATGCCTGATGATCTGAGGTGGAGCTGAAGCGGTGATGCTAGTGCTGGAGAGCGACTGCAAATACAGATTATCATTAGCAGAGAGGTTTGACTGCACAGAGATCATAACAAATCAATTGCTTGCAGACTCATATCAAAACCCTATCACGGGCTTCCCTGGTGGCGCAGTGGTTGAGACTCCACCTGCTGATGCAAGGGATATGGGTTCATGCCCCGGTCCAGGAAGATCCCACATGCTGTGAAGCAGCTGGGCCCGTGAGCCATGGCCGCTGAGCCTGCGCGTCCGGAGCCTGTGCTACGCAACGGGAGAGGCCACAACAGTGAGAGGCCCGCGTACCGCAAAAAAAACAAAAACCCTATCAGTGAGTGGCAAGTGAAAGCAAGCTCAGGGCTCCCACTGATGCTGCATTATGGTGAGTTGTATAATTATTTCATTATATATTACAATGTAATAATAATAGAAATGAAGTGGACTATAAATGTAATGCACTTGAATTATCCCGAAACCATCCCCACCTCCCACTCCGTGGAAAAATTATCTTCCATGAAACTGGTCCCTGGTGCCAAAAAGGATGGGGAACGCTGATATAAAACATTCAGAAAGCAATTAATAATATGGCAGTAATAAGTCCTTACGTATCAAAATTCACTCTAAAAAGTGGACTTAATTCACAAATTAAAGCCACAGAGTGGCTGGATGTATAAAAAATATATAAAGTACAATTAAATTCTGCATGTAAGACACTCATTTCAGCTTTAAGACACACATATACTCAAAATAAAGAGATGGAATATTATATTCCATGCAAGTAGAAGCCAAATAATGTGGGGGAAGCCATACTTATATCAGACAAAACAGACTTTAACAAGAACAATATCAAGACACAAAGTCATTATATTCAATATAATGATACAAAGGTCAACATATCAAGAAGATGTAACAATTGTAAAGAGATACACACCCAACATCAGAGCACCTAAATATATTAAGCAAATGCTAACAGATCTGAAGGGAGAAACAGACAATACAATAATAGTAGGGAACTTCAATACTCCACTCTCAGCAGTGGATAGATCATCCATATACTGGATGAGCAATGATTTATGTATATAGACCAGTGTATATACACTGGTCTATACATTATACCAAATGGACTGAACAGGCATATATAGAACATTCCATCCAGCAACTTGTTCTCAAGTGCACATGGAACATACTCCAGGATAGATTATATGAAAAACGATGTCTTAGCAAATTTAAGAAGATCAGAATCGTACCAGCTATCTGAACACAATGATATAAAACTAGAAAGCAACAAGAGGATATCCGGAAAATCTACAAAGAAGGGAAAACTACACAGTGCACTTCCAAAAAAGTCTATGAGTCAAAAAAGAAATCAAAAGGAAAAATTTTTAAAAACTTTAAAGCAAATGATAATGGAGACACAACTTACCAAATCTTATGAGATGCTGCAAAAGCATTCCAGAAAGGAAAGTGTATAGTGATAAGTGCAAATGGCAAGAAATTAGAAAGTGCCTAAGTAATCTATCTCTACATATCAAGGAACTAGGAAAATAAGAAATTTTTCCTAAAGTTAGCAGAGGGAAGAATATAATAAAGACTAGAGTGGAGGGGCTTCCCTGGTGGCGGCGTGGTTGAGAATCTGCCTGCTAATACAGGGGACACGGGTTCGAGCCCTGGTCTGGGAGGATCCCACATGCCGCAGAGCAACTAGGCCCGTGAGCCACAACTACTGAGCCTGCGCATCTGGAGCGTGTGCTCCGCAACAAGAGAGGCCGTGATAGTGAGAGGCCCGCGCACCGTGATGAAGAGTGGCCCCCGCTTGCCGCAACTTAGAGAAAGCTCTCGCACAGAAACGAAGACCCAACGTAGCAAAAATAAAATTAATTAATAAACTCCTACCCCCAACATCTTAAAAAAAAAAAGACTAGAGTGGAAATAAATAAGATATAAGAAAATCAACAGAAAGGATCAACAAGCGAAAAGCTGGATTTTCAAAAATATATAATTCACAGACTTTTAGCTAGACTAGGAAAAAAGAGAGAAGACAAATAAAATTAGAAATGAAAGAGGAGACATTACCACTGATACTACAGAAATACATAGGATCATAAGAGACTACTATGGACAGTACATATAGTACTGCAAGTATTGGTATTAGCTGAAGCAATTAGGCCAGACAAAGAAAGGCATCCAATTAAGAAAGTAAGAACTAAACTTGTCATTATTTGAAGACATAATTTTCTATATAAAAAATCCTAATGAAGCAACCAAAAAGTTGTAACTAATCAACAAAGTATGTAAAATTGCACTGTATAAAATCAACATACATAATCAGTTGTATTTCTATACACAAACAGTGAAACATCTCTCTGAAAAAATAAAGAAGACTTTCTAATTTACAATACCATCAAAAAAAATACTTAGGAATAAATTTAACAAAGTTGGTGAAATGTCTCTACATTGAACACAACAAGGCATTGATAAAATAAATTGAAGACACTAACAAATGGGAAGATATCCTATGCTTATAGGTTGGAGGAATTTCTAAGATTTAGAAGTCCTTAATTCAACACCATCTGCAGATTCAAAGAAACCTCTCTCAAAAATCCAATGACATTCTCTACAGAAATAGAAAAATCAATTCTAACCTTTCTATCAAACCAGAAAAGAACTGAACAGCCAAAACAATTCTGAGAAAGAAGAAAACCAGAATCATCACACTTCTAATTTCAAACTCTACTGTATCTATACTATTTAAAACAGTATGGTGCTAGCATCAAAATAGACACCCAGACCAGAGGGACAGGATAAAGAGCCCAGAATTAAACCCCCACATAGAAGGTTAACTAACTTTTGACAAGGTAGCCAAGAACAACCATGGGGAAATAATAGTGTCTTCAATAAATGGTGCTGGAAAACCTGGATAAACACAAGCAAAAAGTAAATCTGGACCCCTATCTTAAACCACTCAAAAGAATGAACTCGGGATTCCCTGGTGGCGCAATGGTTGAGAGTCCGCCTGCCGATGCAGGGGACACGCGTTTGTGCCCCCGTCTGGGAAGATCCCACATGCCAAGGAGCGGCAGGGTCCGTGAGCCATGGCCACTGAGCCTGCACATCCGGAGCCTGTGCTCCGCAACTTGAGAGGCCACAACAGTGAGAGGCCCACGTACCGCAAAAAAAAAAAAAAAAAAAAAAAAAAGAATGAACTCAAGATGGGTGAAAGACTTGAACCTAACACCTGATACCATAAAAGTCCTAAAAGAAACATAAGAAACTCCTCTACATTTGTTTTGATGACTTTTTGAATATGACACCAAAAGAACAAAAAACAAAGGCAGAAGTCAACAAAGGAGAATAAATCAAACTTCAAAGCTTCTGGTACAACAAATTAAAAAATCAGCAAAATGAAAAGTCCACCAACTAAATGGGAAAAAATTGTGGACCATATATTGGATAAAAAGCACATAATTAAAATACCTAAAAAAAAGCCTCATAAAATACACATGAAACCAAACAATCCAATGTATGAATGGGCAGGAAATAATTTTTTTTTTCAAAAAGACATATAGATGACCGAAGGTATATAAAAATGTCATCCTGACTAATCATAAGAACAATGCAAATCAAAACCACAACACGATATTATCTTGCACCGGTTAGAATGGTTATCATTAAATAACGAGATAATGAGCGTTGGTGAGGATGTGGACAAAATGGAACACTTGTGAACTGTTAGTGGGGATATATGTTTTGCAGCAACTATGTAAAACAATATGAAGGTTTCTCAAAACTTTAAAAATACGGGGCTTGCCTGGTGACGCAGTGGTTGGGAGTCCACCTGCTAGTGCGGGGGGCGTGGGCTCGTGCCCTGGTCTGGGAGGATCCCACGTGGCAGCGGAGCGGCTGGGCCCGTGGGCCATGGCCGCTGAGCCTACACGTCCAGAGCCTCTGCTCTGCAACGGGAGGGGCCACAGCAATGAAAGGCCCACGTACCATAAAAAATATATATATATATATATATATATATATATATATATACACACACACACACTATATGATCCACCAATTCCACTTCTGGGTATTTATCCAAAGAAAATAAAAGCACTAACTTGAAAAGATACATGCACCCCCATATTCACTGCAGCATTATCCACAATAGCCAAGATATGGAATAAACCTAAATTCCTATCAACTGATGAATGGATAAGACAGATGTGATATTTATATTTATATATTTATCTGTATTTACATACACACAATGAATATTATCAGTCATTAGAAAGAAGAAAATTCTACCATTTTCAACGTTAAGTACCTTGGGTAAGTTATGTTGAGATAAGTCGAAAAGAGAATGAAAAATACTATGTGATATCATCTATTTGTAAAATAAAAAAAAAAAAGCCAAACTCACAAAAACAACCAGGAGAGTGTTGGTTGCCAGGGGCTGGGGTGTGGGGAACAGGAGAGATATTATTTAAAAGTACAAACTTTTAACTAAGAGTAAATAATTCCTAAAGATCTGATGCACAGTATAGAGAATCTAGACAGTGGTATTTTATTATAATCGATAAACTTGCTAAGAGACTAGAACTTAATTTTTCTAAACACAATAAGAAATAGTAATGATAACTACTGCTACAATGGCAATCATAGTATAATACGTAAATGTATCAAATCACCATGTTGTGCACCTTAAATTCAAATATTATATGTTAAATATATTGTAAGGAAAAAAAGAAATGCTAAAAAGTACCATCAATGTTAAAACAGGTCAAGCAGAAGAAATTTTCTGTGAGTTAGAAGACAGAAGTTGAAAATATCCACTCAGAGGAGAACAAAGAGAAAAAGAGTGAAGAATAACTATGTGATCTATAGGATAAACTCAAAAGCAATATTCTGTGAATTACGGAGACTTAGAAGAAAAAATAGAGACAGAAAGCTTCTTTAAAGAAATAGTGGCTGAGGTGGCCCCGGGGCAGCCGGCGCCAGGGACATGCGCTGATTCGATCCCTCCGGAGAAGTGTTGAAGTTCCTGGGAGAGGGCAACTTTAATTTATAAAGAGTTGTTAATATTCACTTCCTCTAACAAAAGCCTTTAAAGTCCAGGCGGAGGGGAAGATGGAAGAGTAAGACGCGGAGAACACCTTCCTCCCCACAGATGCACCAGAAGTACATCTACACGTGGAACAACTCCTACAGAACACCTACTGAATGCTGGCAGAAGACCTCAGACCTCCCAAAAGGCAAGAAACTCCCCACGTAACTGGGTAGGGCAAAAGAAGAAAACAGAGACGACAGAATAGGGACGGGACCTGCACCAGTGGGAGGGAGCTGTGAAGGAGGAAAGGTTTCCACACACTAGGAAGCCCCTTCGCGGGCAGAGACTGTGGGTGGCGGAGGGGAGAGCTTCGGAGAGCCACGGAGGAGAGCACAGCAACAGGGGTGCGGAGGGCAAAGCGGGGAGATTCCCACACAGAGGATCGGTGCCGACCAGCACTCACCAGCCCGAGAGGCTTGTCTGCTCACCCGCCGGGGTGGACGGGGCTGCAAGCTGAGGCTCAGGCTTTGGTCGGAGTGCAGGGAGAGTACTGGGGTTGGCTGCGTGAACACGGCCTGAAGGGGTTAGTGCACCACGGCTAGACGGGAGGGAGTTCGGGAAAAGGTCTAGAGCTGCCAAGGAGGCAAGAGACGTCTTCTCCCCTCTTTGTTTCCTGGTGCGCGAGGAGAGGGGATTAAGAGCGCTGCTTAAAGGAACTCCAGAGACGGGCGCAAGCCGCGGCTAAAAGCGTGGACCCCACAGACAGGCGGGAGACTCTAAGGCTGCTGCTGCCGCCACCAAGGGGCCTGTGTGCGAGCACAAGTCACTATCCACACCCCTCTTCTGGGGAGCTTGTGCAGCCCGCCACTGCCAGGTCCCCGGGATCCAGGGACAACTTCCCCGGGACAACGCACGGCAGGCCTCAGGCTGGTGCAACGTCACGCTGGCCTCTGCCGCCGCAGGCTCGCCCCGCACTCCGTGCCCCTGCCTCCCCCCGGCGTGAGTGAGCCAGAGCCCCTGAATCAGCTGCTCCTTTAACCCCGTCCTGTCTGAGCGAAGAGCAGACGCCCTCCAGCGACCTACATGCAGAGGCGGGGCCAAATCCAAAGCTGAGCCCCTGGGAGCTGTGAGAACAAAGAACAGAAAGGGAAATCTCTCCCAGCAGCCTCAGAAGCAGGGGATTAAAGCTCCACAATCAACTTGATGTACCCTGCACCTGTGGAATACATGAATAGACAACGAATCATCCCAAATTGAGGAGCCATGTGGATGAAAGGCTCTTGGTGTGCTGCAGCCAGGAGTCAGTGCTGTGCCTCTGAGGTGGGAGAGCCAACTTCAGGACACTGGTCCACAAGAGACCTCCCAGCTCCACATAATTTCAAATGGAGAAAATCTCCCACAGATCTCCATCTCAACACCAGCACCCAGCTTCACTCAACGACCAGCAAGCTACAGTGCTGTACACCCTATGCCAAACAACTAGCAAGACAGGAACACAACCCCACCCATTAGCAGAGAGGCTGCCTAAATTCTTAATAAGGCCACAGACACCCCAAAACACACCACCAGACATGGACCTGCCCACCAGAGAGACAAGATCCAGCCTCATCCACCAGAACACAGGCACTAGTCCCCTCCACCAGGAAGCCTACACAACCCACTGAACCAACCTTAGCCACTGGGGACAGACATCAAAAACAACAGGAACTACGAACCTGCAGCCTGCAAAGAGGAGACCCCAAACACAGTAAGATAAGCAAAATGAGAAGACAGAAAAACACAGAGCAGATGAAGGAGCAAGATAAAAACCCACCAGACCTAACAAATGAAGAGGAAATTGGCAGTCTCCCTGAAAAAGAATTCAGAATAATGATAGTAAAGATGATCCAAAATCTTGGAAACAGAATAGACAAAATGGAAGAAACATTTAACAAGGACCTAGAAGAACTAAAGATGAAACAAACGATGATGAACAACACAATAAATGAAACGAAAAATACTCTAGATGGGATCAATAGCAGAATAACTGAGCCAGAAGAACGGATAAGTAACCTGGAAGATAAAATAGTGGAAATAACTACTGCAGAGCAGAATAAAGACAAAAGAATGAAAAGAACTGAGGACAGTCTCAGAGACCTCTGGGACAACATTAAACACACCAACATTCGAATTATAGGGGTTCCAGAAGAAGAAGAGAGAAAGGGACTGAGAAAATATTTGAAGAGATTATAGTTGAAAACTTCCCTAATATGGGAAAGGAAATAGTTAATCAAGTCCAGGAAGCACACAGAGTCCCATACAGGATAAATCCAAGGAGAAATATGCCAAGACACATATTAATCAAACTGTCAAATATTAAATACAAAGAAAGCATATTAAAAGTAGCAAGGGAAAAACAACCAATAACACACAAGAGAATCCCCGTAAGGTTAACAGCTGATCTCTCAGCAGAAACTCTGCAAGCCAGAAAGGAGTGGCAGGACATACTGAAAGTGGCGAAGGAGAAAAACCTGCTACCAAGATTACTCTACTCAGCAAGGATCTCATTCAGATTCGATGGAGAAATTAAAACCTTTACAGACAAGAAAAAGCTGAGAGAGTTCAGCACCACCAAACCAGCTTTACAACAAATGCTAAAGGAACTTCTCTAGGCAAGAAACACAAGAGAAGGAAAAGACCTACAATAACGAGCCCAAAACAATTTAGAAAATGGGAATAGGAACATACATATCGATAATTACTTAAATGTAAATGGACTAAATGCTCGAACCAAAAGACACAGATTGGCTGAATGGATACAAAAACAAGACCCATATATATGCTGTCTACAAAGCGACCCACTTCAGACCTAGAGACACATACAGACTGAAAGTAAGGGTATGGAAAAAGACATTCCATGCAAATGGAAACCGAAAGAAAGCTGGAGTAGCAATTCTCATATCAGACAAAATAGACTTTAAAATAAAGACTATTACAAGAGACAAAGAAGGACACTACGTAATGATCAAGGGATCGATCCAAAAAGAAGATATAACAATTGTAAATATTTATGCACCCAACATAGGAGCACCTCAATACATAAGGCAAATACAGCCAAAAAAGGGGAAATCGACAGTAACACATTCATAGTAGGGGACTTTAACAGCCCACTTTCACCAATGGAGAGATCATCCAAAATGAAAATAAATAAGGAAACACAAGCTTTAAATGATACATTAAACAAGATGGACTTAATTGATATTTATAGGACACTCCATCCAAAAACAACAGTATACACATAATTCTATCAAGTATCTTTTCCGACCACAGTGCCATGAGACTAGATATCAATTACAGGAAAAGATCTGTAAAAAATACAAACACATGGAGGCTAAGCAATACACTACTTAATAACCAAGTGATCACTGAAGAAATCAAAGAGGAAATTTAAAGATACCTAGAAACAAATGACAATGGAGACACGACGACCCAAAACCTATGGGATGCAGCAAAAGCAGTTCTAAGGGGGAAGTTTATAGCAATACAAGCCCACCTTAAGAAACAGGAAACATCTCGAATAAACAACCTAACCTTGCACCTAAAGCAATGAGAGAAAGAAGAAGAAAAAAACCCCAAAGTTAGCAGAAGGAAAGAAATCATAAAAATCAGATCAGAAATAAATGAAAAAGAAATGAAGGAAACGATAGCAAAGATCAATAAAACTAAAAGCTAGTTCTTTGAGAAGATAAACAAAATTGATAAACCATTAGCCAGACTCCTCAAGAAAAAAGGGAGAAGACTCAAATCAATAGAATTAGAAATGAAAAAGGAGAAGTAACAACTGACACTGCAGAAATACTAAAGATCATGAGAGATTACTACAAGCAACTCTATGCCAATAACATGGACAACCTGGAAGAAATGGACAAATTCTTAGAAATGCACAACTTGCCAAGACTGATTCAGGAAGAAAGAGAAAATATGAACAGACCAATCACAAGTGCTGAAATTGAAACTGTGATTAAAAATGTTACAACAAACAAAAGCCCAGGACCAGATGGCTTCACAGGCGAATTCTATCAAATATCTAGAGAAGAGCTAACACCTATCCTTCTCAAACTCTTCCAAAATATAGCAGAGGGAGGAACACTCTCAAATTCATTCTACGATGCCACCATCACCTTGATACCAAAACCAGACAAGGATGTCACAAAGAAAGAAAACTACAGGCCAATATCACTGATGAACATAGATGCAAAAATCCTCAACAAAATGCTAGCAAACAGAATCCAACAGCACATTAAAAGGATCATACACCATGATCAAGTGGGGTTTATTCCAGGAATGCAAGAATTCTTCAATATCGGCAAATCAGTCAATGTGATAAACCATATTAATAAATTGAAGGAGAAAAAACATATGATCATCTCAACAGATGCAGAGAAGGCTTTCGACAAAATCCGACACCCATTTATGATAAAAACCCTGCAGAAAGTAGGCAGATAGGGAACTTTCCTCAACATAATAAAGGCCATATATGACAAACCCACAGCCAACATCGTCCTCAATGGTGAAAAACTGAAAGCATTTCCACTAAGATCAGGAACAAGACAAGGTTGCCCACGCTCACCACTCTTATTCAATATAGTTTTTGAAGTTTTAGCCACAGCAATCAGAGAAGAAAAGGAAATAAAAGGAATCCAAATTGGAAAAGAAGTAGTAAAGCTGTCACTGTTTGCAGATGACATGATACTATACATAGAGAATCCTAAAGATGCTACCAGAAAACTACGAGAGCTAATCAATGAATTTGGTAGAGTTGCAGGATACAAAATTAATGCACAGAAATCTCTGGCATTCCTATAAACTAATGATGAAAAATCTGAAAGTGAAATCAAGAAAACACTCCCATTTACAATTGCAACAAAAAGAATAAAGTATCTAGGAATAAACCTACCTAAGGAGACAAAAGACCTGTATGCAGAAAATTATAAGACACTGATGAAAGAAATTAAAGATGATACAAATAGATGGAGAGATATACCATGTTCTTGAATTGGAAAAATCAACATTGTGAAAATGACTATACTACCCAAAGCAATCTACAGATTCAATGCAATCCCTATCAAACTACCACTGGTATTTTTTACAGAACTAGAACAAAAAATTTCACTATTTGTATGGAAACACCAAAGACCCCGAACAGCCAAAGCAATCTTGAGAACGAAAAACGGAGCTGGAGGAATCAGGCTCCCTGACTTCAGACGATACTACAAAGCTACAGTAATCAAGACAGTATGGTACTAGCACAAAAACAGAAATATAGATCAATGGAACAGGATAGAAAGCCCAGAGATAAACCCACGCACATATGGTCACCTTACCTTTGATAAAGGAGGCAGGAGTGTACAGTGGAGAAAGGAGCGCCTCTTCAATAAGTGATGCTGGGAAAACTGGACAGGTACATGTGAAAGTATGAGATTAGATCACTCCCTGACACCATACACAAAAATAAGCTCAAAATGGATTAAAGACCTAAATGTAAGGCCAGAAACTATCAAACTCTTAGAGGAAAACATAGGCAGAACACCCTATGACATAAATCACAGCAAGATCCTTTTTGACCCACCTCCTAGAGAAATGGAAATAAAAACAAAAATAAACAAATGGGACCTAATGAAACTTCAAAGCTTTTGCACAGCAAAGGAAACCATAAACAAGACCAAAAGACAACCCTCAGCATGGGAGAAAATATTTGCAAATGAAGCAACTGACAAAGGATTAATCTCCAAAATTTACAAGCAGCTCATGCAGCTCAATAACAAAAAAACAAACAACCCAATCCCAAAATGGGCAGAAGACCTAAATAGACATTTCTCCAAAGATATACAGACTGCCAACAAACACATGAAAGAATGCTCAACATCATTAATCATTAGAGAAATGCAAATCAAAACTACAATGAGATATCATCTCACACCAGTCAGGATGGCCATCATCAAAAAATCTAGAAACAATAAATGCTGGAGAGGGTGTGGAGAAAAGGAAACACTCCTGCACTGCTGGTGGGAATGTGAATTGGTACAGCCACTATGGAGAACAGTATGGAGGGTCCTTAAAAAACTACAAATAAAACTACCGTATGACCCAGCAATCCCACTACTGGGCATAAACCCTGAGAAAACCATAATTCAAAAAGAGTCATGTACCAAAATGTTCATTGAAGCTTTGTTTACAATAGCCCGGAGATGGAAACAACCTAAGTGCCCATCATCGGATGAATGGATAAAGAAGATGTGGCACATATATACAATGGAATATTACTCAGCCATAAAAAGAAACGAAATTGAGCTATTTGTAATGAGGTGGATGGACCTAGAGTTTGTCATACAGAGTGAAGTAAGTCAGAAAAAGAAAGACAAATACCGTATGCTAACACATATATATGGAATTTAAGGAAAAAAAATGTCATGAAGAACCTAGGGGTAAGACAAGAATAAAGACACAGACCTACTAGAGAGTGGACTTGAGGATATGGGGAGGGGGAAGGGTGAGCTGTGACAGAGCGAGAGAGAGGCATGGACATATATACACTACCAAACGTAAGGTAGATAGCTAGTGGGAAGTAGCCGCATAGCACAGGGAGATCAGCTCGGTGCTTTGTGACCGCCTGGAGGGGTGGGATAGGGAGGATGGGAGGGAGGGAGACGGAAGAGGGAGGAGATGTGGGAACATATGTATATGTATAACTGATTCACTTTGTTATAAAGCAGAAACTAACTCACCATTGTAAAGCAATTATATCCCAATAAAGATGTTAAAAAAAAAAAGAAATAGTGGCTGAGAACTTTCCAAATCGGGGGAGAGATTTGGATATCCAAGTTCATGAAGCTCATAGGCACCAGACAAACTCAACTCAAAAAACAATCTTCTCCAAAACACATTAGAGTAAAACTGTCAACTATCAAAAACAAAATCTTAAAAACAACAGTAGGAGAGGAACTTGTAACTTATAAGAGAACCCTCGTAAGGTTATCCACTGATTTCTCAACAGAAACCTCACAGGTCAGGAGAGAGTGGGATAATAGATTCAAATTGTTCAAATTAAAAAAAAATGTCAACCAGGATAATTGTCTCCATCATAATTGTCCCTCTTAAATGGAGAGATTAAAAACTGTTTCAAAAAAAAAAAAAGCCGAGAGAGAGCATCATCACTAGATTTGTCTTAAAAGAAATTCTAAAAGAGTTTCTCAAGCTAAAACTAAATAGTACCATGAAAACATATGCGAATACACAATAGACTTGTAAACATAGGTATATACTTAAGGTAGGAATACTTAAATAATGTGATATGGTGGTGTGTTAACCAGTTAACAAGGTTAAAGTATGTGATGATTAAAATAACTGCAGCTATAATCACTTTAATGTATAAACAATATACAAAGAGCTAAACTCCACAAAATTTTATGGAGGGGAGTAAAAGAGTAGATTTTTTTGTATGTGATGTAAGTTAAATTGTTATCAACATAAAATAGAGTGTTATATCTATAAGATGAGCCTCATGGAACCACAAAGCAAAAGCCTAGAGTAGATTCACAAAATAAAGAGAAGGAAATCATAATATACCACTACACAATATCACTAATTCATAAAAAAAAGCAGAAGAGGAAGAAAGGAACAAGAAACAACAAAACATCCAGAAAACAATAAGATGGCATTGGTTAGTCCTTACCTGCCAATAATCACTATAAACATAAATATATTAAATTCTTTAGTCAAAAGTCATAGCGAGGCTAGACAGATAAAAATTCATGATGAAACTATAAGCAGCCTATCAGAGACTCACTTCAATGTTAAAAACACAAATAGGCTCAAAGTGAAGCACTGGAACAAGATAATCCATAAAAGTGGAAACCAACAGAAAGCAGAGGTAGCTACAGTTACACAAGACAAAAAAAAAAAAAATCAGCCAAAAGCTGCAACAACAACAAAAATAAGGTCATTATATAATGATAACATTGCCAATTCATCAAGAATACAATCATAAATAAATACGCCTTAACAGTGGGGGACTTTAATATGTTAAGCAAATACTAACAGATTTGAAGATAGAAATAGACAATACAAAAAAAAATTGTAGGGATCTTTCATACCCAACTTTCAACAATGAATCCAGAAAGAAAATCAATGAGGAAGTACTGAACTTGAATTATACATTAGACCAAATGGACTTAGGAGACAAAAACAGAGCAGTCCATCAAACAGGGGCAGAATACATATCCTTCTCCAGTGCACACTGAATATTCTCTAGGACAGATCATGTGATGGGTCACTAAACAAGTCTTAGCAAATTTAAGAAGACTGATATTATACTAAGTATTTTTTCAACTACAATGGTAAGAAACCAGAAATGAACAACAGGAAGAATCTGGAAAAGTTACAGATATGTGGAAATTAAACAACACGATCCTAAAGAATCAATAGGCTAAAGAAAAAATTTAAAAATAAAAAGACTGAATCATGAAGAAATAAAACAATCTGAACAGGCCAAATTACTATTAAGGAGATTGAATCAGTTCTCAAAAACCTCCCAGCAAAAATTTGTATTTTATAAATACACTAGGGGAGACACACACAATGATATAAAGTAAGGTAGAGCTATTGGTTCTGAATCCCTGATTTCTTAGCAAATATTTATCATTTGAGTTGAGCTATATTTCAGAAATTTAACACAATTGAGCATACATTAACAATATGATTCTTGTAAACTTTTTTAAAAATACGAAGTGATAAAGAAGACTATGCCTGTTACATGAGTGTGGAGTATAATGGAAACTTAGAAGAAAAAGGCTTGACTGATTCCACTTTACAACTTCCACTTGTAAAGCCAATGTCTTTAATAAAGAAAGGTGAAAATGTTCATTTTCCAAAAACAAAGTACAAACAAAGGAAAACTAAGAAGACACAGGAATTTCCAGATTTACTGTGATGGTTTATGCACATTTCTTGAATCACACAAAACGCTTATTAAAGATAAAAGAACTATTTGAACATCATGGAGGAATCTGCAGAAAGCACCTAAACCAGTGAACATCGGGTGTATTGGGACAAATGATTATCAGGTGACTGAAGCACGCAAGACATTATCACTGCTGTTGTATTCTCGGTGAAAATACATAAGAAAATCATAATCTGAAACGATCATGAAAAAAATGTAAGTTTATGCAAATTTCAGTCCACATATACTTCTCATGTTCCCTAACTCTAATTGTGTATTTAAATAGTAAGTCTTTCTTATAAATATAGAGAGCAAGTCTCTCCTAATTACTTTTTTTTTCAGAACTTTGTGTTATCTAGATCACTAATGCCATCCCATTTAAAAGTGCATTTTCTGGGACTTCCCTGGTGGTGCAGTGGTTAAGAATCCACCTGCCAATGCAGGGGACATGGGTTTGAGCCCTGGACTGGCAAGATCCCACATGCACAGAGCAACTAAGCCCATGTGCCACAACTACTGAGCCTGCGTGCTGCAACTACTGAAGCCTGTGTGCCTAGAGCCCGTGCTCTGCAACAAGAGAAGCCACTGCAACAAGAAGCCCACACACCGCAACGAAGAGTAGCCCCCGCTCACCGCAACTAGAGAAAGCCCGCAGGCAGCAACGAAGACCCAACGCAGCCAAAAATAAATAAATAAATTTATTCTTAAAAATTAAAAGAAAAGTGCATTTTCTCTCTTTTTTTTTTTTTTTTTGCAGTACGCAGGCCCCTCACTGCTGTGGCCTCTCCCATTGCGGAGCACAGGCTCCGGACGCGCAGGCTCAGCGGCCATGGCTCACGGGCCCAGCCGCTCCGCGGCTTGTGGGATTTTCCAGGACCAGGGCACGAACCCATGCCCCCTGCATCGGCAGGCGGACTCTCAACCACTGCGCCACCAGGGAAGACCAAAAGTGCATTTTCTTAATCCTGGTGCGATAAATTGTTGCATTCAGATGTACATTAATCATTTCACTTTCCCCTTCTTTTTTTTTTTTTGGTACGCGGGCCTCTCACTGTTGTGGCCTCTCCTGTTGCGGAGCACAGGCTCCGGACGCGCAGGCTCAGCAGCCACGGCTCACGGGCCCAGCCGCTCCGCGGCATGTGGGATCCTCCCGGACCGGGGCACGAACCCGTGTCCCCTGCATCGGCAGGCAGACTCTCAACCACTGCGCCACCAGGGAAGCCCCCCTTCTTCACTAATAGCTCATCATCCAAAATTCTCTCTTAGGGAATTTTGGATATTAATGCCTTCCCATGTAGATCTTCCACAAAGGGAATCATTTCAATAGTTGGATGTCATTCTCCACGCTCTGTAGGGAGCCTGGATGCAGACAATGGGGAAAAGGCTCTGGAACGCAGGGTAGGAGTATTCTAAAGTGCTGACTTTGACTATCACAAGAAGGAAGAAAGTAAGTAGTTGAAAATGACCTTGCTAGGCACATAAGAAGTAAAGAGTTAAAGATCTGTAGGTTCTTAATCCATGACATTTCAGAAGGAAAAGCAGACAGAGCCTCTGACCCAGGACAGGACAGTTACCTGAGAAGCTGCCATTTCCTCCTCTCCTTCCTCCTGCTCTGGGTCGTTTTCTCATCGATATGATGTTGAGGAATCACACTGGGATCTTGAAAATATGCCTCAGTGCCGTCAGCACAGCTCCTTCACCTCTTCCCACAACACCAACAGGCTAAAGGACCTTGAAATGCTGAAACAGCAACCTGAAAAAGAGATTCAGGAACAATGAGCTCCTGCATGGAAACCAAACTGTGAGCTTTTTCTTTCCTGCCGACACATCTCCCCTCACAGAGATGCCCCAAAACTTCTGCTACAGCACAGAGTAAGTTGGCTACACTGACCTGCCCTTTCCAATCTCATGTAGAGCAGACACCAATGTCTCCTCAAAGGCAAAAGGACTGAAGACTGCAAACAACTATCACCAGGTACCAGTAGCCCTTGGGCTTGGGCTTAAACCGGGCCTAACCTTAGAATCACCTGGAGTTAAAACACTCGGATGCTCCCACCCAGATCAATAGACAGACTCTGTGGGGAGGGCACAGGTGATGTTATTTCTAAATACTCATCACGTAATACTAATGGGAAATTGCATGGGAACCACATAGCAAATGTTTCTTCTGAAGCTTTAAAGTGCGTACAAATTTGCGGGGAACCAGGCCCCACTCTAAGTTATGAAACTCCTGTAGGGCGCAAAAAACGACATCTTTTACGAGTTTTCTTGTTCATGCAGATGTTACTCCCTCAGACCCATATTCAGTAGCACTGAGATAAGAGATCAGGCATAGCACACCTGAGACCACTGAGTAGTGTGAAGGCTTCAGAGAATTTCCAGAAGTGCAGGTTCCCTGGGCCTGATTCCTAGGGGCCGAGTTCCTCCTGAAATAGGTGTTGTCTTGTTGTTGCCTATGGTAGATGCTGCTTGGTTGGTGGAAATCATGTGGTGGGTTTAGGGATATGTGAGGGGTCACCCTTAGAAATCTTCCCAAAGGTACCCTTAGTCCTCAGGTCCTTTAGCCCCCTCTCCTCTCAGGGCCCACTTGACAGACAGGACTACCCAGGGACAGGGCAGGACCACCTGTCCTCAGGTGAGCTGAGACTCCATACCCCAAAAGATGCAGAGCACAAAGTTGTTTACATCACAGATCTGTTTGAAAATAAACGAAAGGCAGCAATGAAGGGTGGATTAACATTTTGGGTTGGGAATGACAAAAGACTTTGAAAATGATGCCATGAATGCATATTTAATGATTAACAAAGGAAGTTGTGATCTATGTTAAGTAATAAAGCACATTATACCTGAATTAACAGATAAGATTTTTCATTCATTGTATGTTTGTCTATGTGTGTGTGTTATAAATTGTGGCACCGCAGTTTGTTCTCCCCATCTTCCCTTACGTGTTTATACTTTCTCACATCTTTAATATATTTTTATTTATTTTGGCTGCACTGGATCTTAGTTGAGGCACGCAGGATCTTCGCTGCGGCATGTTTAGTTGCAGCATGCAGGATTTTTTTTTTTTTTTTTAGTTGTGGCGTGTGGGCTTCTTAGTTGTGGCATGCATGTGGAATCTAGTTCCCCCACCAGGGATCAAACCCGGGCCCCCTGCATTGGGAGTGCGGAGTCTTACCCACTGGACCACCAGGGAAGTCCCTATACTTTCTCACATTTTAAAAAGCGCATTGATTAAGGTAAAAATTAGAGAAAAGCACATCCACTTTTTCAAATATTCTGAGAATTCTGAATCTTTTTAAAATTTTATTAAAAATTTCTTTTTAATTTTTATACTTTAAAGGTTACTTTTCATTTACAGTTACTATAAAATATTGGTTATTTTCCCCAATATGTATGTTGTACAATATGTCTTTCAGCTATCTTACAACGAATTGTTTGTATTTTCCACTCCCCAACTCCTATATTGCCCCTCCCCTCTCCTCACTGGTAACAAGTAGTTTGTTCGATATATCTCTGAGTTTGCTTCTTTTTTGTTATATTTACTAGTTTGTTTTATTTTTTAGATTCTACATATAGGTGATATCATACAGTATTTGACTTTCTTTGACTTATTTCGCTTAGCATAATGCCCTCCAAGTCCATCTATGTTGCTAAAAATGGCAAAATTTCATTTTTTCGTGACTGAATAGTATTGCATTGTACATATATACCACATCTGCTTTTTTTAATTTTTATTTTATATTGGAGTATAATTGATTTACAATGTTGTGTTAGTTTCAGGTGTACAGCCAAGTAATATATATATATATATTTTTTTTTTCAAATTATTTACCTGTTTAGATTATTACAGAATATTGAGCAGAGTTCTCTGTGCTATACACTAGGTCCTTGTTGGTTATCTATGTAGGTATGTCAATCCCAAACTCTCAATTTATCCCCCCCCCACACACACCTTTCCCCTTTGGTAACCGAACAACTATATATGCCAATAAAATGAACAAAGTAGAAGAAATGGACAAATTCCTAGAACTGTACCATCTCCCAGGACTGAACCCAGAAGAAATAGAAAATATGAACAGAGCAATTGCCAGTAATGAAATAGAATCAGTACTAATTAAAAACAAAAACTCAACAAACAAAAGTGAAGGATCAGATGGCTTCAGAGTTGAATTCTACCAAACATTTAGAAAAAAGTTAACACATAACCTCAAACTATTCCAAAATATTGCAGAGGATTATGTCAGCATCATCTTGATACCAAAATCAGACAAAAATATCACATAAAAAAAGAAAATTACTAGGCAATGTCACTGATGAACATACATGCAAAAATCCTCAAAAAGAATCAGCAAAATGAGTCCAACAATATATTAAAAGTATCATACACCATGGTCAAGTGGGATTAATCCCAGGGAGTCAAGGGTGGTTCAGTATCTTCATATCAATCCATGTGATAAACCACAGTAACAAATTGAAGAAAAAAAATCATGATAAAAAAAATGATCATCTCAATAGATGCATAAAAAGCTTTTGAAAAAATTCAACATCAATTCATAATTAAAAGCTCTCCAGACACTGGGTATAGAGGATACATACCTCAGCATAATAAAGGCCATTTGGAGAAGGCAACAGCTAACATCATACTCAATGGTGAAAAACTGAAAGCATTTCCTTAAGGTCTGGGTCAAGACAGGAATGCCCACTCTTGCCACTTTAATTCAACATAGTATTGGAAATCCAGGCACACCAAATCAGACAAGAAAAAGAAATAAAAGCAAACAAATTGGAAAGGAAGAAGTACAACTGTCACTGTCTGCAGATGACATAACACTGTACATAGAAAATCCTGAAGACGCCACCAAAAAACCACTAGAGCACATCAATGAATTCAGAAAAGTTGCAAGATACAAAATATACAGATCTGTTGCATTTCTATACACTGACAATGAACTATCAGCAAGAGAAATTAAAGAAACTGTACCATATGCAATAACATCACAAAGAATAAAATACCTAGGAATAAACATACCTAAGCAGGTAAAAGACACATACTCAAAAAACTATCAGACATTGATAAAAGAAGTTAAAGGCAACACAAAAAGATGAAAAAATATACCATGCTCATGGTTTGGAAGAATTAATACTTTTAAAATGACCATACTACCATATATATATGGTATATCTCACATGCTCTTTCATTTCATGTAGCTATTCCAGGCTGTTTGTTTCCAGGAAAATATATTATTTCAGATACCTATTTGCACACTCAAGACTCCTCTGTAATCCCAGACTATTTAAGAGACTTCTGCTTGACACTGCCTAGATTCTGAAGCTCCACTACAAGTATTAATAAAATTATATTTACATAGGTATTTATATGATAATCAAACAATAATGCATTTACGGGCTTCCCTCGTGGCGCAGTGGTTGAGAGTCCACCTACCTATGCAGGGAACGCAGGTTCGTGCCCTGGTCTTGGAAGATCCCACCTGCCGCGGAGTGGCTGGGCCCGTGAGCCATGGCTGCTGAGCCTGCGCGTCCGGAGCCTGTGCTCCGCAACGGGAGAGGCCACAACAGTGAGAGGCCCGCGTACCGCAAAAAAAAAAGCAGCATTTACAATTGTACTATGATTTATTGCTTCTTTTGGAGCATAAAATTGTCTTATTTGCCACTCTCTTGTAAATGACTTTGTAAATTATACTTAGGACTTAGAGAGGAATGAATATACAAAAAACTGATCAATGTGCAAATATCATCAATTTACATATATCTCACAAGATTAGGAAATTCTCCCATTATTATCAAAGAAAAACAAAGCCTGGATACTCTGCAGTCATGAATCAAGAGAATGCAGGGGACTAGAGGTAAGAAACAGACAGTAACCAACGCAGCAGAGTTCACCATTCACCAGCTGGGATTACTAAAAGGAGCCAAACAAATGTGAAATATGGAAGAGAGGGTTACAAAGACACAAAAGTGCTCACCAAGACAAGGACGCTTTGGGTGGCTCTAGATTCAGGGGAGGATCTAGAGGAGTTAATAGTCCTATGGATGTGTTGAATCTGCTGCCTGTGCCTATTCAAGATGAAAACCATAGAGACATGGATCAGATCATGAGCAGCAAACATGAAACATCAGGGAATATGTAATAACAGTCCTACAGTCAGTAAGATGGTGATTCTGTTATGAAATAAATCATAACCAAATCCCAAATCCTTTTTCTGTTGACAAACCTAGCGTACTTAATTACTATGATATACTTACAGATCTAGTTAGCTGTGTTTTTCCAATAGTTTAGATATATATTTATCTGTTTTCCTAACTTGTTATTATAGTTTAAGTTGGTGGTAATGATTGTTTTAGTACTGACAAGTTTCCAGTTCAGTATAAAGATTTATTAATAGGCCAATATCAATTATGCAAAGGATGCAGTGATCTTAATATAGATACTCTCATTGTAATACTACAGAAACCTGCAGTATGACAAAGTTGGATTTAATACATGCAAGACAGACTCAATATTAGGACGGCAACAGAGAGTCATATGTTTCTGTGCCTGAACAAAATGGAATACCACCCATCACAGGAATTGTTGAATAGCATCATAGTGTGCCTTAAAGTAGGTGTTATGAGTCACTAATATTAATAAAATTGTGTAGGTTAAAAAAATTTTACGAATTTCACATCATATTATCATCAATTTATTAATATGTAAGTGAAGTAAAACTATTAGCAGTGAAGATAGATACACCTTGTTATTTTAACATACAAGATAGTTATGTAAAAATGGAATCTCTCATGTGTGAAATCTTGTGCATTTTATTAAATTTAAATCATACATTTTTATTGATAGAACATTTTTGAAACAGAGGAAATATCACAAGATACATTTGAGACTGACTTCTGTTCTCTGAAACGCATTATTATACATTTATATTTCCTTAAGGACGAATTCCTTTTCTTCAAGAGGGAAGACCATCTCATCAAAACACACAGACCACTGACGATGGCAGCAGAAAAAAGTTTCTGTCTCCATTAAGTACTTCATACACCCTGAGTTAGAGAACATATTTCTCTTCCAGCAACTGCCATTTGGATACAACATTCTGTGCAGGACTAAATGACTTACATACATTTCTCTTAGTCTTTATTATCAGCATGTGGTGTTACAGGCTCATACCTGCAGTAATCCTGAACATTTAGTCTCTGATTCCAGTCATTAATATGAACAACAGATTGGTTTCTGCACTTGGTTTCTGCACTTAAGAGTATATTAAAAGTCAGGTCGCAGTATTACTTGGATTCAGCACCAAGAATCAAGGTCATTGTGAATTACACTAAATTACATTAGAAGCCGTAACAGATTGATGGAGGAACTATAATCCCAGTCTCTCTTTACTAGTTCAGCTCAAGCTTCAGAATTATTTCAACCTCCTGTATGGCTTTGGCACTGGACCAGAATCAAACCCTGAAGAATCACTTTTTCTGGAATAAATATTTACTTAAATACCTGATACCCTCCCATAGACAGTCATCCTTTCAGATTGAAAGAAAAAATTGTCACCTGACTCCTTTCTGCTGTCAGGGTGGTGGGCTCAGTGTGATTGTCAAGACAGCCAGTACCCATATTGGAGGGAAGCAGTCATAAACCTAGGTGTAGGTTTGTGATTCTCTGGCCTCATCTCCCCTCACAACTGCAAGTATCTTTTCACCTGTAGGTGCAATAAGAGATCAGTTTTGGGGAACAGAGGATATTTGTGAAAAACTTTATCCCAGTGGTTAATTACCAAAAAAAAACCCCTACAAACTACTAGTTATTTCCAAGGAGATCACTGAAGAGTTTTGAGAGACTGCTTTTTGTTTTGTTTTATGTTATCCCAAACGTAAAAGTCAGACAGAGTCTCATGTGAAAGAAGCAGGAAATACTGAGTAGGCTGTGGAAACTGGGAATACACAAGAGCCTGAAAGATCTTACAGAGCCTATAAATAATGCTTGAATCAAAAGTTTGGTGGCAGGCTTCCCTGGTGGCGCAGTGGTTAAGAATCCGCCTGCCAATGCAGGGGACATGGGTTCGAGCCCTTGTCCGGGAAGATCCCACATGCCACAGGGCAGCTAAGCCCGGTGCCACAACTACTGAGCCTGTGCACGTATAGCCCATGCTCCGCAACAATAGAAGCCACTACAATAAGAAGCCTGTGCACCACAATGAAGAGTAGCCCCCGCTCACCGCAACTAGAGAAAGCCCATGCACAGCAATGAAGCCCCAATGCAGCCATAAATAAATAAATAAATAAATAAATAAATAAATAAATAAATAAATAAATTTATTAAAAAAGAAAAGTTTGGTTGCACATCACAGAGAAACAGAACCAACCTGAAAAAGCTCCCAATGGTCAAATGTAGATGAACTTGAACAACAAAATAAAGAGCATGGAACTGAATGATAATAACAAAATATTCAATAAATACACAGGATTCCATATCAATGTTAAAAATATAATTATAGAAATAAATGGAGAAAAGGAATATATTCTGTACATAAGGATGATGAATAATATAAGGAGTTATTCCTCTTTTAAAGTGGGGAAGATTATTTTATCCCCTCAGCCCCTCCTTGCATATGAGATGCACTTAGTGATTGCCCTACAAAAAATAGAGTATGGAAAAGAAAAACACAGTAACTTCACAATGGAGAAAACTCGCAAATACTTTAAACAAGTGATGGACCACCTTAATAAACCATGTCAATTACCAAATGATATGACATGATGAGATGTGGAATCTTCCTTGAAAATTACTCATTTATTCTAATCATGAGGAGCACATAACACAAACTCAGCTTTAGGGATAGTCTAAGCAGTGTCTCATCAGTATTCCTCAAACTCATGAAGGTCATGAAAAATAAGGGAAGACTAAGAGGGTCTTAGAGCACAAGAGACAGGGAACATATGATGACTATATGTACCTAATGTGCTCGACCGGGTCCTGGAAGAGAAGAATGACATAGGGTCAAAACTGGTGAGATGCAAATAAAGTCTGGAATTCAGCCAACAGTAATGTACCCGTGGAAATTTCCTAGTTTTCACAAATGCAGCATGGCAATGTACAACGGTAACTATAGAGAAAACTGGATGAAAACATATTTGAGACCTCTCTGTATTATCTTTGAAGATTTTCTACAATTCTAAAATTATTTCATAACAAAATATTGACTTATAATTATATAAAAGTTTATAATTGAATTACAAATAGTTATGTTAACTGATTACCTCTTTGAGTTTATACCCTTTTTTATTTTCTAAGGAAGGCATTTTAACTCTTCTTGATTTCAAAAATAATCAAACTATTAAACAAAATAGATTCATATATTTTGCCTTCTATGTTGTTCCAAATTTAATGAAAAGATCCTCTATAAATGTGTTTTCTAAGGTCAGAAATGCAGGAGTTCCTCTTGAAACCTTTCTTTGTCAATAAAGGGGGTATCACAGGAAAGTCTTCTTTGTGCAGATTATAAGAGCTCATTTTTCATGTACACCAAATCTCTAATCAGTTGTTGCCTCCCACATGCTGTTTCCTTAAAATCCAGTTGAAACATCTTCCTGTGTTCTTTGCAGTGACCCTACAGCTCATTATTCCAGTGTTTACTGGAAATTTTTCAGTAAATTAATCTATCTCAACAAGCATGGTATTTCAAAGGTCCACAGTTTATGACAGCCAGAAGACATAAACCTAGGCCCCCCAAAATAATTTTCATTGAAGCAGAGCTTCCCAGACCACATTTTAAAGCCAAGCTTCCTCCTTCACCTTTGGACATCACACCTGTGCCATCTGTTTTATTCATTCCCTACCAGAGGGTATGACTGTTATCTCCTTTTCTTCACATCCCCGCTCTTTCCTTTGCTCAAAAAAGGTGACCAGGTTCAGCTTAGAGACAGCAAGACCTGTTTATTTAGAAAAGGAACATGACTCATGCCGGGGATTCTACAATTTCCAATCCAGTACTGTGTTCAGCAGAGAAGAAAGGACACTATATGTTATAGAAAATGATTTCACCAAATAGCATTTCCTGACAGCCCCTTTAAAATACATAGGAAGAATTTCTAATTTGCAGATTTTGAGGCCAAAATGTGATGTTCTCCTTCCCTGTTTTCACCTGCCCTTCCGCCTCACAGTCAACCACTAATTCTGCTATAGCAATGGGGAATGTGGTTTGCAAGGACCTGACCCGACCACACAGACTCTATTACCTTTTCTTGAACCAAAGGTTGGACTCAACTCTCACACCACAAATATACCTGAGAGCCCTCTTGCTTAACTCTGGTTTCGCCCTGGAATTGCCTGAAGCATGCAGTTTAAAAAAATTTATTGTAATCTATATAAATTATGCTGTTCACCTGAAACTATGTTGTACACCTGAATCAAATATAATATTGTAGGTCAATTATACTTTTGTTTTTTTTTAATGTGCTCTCAGGCAGAACCTGTGAAGGAGGACTTCCCAGGTGGCTCAGTGGTTACAAATCCGCCTGCCAATGCAGGGGACATGGGTTTGAGCCCTGGTCCGGGAAGATCCTACATGCTGTGGAGCAACTAAGCCTGGGCACCACAACTACTGAGCCTGCGCTCTAGAACCCATGAGCCACAACTACTGAGCCCACGTGCCACAACTACTGAAGCCTGCACACCTAGACCCCAAGCTCTGCAACAAGAGAAGCCACCACACTGAGAAGCCCGCGCACCACAACGAAGTATAGCCCCCGCTCACCGCAACTAGAGAAAGCCTACACACAGCAACAAAGACCCAAATGCAGCCAAAAATCTAATTAATTAATTAACTAATTTAAAAAAAAAAGAATCTTTGAAGGAGGTCACAGGTGATACTGGTTATTATAACTCACCATGTCATCTTTATTGTAAGCCTAGAGTGATAAGCATTTATGTAAATTCTGCCTCTCAAATTTGAATATGCACACAAAGTATTCCAGGACCCATGGAAGAAACTGTCAATTCTGCAGGTTTGGAGTGGGGCCCAGGAACTGGCATCTTTATCAAGTTTCTTCTTTGTGCCAATGCTGCTCCCCCAGACCAGTTTTTAGTAGCACTACACTTGCAGTACTTAATAACCATGAGGATGCAGATACTGGGACTCACCTTTCTGTCTCTTGTTCTGTTTCCCTATCATTGATTTTAAAAAGCGTTTGCATGCAATAGAAGCTAACTATAGATGGTGGAGGAATACAGAATGGAAGGGTATCTTAGAAGTTCAGAGATGTTTCATTGTTTTGTGCTTACTTTCACTTGTTTTCCTAATAGGGTAAAGGTTTATGTTTATTAGTAAAAGTCAATCAGTTTTCCTAACTGGATATATTTTTAATTCTCCAATCAGCAATACAGAAGATTAATTGCTCTTCCTTCTCACTAAAATTTGATGATCCCAATTTGTGTTTTATTTATTTAATTTAGGCATCTAGAAATTTGAGGTGCCATCTATTGCTTCCCTGGTGTCCAGCATAAAGAAATGTGATATATGACTGTGGGGCAACCATACCAGGGTTATGAGAGAACAGAAATGTGTAAAGTGCCTGCATGTGGCCAACACCAGAGAGAAGAAGTGAAAAAAGTAAAGGTAACTCATAAATATTCTCAGCCATTTTTTCAGCTATGAACATCTACCTATGCACTGTGTACATAACACCAAATGTACATCTTTTCTATGCATATGCATAAGTCCGTTCTTGGTATAACTGAAAACAAACCACTAGCTACAGAAAAACACACATGATTATATTTTACTTATACCAAGGTTAAAAGTGAGCATAAACTGCTACCCAAGTCCATTGTATCAATTAGCACAACTGAAAAAAGTCCTCTTCCCATTCCAGGCAAGATTGGTAAAAAGACAGTATGGGCTATGAAAAAAATCAGAACTTCTAGCCTAAAAACCAAATAAACTGTTTGAAAAAGAAATGCTCACTGCCTGTGACTGATAAACTTTTCCCCCAACTAAGTGACACCTGGTACAGATCCCAGAGCACATGACAAGGCCATCACTCTGTTGAGAGGAAGTGAGGATGCTCCCTGCCACCTGTGGGTCAGCTTCCCTGGAAGGTCACTCATTTACAGTAGATATATTTTATGTTGCTGGTATATACCTGGCACCTAGGTTTCTGTGAAACCACAGCACATGCCATGCTGACCTGCCTATTACAGTGTCCGGAAGTCTTCCTCATCTCCACATCTAGTCTGCCACGGGACATTTCAAGCTATGTTCACAAAGATTGTTTCATTCCACACCCCATCTCCATCAAACTGCCACTGATCTAAGCCTGGAAAAATGTAATAATCTCTGTCTACTAATAGCATCTAGTCCTTAGTACTGCCCAGGAAATATTTTAAATCACTAGGACAGAATTAGATTTCCTGGATTCTCAGAAACCCAGCACACTTGCCAAGTCTCCATCTCTGTCATTTGTACATCCGAACACACCACCACCAGCTGCCTAAGACCTTGGGGTGAATATGTGGAGCTTCCTTGCTACATTCCTTTCCTCCCTACATTTCCAGGGAACTCTCCATATGTACTTTCAACAAGTCTTATGTAACTCTCTCTAAAAAAAAACCCAACCAACCAAACAAAAAAACACCACTGTCCTATTTTATCAGTCTTTACAAGTCTCCTAGTGCTAACTGCCCGAGTTAAAACTCTGGTCCATTGAAGCTGCTCCACTCTTATCACAATTAGGTGATCATAATGCTGTATTTGAATCGTATAAGTGACCTCAAATTGATCACTTAAATTTCTCATTGCTTTCGAAATTTTTAAAGTACACATCAAAAACTACCAGGGCCTGCATGGATGACTGGGGGTGAGGAGAGCAGCGGGAACCCTTTGTCCATAATGAAAGCAAAGAAGGACAGTGACTGTGATTCATATGTAGCAAGGATGACAATGATAAAAAACAAACTGGAAATAATCAGGAAATGAAACAAGTAGATTTTTCTCCTAAATTTAGGGTGTGTCAGTTGTGCAGTCAGAGAACAGGTGTCCTCTCACCACATGCGAAATCATGCAATTCTTCATCTTGGACATTTTCTGTCTTTTACATCATGCTACAGCATCATTCAAATTGGAATATTTTTCTCCTAATTTTACAAAATCTATTAAACACCCATCACAGTCACGTGTTTGTTCATGCCTAAACAACCCCATGACTTATGAATTCTCCAAATTTTCACCTGATCTAATTTTTACAGTAAAGTGATTAACTTTGATAATGTTACATATAAGAGGTGGAAGAAACAATAACTGAAGAAAAGCCATCTTAGTGTTCCTCTCCAATTGAGAAGTAATAAACTATATTAATTAAACAAAATCAACTTAATATGCTCACTGAAGAATTACTCTCATCTTTAATTTCTGAACATGAAAAATTTAATGAAAACCATCCTAAAAATGCCCCAGCATACAATAAAAGCAATAGTCATGAATTTTGGACCAAAAAAACTCATAAACTAGATTTTTCATGACTAAAGGCAAGTAAAAAAGATGGTTTTGTAAAGGCAAGAGCTAAATTGGACTCCACGTTCCATCTGTTTCTTTGACTTTAATCTTTGCTTTTCATTGCTTTTGTTATTATAATCATACATAATGGCCTGCCTCAGGGAACCCTGCCCTTCTGCCAGAATGTTAAAGTGCCTCGGTTCAGCTTACAGGTAGACAATCTGACCCTGTCCACCTGTGGATGGCTGCAAGAAAGAAGAAATTAACACATCCCCTCCCCAAGGCTGGCCATTCCGGGGGATATTTGCAAAGCTTATGGCCTTTTCACTTTACTTCCTCATCTCCTCTCCCTCTCTGTGCTATAAAAGAAACGGGCATGCAAACCCCGCCCCTCCGCCCCACCCCCAACCCCCCCCCCCCGCCCCTCCAGTTAAGATGGTTTTTCAGAGACACTAATCTGCCATCTTCTCGGTCTGCTGGCTTTCCGAATAAAGTCGTATTCCTTTGCCTCAACACCTTGTCTCCGATTCATTGGCCTGTCATGCGGCGAGCAGAGCGAGCTTGAGCTTGGTAAAAAAATTTGGCTTAGCCAGCCAGGAGCCTTGCTGCTCGTGCCTAGCCGCCCTGGCCAGGGAATACTGGGGCAAGGCCCTAGCAGCTGCCGGGACCATTAGTCCTGAGGATCTTCCCTTCAAAGTTCCCTGAAGCGACACCGGCTACCCCAGCACTTGGCAGTTGAGGCAAGGAACCGACCAACTTCAGTTTGGTGCTACAAGTTGATGGACTCGATTCGATTCTGGAACTTCGGTTCCAATTTGGGGAACTTTGGTTCCATTTGGGGAACTTCGATTCCAATTTGGGGAACTTCGGTTTCAGTTAGGGCTGAGTCGACAGACTCTGATTCTGGAGGGTAAGTCGCTCGGGCGTGCACACCAGGAACATATTCCCCCCTCAGTCTGGGCTTTTCCTTTACGGGACAAGCCAATCTGGCTGGAATACCCTGTTAGCGGGGGCAATTGTTGTTGAACTCTACCTGATTCTGGGAATCGGTTCAGTGGGAAAAGGTTCTTTGGTTTTGTACGGTTAAGTCTACCTGATCTGGGAACTAGTTCATTGGTTTTGTCGTGGTTTTGTGTGCATCGATGCTAGAATTTGTGCCTTTTGTATTGGAATTTGCGTCTTTTGTGTCTTGGTGTTATCAAACTTTTAAAAGTGGAAAACACTCCATCTATCCCAAAGGAGAGCACTTTGGGGAATATATTAGATAAATGGGCAAAACATAGCGGTGATTCTATGACTAAAAAAGACATGATAGATATACTATTGTAATAGGATGTGGACCCAGTATATCTTAGGATAAGAAGAATGATGGCCTCTGAATGGCTCACTCACAGTTAGAAATGTTCTGCAAAAGAGCAGGGAATTATGGTTTTCTCAGGGTATATGCCCAGTAGTGGGATTGCTTGCTGGGCCATATGGTAGTTCTATTTTTAGTTTTTTAAGGAACCGCCATATTGTTCTCCAATGACATGTACACACCACCAAATGTAAAATAGATAGCTAGTGGGAAGCAGCCGCATAGCACAGGGAGATCATCTTGGTGCTTTGTGACCACCTAGAAGGGTGGGATAGGGAGGGTGGGAGGGAAACGCAAGAGGGAGGGCACATGGGGATATATGTATACGTATAGCTGATTCACCGTCACACAGCAGCAACTAACACAACAATGTAAAGCAATTATACCTCAATAAAGATGTTTAAAAAAGAGCAGGGAAAAGAGATGAGATTCCATATGTAGGAGCATTTATGCTATTGCATCAGGAGGAAAAGGAGTCAGAGGGCTGCCATCTTATGGTGCAGCAGTCTGAAGGGAAACCCAAATGGAAATCTGTTCTACAAAGAGGAAAAAAATGAGGGTGGGGACATGTTATTTCAAAACTTACACCCCCCTCCAGCCTATCCAGCTCCTTCAATGGCCGAGCAGGCTGCACCAGCAGTAGTTCCAACTGCTCCCCTCCCATGCCGCCAACATACACTGCCTCCTGTTTCCCCTACCCATGGGGATCAAATAGAAGTTTCTATGGTAAACCCCAGGGCACAGGGACCTGGTTTAGTATCACTATCTAAGACCCAACCGGGCACCCAATTTGGACCGGGAGCCACTTCTAGAGCAGAGCAATTTCCCTCACCCCGATATCCTGTAAGAGGCCAGGACTCAAGTTCAATTTCCCTTGTACTCGAGGCGTCTGATTCTGATTTCCCCACAGGAGCCCCAGGTACCATTGACAGTGGGGAGGAAGTTGATTGATTTTCTAATAAATACGGGTGATCTTAAGAGGCTTGTAAATATTAAACAAAGGGAAAACAAAAGTCATCCTAGGAGAAACTTGCCTGTATCTTTGAGATACAAATGTCCTATCTGGTCTTCTCAAAAACCATTCTCTCTGCCATCTTTTTAAAATGCAAATTTTGAAAAAGAGGGTACAGCAATTTAGAACTTGACTTGTTTTCCATAATTATTAGTAGAAAGGGTTTAGCCATCTAGACAAGAGCTTGATTTGTTCCATCTGCCAGAAACCCAACTTTAATCCAAACTCTTTTGTAAACTGATGGGTTTTACATTGCTGTACCTCACTCAGGGCTGAACTTTTGAAATGAGAACTATGATGTCTCTGTACGTGTATTTGTCTTTAGATAACATTGCTGAGGTTAATCTGTAAATTAGCTCTATTTAATTGGCTTAAAGAAAAGTAATTGCTTACAAACCAAACAATTCTACCTACAAGAGAAATTAAGCTAAATGAGTTTCAGGTACACGTGAACTGGGAAATATCTAGTATTAAGTAAATGCCTGGTATTAATGTTTAAGTTTGTTGATCTAATTAATATAGACATGTCTTTAGAGCCACCAACATTAAGTATAGTACTTTCACTGCACCTAGATTTTAAAAAAGTTAAATGAAATCTTGTTATATCTGTTGCAAATCTGTCAGCAAGAAACATAACTTGATATGATGAAATTTTAAATGTAAATGACATAAGAGCTTTTAGGTAAACTATAAAAATAATTATGTTCTAAAAATCATCTAAATAGTTTCTCCAGATTCTGGTAACTATTACTTGCCTCTTGGTTGTCACTAGAAATTAAGGTTTTTAAGAGTCAGGGATTCTAATTTAAATATATAATTAAAGCAACTGAAAATAATAAAACATTTCAGTATGGTAAAATGTGTGTTTTCAGTAAAGATGGTATGAGGAATGGAATTACATTTTACTGGAAAGTTTTATACATGGTCAGGATTAACTAAATTTAGATTGAAGTTAACTAAGTAAATCAATTTTGTTAAGTAAGCTAATACAAGACTGGAATTTGATCTCTGTTAGAAGTGCTCCTTTTGATAACAGATTATAAGTTTCTATGCCCTTAGGTGATCCATATTTGTTTTCTTTTAATCATTTTGTGACTTCGGTTAAATGAATAAGTATTCTTTCACGGTGACCTACGATCCTGTTGTGTTTTAAAACATTTTTGATATTTTTAACAAACTTCCCAAATATCAAAAATCTGACCAAAGTTTTTTAGCCTCCAGCTGGCTCTGGGGCACTTCAAAAGAACATCTCAGTGAGAAATGTCAAACTACGTTTATTTGGTATGTTAAAATTACTTTAAAAACTTTGTCAAGTGATTGGAGATGAACCTTAGGTTATAGTGTATGGGTAAATGCCATTTATATAGATATACCAAAATTTATATGGAATCCTTAACATCTGATATGTCCTGATATGTTATCAATCATAATACTAGCTATCCTAAAATGGTATATCCAAGTTTCCTGCTAATTACATTGTACGCAAATCTTTAGCCATGCTGTTTTAAGTTTTGTCCTGATGCTTTTACAAAATAAGGATTTTCAAGAAGACTGATAAAGAGGAACTTTTTAACAGATATAACTTTCTGATAGCCTTTAGAAAATATCACTGGACTGGGTAACAAAGGACAAAACTAATGGGAAACATGATTATTTCATCCAGATGAATGGGAATTAATTACATGGGACTGAATGAACTGGTAAATATGATTTATAACTTTATGACTTTGGGAAATATACTGGCTTTGTTGCTGAAATCTCGGCTTCTCTGTGCACCGATGCTGAACAGAAATACAGAGACACAGATCTTGGAGGAAGAGAGAGATGGCTCTTTCTACCAGGCAGAGGGGAAGACACAGCAGGCTAGCACCTCAAGAACCGTGCGCTCCTTTGGGGATCGGAGAAGATTTTATATGTGGGGCTCACAGTCCAGGGTATATGATAAGGATAAAAGTAGTAAAGGTCTTGCATTCTTCTTCCTGCATTATTTCAAAACAGTCACAGCTGGCGTCAGGTAGCCTGGTAATTGGGTCCGTTTGTCTCTGGGTTATCATCCTGAGACTGTAAGGCCAACTGGCCCGAGGCAGGGGAACACAATCAGATTCACAGGTTGCATCAGACCGAAACTCTCTGGACCACCCAGTTCCAGAAACTGACCTGGGGACTTTGAACCCAGCCCTGCCTTTCGAGGGGTGGGACTAACGGTCCCCCAGGATACCCGAAAAGACCACCAAATAAGGAATACCCTGCGCCCTCCCAGATTCACCACACCCCTTTCCCTTCTTCCCCTATAAAGTCTTGCCCAACCCTCGCCCGGGTGCGACTTCTCGGGCCCCTTTCTCTCGGACCAGTGAACATCGCCCGGGAGCGCTCCCTAATAAAGCTCACTTGAAGCTTTCCTCTGTTTCGCGGTGCCGTTGGTTAAGATCCGACCTAACAGTGACTTTTTTCTGAAATGCAAATACTACAAGGGGTGATTTGCTACAAGGGAGTGAAGGATGTAACTCACATAGTGTTAAAGAGTAATAGGTTAGCTTTGTGAAGTACAAATCTAGTTACAGATAGTAACAGTTAAAAAAAAAATGTAGGATTAACTCTTTCAGGCCAGGCTATGTTTCTTCTCTAGCCTGTTCACTGTTAGCTTTCTTTTCCTTGTTCTCAGGAGAGGGAAAACTTCATTTCTATTATTGCTGCAACAGCTTTAATCTTTGTTTTTAGGAAAAACCTTTTCTCTTATGCTATGACCTACAACAAGTTGATAAAGTATGCCTTTGTAAACAAAGAGGAAACTTTTATCTTTTTCTACCTGATCCTGCCAGAATTTGTTGTCTCCAGCTGACTCTCCTGTGAAATTGATATTATGTTAACCACTGTTTTAATTTGTTCTTTGTTTCAAAATTGCTTGTGCTTTGTGTCTCCCTGCTGTACTATGTCTTTGTCAAGGTTACTATCTACATTACTTATATCTTGTCTATTTTATAAGATTGTTGTCTCTTGCAGTACCCAGTGTATAACCAAGCCTCCAACAAAACTTCTATAGCTAACTATCTTACAGAAATAGATCACATTTATAGCATAAAATAATTGTAATAATGTGATTCTAGGTATGGGAAGAAACAACAAGGGAAAATGTCTCCTGGATCATAATTAGACAGAGGATCCAGAGAATCTTTAAATATCGATAGGGCCTAATCCGAAAATTAGCACCTGGAGTGGTATATCAAGATTTTTCACCTGACCTGGGATGAGCCTCCCAGCACCATGGGACAAAATTTGCTCATAAAATGTCTCTCAAATATTGGTCAAATTCCTGACCAAGAGGAGAGGCTCAATCATCTGCGACTGCAGCTCTCCAACATGAGCCAGTGAACCTTGAGAAAACTCAGGGAGGAGAAGAATACCTGCCGTCAGCAGCCATCAGACTGCAGCTACTCCCTGCGGTAAGCCCTGACGAAACTCAGGATGTGAAAATACAGCATACAGGCCACAGATAGGTGTGGTGCATATCAAAGGAATTATTTCAGTGAGCCCTGACCCTTGCACTAAATTCCTTAACTTGAGATGCGGTCTCCAGGCTTGAAGCCCTCAAAATTCCTGATAAATCTCAACTTTAAGGTTGTAAATATTTTTTCAGTCTACAGATGTAAAGTAGACACTTCCAAAGCGGAACAAAAGAAAAATCTCAACATTTGTAACACTGAACCGATGGCAGAAACTCCCAGAAAGATCCATCTGACGGAACAGTTAAAACGTTGTCACCCCTTTTTCCACAAGATTGTGGCATGTACATTGACAGTGGGGAATTGTAACGGGGAAGAGCTAAATCGGACTCCATGTTCCATCTGTTTCTTTGATTTTAACCTTTGTTTTTTGTTGCTTTTGTTATAATAATCATACATAATGGCCTACCTCAGGGAATACTGCCCCTCTGCCTGAATGTTAACTAAAGTGCCTCTGTTCAGCTCACAGGGAGACCATCTGACCCTGTCCACCTGTGGATGGCTGCAAGAAAGAAGAAATTAACACATCCCCTCCCTGAGGCTGGCCATTCCAGGGAATATTGCAAAATTTAAGGCCTTTTTACTTTACTGCCTCAATTCCTCCCACTCTCTGTGCTGTAAAAGAAACTGGCATCCAAACCCTGATAAGATGGTTTTTTGAGACACAGGGCTGCCATCGCTATCATGTTGGTCTGCCGGCTTTCCAAATAAAGTCGTATTCTTTGCCTCAACACCTCGTCTCCGATTCATTGGCCTGTGTGCGGCGAAAGTAGTGAAATTGGACTCCGTAAAAATAGCAATTAGCAGAGACATGGAAATCAAACAACAAGGAGGGAACACATTGCACTGGTCTCAAAGGCCATCATAAAAATCACAATGAATAAATGGTTGAGAGGGCTTTGAGAAAAGGAAACCCTTTTACGGTGATGGTAAGATGTAAATGTGGAACAGCCACTATAGAGAACATTATGGAAGTGCCTTTAAAAGGTAAAAAGACACCTAACGTATGATCCAGCAGTGCTACCACAAAGAGTATATGCAGAGAAAACCAGAATTCGAAAGACACATGAACCCAAGCTTGCACTGCAGCACCGTTTACAATACTCAAGATGTGGAAACATAAAAAATGTCCATGGACAGACGAAGAGATAAAAAAAAAAGTGATACATGTACACAGTGGTATATGACTCCGCCATGTAAAAGAATGAAATAATGCCATTTGCAGGAACGTAGATAAACCTAGAGATAATCATACTAAGTAAAGTAAGCATCAGAAAGACAAATATAATATGATATAACGTATAGCTGGAATCTAAAAATGCACATGATTGAAATAATTGAGGAAACGAGCAGACACAGGAACCTAGAAAAAAAAATATGGTTACCAACTGGACAGAAGGGGTCAAGGGATAAATTAGGAGAATTAACAAATACATACTATTTCATATAAAATAGATATTCAACAGGGATCTATGTATACCAAGGAAGGGCTATCAACACTCTCTAATAAACTAAATGGGAAAAGAAGCCAAACATGCAGATATGTATATATGTATAACTGAAAATGGTTCTGTATCCCTACAACATACACAACATTGTATATCAATGTCACTCCAAAAAAAAGAAATTAATTTATTAAAAAGTGGTAATGAGACACAAGACACAAGATTTGAGTGTTTCTTCTGGCACATTCCTCTTTTTTTACAAGCCCCAAACAGGATTTCCCCTAAGGCTCTGGTTGCTGGCATAAGCAGAATTGGGCCTAAAGAAATGCTGGCCTTATGACCATTTGCCACAAAAGCAACCTCAAAAAGACTGCTTATGGGCACTTAATATTCACAAGGACTTCTGGACTCTAAATGATGCCTGACATCACAAAATGTCCAGGGCTAAGTGTTCAAAAATCATTGAAAAGAGGGCAGACTTTCAAGAAGGCAATTTCAACCGGTAAATTCTACTCACACTGTTTATGAATTAAAATAGCC
Source organism: Lagenorhynchus albirostris (assembly GCF_949774975.1). Classification (NCBI taxonomy): domain Eukaryota; kingdom Metazoa; phylum Chordata; class Mammalia; order Artiodactyla; family Delphinidae; genus Lagenorhynchus; species Lagenorhynchus albirostris. Next base: position 156,744,463 of record NC_083095.1, on the reverse strand, counting down.
CATAAGAACATGTTCAGCACAGCAATTAGCAGAGACATGCAAATCTAAATCAAAATGAGGATTCACCTTCACCAGTTGGTAAGGCGATCATCAAAAATTGAAAATGAATAAATGACGTAGAGGGCATGGAGAAATGCAAACCCATTTATTGTACTGGTGAGATACAAATTGTAACAGCCAGTATAGACAACATTATGGAAGTGCCTTCAAACCTAAAAGGAGAGTTACCATATGATCCACCATTGCTATCCTTAGGAGTATATGCAGAGAAAACCAGAATTCAAAAAGACACATGCACTCAGAGTGCACTGCAGCACCAATTTACACGAGCCAAAACATGGAGGCATAAAAAATGTCCATGGCCAGGTGAACAGAAAAAGAAGAACTAATATATGTACGCAACAAAATATGACTCAGACATTTTTTTAAATTAATTAATTAATTATTTTTGGCTGCATTGGGTCTTCATTGCTGTGCGCGGGCTTTCTCTAGTTATGACGAGCAGGGGCTACTCTTTGTTGTAGTGCGTGGGCTTCTCATTGCAGTGGCTTCTCTTTGCTGTGGAGCACGGGCTCTAGGCTTGTGGGCTCTAGGCTTGTGGGCTCTAGAGCACAGGCTCAGTAGTTGTGGAGCATGGGCTTAGTTGCTCCACGGCATGTGGGATCTTCCTGGACCAGGGCTCAAACCCGTGTCGCCTGCATTGGCAGGTGGATTCTTAACCACTGCGCCACCAGGGAAGCCCCAGACATTTAAAAAATACATTTATTTATTTATTTTTGGCTGCATTGGGTCTTCGTTGCTATGCATGAGCTCTCTCTAGTTGCTACTAGAGCTGGGGCTACTCTTTGTTGTGGAGCGCAGGCTTCTCATTGCAGTGGCTTCTCTTGTCGCAGAGCACGGGCTCTAGGTGTGCAAGCTTCAATACTTGTGGCACCTGGGTTCAGTAGTTGTGGCTCGCAGGCTCCAGAGCACAGGCTCGATAGTTGTAGCACATGGGCTTAATTGCTCCTCAGCATGTGGGATCTTCCCGGACCAGGGCTCGAACCCATGTCCCCTGCATTGGCAGGCGGATTCTTAACAACTGCACCACCAGGGAAGTCCCTCAGACATTTAAATAAATGAAATTATGCCATTTGCAGGAACATAGAAAACCTAGAGATAATCATACTAAATAAAGTAAGTCAGAATCAGAAAGACTAATACCATATGATATCACTTATAGGTGGAATCTAAAAATACACACCATTGAACAAATAAGAGAACACATAAACTCAGGGACTCATGGACTTAGAAATCACACATATGGTTAAAAAAAGGACAAAAGGGGGTCAAAGGATAAATTAGGACAATGGAAATAATAAATATGCAATTTTCCAATAAAAGAGATAATCAACAAGGACCTATGTATACCAGGGAGTTCTATCAACAGTCTCTAGTAACCTATATGGGAAAAGAAGCCAAAGATGCATAGAATATATGGATATGTATAAGGGAAAACGATTCACTATAGCTACAACATACTCCACACTGTACATCAAAGTTCCACCAAGAAAAAGTAAAAATTATTCTAATTAAAAATGTGGCAATGAGACACAAGATTTGGGTGTTTGTACTGTCACATTCCACTCTAAGTTAGAAGCCCCAAGCGGAATTTCCCCTTAGTGTCTGGTTGCTGGCGTAACCAGAGTAGGTCCCGAGGAAATACTGACGCCTGGTGGCCATTTCCTGCAAAAGCAACCACAAAACGCTTGCTTAGGGGCACTTTGTATTCATAACGACTTCAGGGCCCAACATGATACCTGACATCAACAAATGTCCAGGCGAAAGTGTTTGAAAATCATTGAAAAGGGGGCAGACATTCAAGAAGGCAACTGAATCAGGTAAATTCTACTCACACGGGTATATGAAGAAAAAAAGCCTGTAAAAACACATTCAGCGTAGCAGTTAGCAGAGAAATGCAAATCAAAACTACAATTAGAGATCACCTTGCACCGCACTAAAATGCCATCACCAAACTTTACAGTGAATAAATGGTGGAGAGGGCATGGAGCAAAGGAAATTCTTTTATGGACCTGGTGGTAAATAAATGGTAACAGCCACTAGAGAGAACATTAAAGATGAGCCTTTAAAAGCTAAAAAGAGTGCTACCCTATGATTCTGCAGTTTCCCCTAAGATTATAGGCCAACAAGTCCAGAATTCGAAAAAACACATGCACCCAAGTGTGCACGGCACCACCGTTTACAATACCCAAGATGAGGAGACATACAAAATGTCCACGGACAGAAGAACAGATAAAATAGAAGTGTACACAATGGTATACAATTCCTCCATGCAAAAGCATGAAATAATGCCAATTGCAGGATCATAGATAAACCTAAAGATAATCATACTAAGTGAACTAAGTGAGATTCAGAAAGACAAATATTATATGATCTCACTTATACCTGGAATCTATACATATACATCATTGAAATAATTGAAAAACATAAACAGTCTCAGGGACTTAAGAAAAATCCAAACTTATGGTTACTTAATGTGACAGATGGGGTCAAGGGATACACTAGGACGATGAGATTCAAAATACAAAATATTTCGTATAAACTGGATTTTCCATAAGAATCTTTGTATACCTAGGAATGGCTATCAACACTCTCTAATAACCTAAATGGGAAAAGAAACTGAACATGTATAGATATATGTATATGTATAACTGAAAATGGCTCTGTATTCCTCTGAGATAAATAATACTGTATATGAATGTTATTACAAAAAAGAGAAATTAATCTAATTAATTAAACTGTTATAATGAGACACAAGATTTGAATGCTGGTTCTGCACGTTCGTCTCTAACTTACAAGCTCCAAACAGGATGTCCCCTAAGGCTCAGGTTGCTGGCTTAGGGAGAATTGGGTCGGAAGAAATCTTGTGCCTTAAGTACGTTTCCTGCAAAAGCAACCTCAAAAAGATGCTTCTGGGCACTTAATATTCCCAAGGACTGCTGGGCTCTAAATGGTATCTGAGATCACAAAATATCCAGACTTAAGTATTTCATAATCAATGAAAACAGCGCCGGCTGTTGGTGGCGCAGTGGTTGAGAGTCTGCCTGCCGATGCAGGGGACATGGGTTCGTGCCCCGGTGCGGGAAGACCCCACATGCCGCGGAGTGGCTGGGCCCGTGAGCCATGGCCGCTGAGCCTGCGCGTCCGGAGCCTGTGCTCCGCAACGGGAGAGGCCACAACAGTGAGAGGCCCACGTACTGCAAAAAAAACAGGGCCGACTTTCAGTGAAAGCATTTTCAACAGGTAAATTCTACTCACGCAGAATATGAATAAAAACAGCCCATAAGCACGTGCTCAACATAGTAATTTGCAGACACGTGCAAATCAAGCTCACCACCAGGCATCACCTTGCACCTGTCAGAAGGCCATCATCAAAATTCGACAATGAATAAATGATGTAGAGGGCATAGAGAAGTGCAAACCCTTTTATTGTGCTGTTGGGTTGCAAATTCTAACAGCCAATTTAGAGAACATTATGGAAGTGCCTTCAAACTTAAAATCAGAGCTACCATAAGACTCGCCATTGGTAACCTAAGTGTATATGCGGAGATAACCAGAATTCAAAAAGATATATGCACCCAAGTGGGCACTGCAGCACCATTTACACGAGCCAAAACATGGAGGCGCACAAAATGTCTATGGCCAGATGGACAGCTAAAGAAGAAGTGACACACGTTTGCAATGCAATATGACTCAGACATTTAAATAAGTGAAATTTTGCCATTGGCAGGAACACGGAAAACCTAGAGATAATCATACTAAATAAGGTAAATCAGAATCTTAAAATCTAGTATCGTATGATATCACTTCTAGCTGGAATTGAAAAACACACACCATTGAACCAATTAGAGAACACTGAAACAGACTAAGGGACTTGGAAATCAAACAAGTGGTTACTACAAAGGACAGGAAGGGTGACAGGATTAATTAGGACGATGGAAATAACAAATACGCAGTATTTCCAATAAAAGAGGTAATCAGCAAGGACCTATGTATACCAGGCAGTTCTGTCAACACTCTCTAGTAACCTATAAGGGAAAAGAAGCCGAAGATGCATACATATACATCTATGTATAAGGGAAAAATATTTTCTATACCTACAACATATACAACATTGTCCATCAATGTTCCTTCAAGAAAAAATAAAAATTAATCTAATTAAAAATGTGGTAATGAGACACAAGATTTGGGTGTTTGTACTGTCACGTTCCACTCTATGTGAGAAGCCCGAAACAGAATTTCCCCTTAGTGTCTGGTTGCCGGGGTAACCAGAGTTGGGTCCGAGGACATACTGCAGCCTAGTGGCCATTTCCCGCAAAAGCAAAACGCTTTGCTTAGGAGCACTTTGTATTGACAAGGACTGCAGGGCCCTAAATGATACCTGACATCAAAAAATGTCCATGCGAAAGTGTTCGAATGTCACTGAAAAGGATAAGACGTTCAAGAAAGCAATTGAATCAGGTAAATTCTACTCGCACGGGTATATGAAGAAAAACAGCATATAAAACATACTCAACACAGCAATTAGCATAGACATGCAAATCAAAACTACAGTGAGAGTCACCTTGCACCAGAGTAAAAGGCCATCACCAAAATTAAAAATGAATGAATGGTGGAAAGGGCATGGAGAAAAGGAAATCCTTTTATGGAGCTGGTGGGAAATAAATTGTAACAGCCACTAGAGAGAACATTTAAAGATGTGCCTTTAAAAGCTAAAAAGAGTGCTACCCTATGATCCTGAAGAGTTTCCCCTAAAATTATAGGCTGACAAGTCCAGAAGTTGAAAAAACACATGCACCCAAGCGGGCACAGCAGCATCATTTACAATAACCAAGATGTGGAGACATACAAAATGTCCATGGACAGATGAACAGATAAAAAAGAAATGATCCATGTACACAGTGGTATACAATTCCTCCATGCAAAAGAATGAAATAATGCCAATTGCAGGAACATAGATAAACTTACAGATAATCATACGAAGTGAAGTGAGAATCAGTAAGACAAATATTATATGAACTCACTTATAGTTGGAATCTATAAAGACACAGCATTGAAATAATTGAAAAACATAAACAGTCTCAGAGAGTTAAAAAAACCCCAAACTTATGGTTACCTAATGGGACAGAAGGGGTTAAGGGATACATTACGACGATGGGATTAAAAACACAAAATATTTCGTACAACTAAATATGAACAAGAATCTATGTATACCTAGGAATGACTATCAACACTCTCTAATAACCTAAATGGGCAAAGAAGCCAAACATGTATACATATGTGTATATGTATAACTGAAAATGGTTCTGTATCCCTACAATACACATAATACTGTATATCAATGTTATTCCAAAAAAAAAGAAATTATTCTAATTAATTAAACTGTCATAATGAGGCAGAAGATTTGAGTGTTTGTTCTGCACATTCCTTTCTAATTTATAAACCCCAAAGAGGATTTCCCGTAAGGCTCTGGCTGCTGGCCTAAGCAGAGTTCAGTCTGAGGAAATCCTGCGCCTCATGAATGTTTCTTGCAAAGGAACCTCAAAAAGATTTCTTATGAGCACTTAATATTCCCAAGGACTCCTGGGCTCTAAATGATACCTGACATCACAAAAT